>NW_008825270.1:2853788-2864918 GCF_000699105.1 Pygoscelis adeliae | reverse complement strand
GGGGGGGAATCCAACAATTAATTTCCAGACAGGAGTTGGAAAAAAATACTGCGGTGATGTCCAGGTTTTCTTCCACCCGCGCTCGCTTTTTATACAAGTGCAACCCTCTGTCTATTTCTGGAACGCGATCAAAACCCTGATGCTATTTTTAGCAGGTACTGGGGGAAAAAATCCACACACAAAGGCATTTCGCTGGAACGCTCAGTCCAAAACATTAAATGTGCATTAAGTCTGCCCCCCTACAACACAACCACCCCCAACCACGCACCCCCCCACCCCAGCTTCTTTCTGCACCACCATCCACAGCTGCTTTAGGTGCATCATTGCAGAGAATTAAAAAAAAAAAAAAAAACCAAAAAAAACCACACCAAACAACCCAAACTGACCGCCTTCCATGCTGTCCTATTGCACAAACCCCTAATCCACAGTTGTATTGAGTCTGTCTCTGTGCCTCTCTGCCTGTTGCCTTGCAAGCATTATTGTGCCTGTCTTCTTGCAGTGTCTTTATAAAGTGGGCTTTGGAAAAAACACAACAACCACCATGCACCAGTTTGCCATCATGCACAAATGTGGATTTCAGGCAGGGATGGTTGCTTTGCCGAGAGACAGAGATGGTGTCAAATAGTGAATTGCACCCAGCACAAAGAAGGGTTGGGTTTTTTTTTTTAATTCTCTCCTCGCCTCCCAGTGCCTTTCCCCCCTTAAAAAATCCTTTGTTTGGAGAATAAAGGATCTATAAATATATATATGAAAAAAAAAGGGTGTGTGTGTGTTTGCGTTCTAGTAATTCACTACGAGGGGGGACTGGGGAAAAAATAGAATCATTAGGGCTTGCAGGCTGCAAGGAGCCAGCCTGAGACTCCTTTGCAAGGCTGCGTCAGTTATCAGCTATTGACGTCACGTTCAGATTCTCCTCTTCAGAGGCTCTAGTTCATCATAAAAGATGTCTGTGCTTGGAGCTTTGTGCTTGCAGTAAGGCACTTCAATTCGAGGAAAAGAGTTAATTAGCAAGCCCCATATTTTGTGTTGTGCAGCTCTCTGTACAGTTGCACAAAAATCCTGAGGGGTGTGCATATATCTGTTTGTAAGAGAGGGAGAGGGGGATAAAAAAGAATATGCGCTGGGGATGGGGAGATATTCCTTAAAAAACACACACATATCCCATGCAGAAGCACAGGCAGGGAGAACAATCTGCATAGCCAGACCCTGCAAGAACATCTCCCCGCCCTCCCCACCCATCCCCTTCTCGTGGTTAGCAATTTTAACAAAAAGCAGTTTGGATAAAAATCTCAGGTTTTTGAATATTTTTAAGACATCCGACCAACAACAGCAGCAGCTAGTTCCCCTACCACCTTACACTTGTATTTGGCTACTGTAGCAAAAGACAGATATTGATAAAACCAGGATTAATTCTGTATATTTGTCAGGCAAACAGCCCCGTCTCCTAGAATGACGCAAATAACAGATTCTATGGCTCTGGTTTTCTATATTCTGCACCCACGCACTCTGCTTGGTCTCCCACGGAATCAGCTACAGAGAGCAATGATCCAGATTATACAGAGAGAGGGGTGGGGGAAAGGGAGAGAATAACAAATGAAATTGCAATTAAAAATTACAATGCTGCTGTGGTCTGTACGCAAATGGCTAAACCTGAGCTTGCACAGTGGCACACACAGACACACACTCGCACCCCCGAGCCCCCTGCCCCAAACCCAGGCATGAATAGCAACCACACAAAAGAGAATTGTCTTGCTGACAAATGCGGGGTTTATCTGGCCAAGAGAGGTATTTCCTTTATGCACCACACCTTTCCCAGCTCCCATTAAGCAAAACACATCTCTGAAACGACCTCGCTTGCCACTAAGTGTGTGAAGAGGAGACAATTAACACATGCAGCCGGGGAGGGGAGGGGGGCCACCAGGAGCCCTTCCACGGTCCCAGAGGAGCTAATGAGGACCTTGAAGAGCAGGTCGTCTTCCCCGTCTCCCAGACAAAGGGACGCAGCTCTTTCTTAAAATGCCTTAAAAAAGGCAAGCGCAAAGGGCTGTTGCTATTTTTAAACACATCTCTCATTTGTTGGAAAATGGCCCTAAAAGCATGAAACAACCTCCCCGCCCCCGGGGACAGGCTCAGACACACACGCCAGCGCCCGGGGGAAAGCCAAGGTTCATGGGGACCGTCTCTTCCCCAGGTGAGTATCGAGAGTTCCCTACTACGCCCTACCCACCATCAGCCCACTTCACACCTTGTACGAAGAGAGAAGCAAAATGCCGAGGCAATCAAGAAGCCAGTAAGTTATTTACTGTCTAATCTGTACACACACATTCCTTATTTATTAACTCACTTAATTATTACCAACTTCTTTCGCAGACAATGAATTTCCTAATGTCAATAAACTGCAATCAATGAGGTAAGGCTGTTTCTCCCCCCCTCTCTCTCTCTTTTAGCCAGACAATACCATTGCCAACTACTGCTACTAATACAGCAGCACCCGGGAATGAGGGGCGTCACACAACCTATATGAGATCACATTGTAGGCACTGCCAGGTTCAGGGAGATAGATTAGGCATTTAAAATGACTACACGCACTCTCTGGTAGGAGCAAGCAGACGCATTGCCATTCACACATCTCCGCACACGCCAGCCATGAACCCGTCTTCCCAGGACTGGGAGAGATGTACTTCAGATCTGGAAGAACAGCCCAGCTTAAACCGTGCTTTCACCATACACGCCTGGAAAGACGGCCTTTACAGCAGTAGTAGCCCAGAAGCCAGAAGGACATGAAGAAATACCACAGCAGGGAAAGACCTTTTACCATGGACAGATCTCGCCACCTCAAGACCCCAGACAAAACGCCAGCCACGAAACATACCTTCTCCGAGGAGCTGCAATGAAGCTCATCCTGGACGAATAAAAACGTTAGGCCACACAGGAGTTTAAAGATGCAGGTGTGCACACCTAAACTATCTTCTGCCACTCAGACTCAAGAGTGTTCAGACAATCTGCGGCCTACTGCTGAGGGAGGGGATGGTCATCTTCTCTCTTCCCTCCCACACATACCCTAAGAGCTTTGCATTTCTCTGTAGTGTCCACCTCTGTGCATGTGAACAGAGGAAAGCTGTTTAGCTTTAGCTTTTCTCTATTGCAAAGAAAAGGTATCAACATGGTTGTGTACAAAGGATGATCTCGGTGGAAGGTCAGGAGTGGGCACTCTGGCAAGCCCTGCAGCTCCTGGACCTCAGGCCCTCCCCAGCTGGGCAGGTGCCTGGAATTCCCTCCCTGCTTTCCATCCTGAGCAGCTCCTTGCAGTCCCACGTGTGGTTTTTTTTCTGAACTCTCCAATCTTAGTGAAAGAACTAAATCTTTCTACCAAAGGGTTTGACATGTTCTTCTGGAAGCTGTAGTACCATCTCTTAGCCTCAATTTCACAAAAGCAGCCTGCCTGCTCCTTTGCTCTCCTCTGCTTCTCCAAATGTGTCATCTCCATCCCAGCAGAACCATTTCCCGTCTTGCCTGTCTGCTGCTAAAGGCTTGGTGGAAGCAAAGTCCAGTGCCCAGGGAATCTCTGGCTTAAAAAAACAGAAATGGAAACCATCCAAACTGGAAAGAATGTTTGGCAGGCGATCGTGTACCAAACAGCAGTTCCCACTTCTCCTGATCATTAGAAGCACTAAAAGGAAGATTTATGTTCTATCTTGATATTTTAGTTATCAGCAATCTCCTTGTTTCCAAACAATTAAGCCTCCCTACCAATGAAGTCTTAATGAAAGCAACAGATCCTGTATTTTTTCCCTCCACTGAAAAGTAATACTGCTGACACTGGCCGAAGCAGCGGAGTGCCCATCAACTGCGGGTACGCAGCCTTTGACTTAGAGCTACTGGAGGTGCCAAAGTGGGCAGCCCAGTTTCTAACACGTAGGAGCTGCATATCGGACTGTCCTCACCCTTGGAAATTTCCCTTCCAAACTCTGCCCTAATGGCCAATGGCACACATTGGGATACTAGTAGTAGCGGTAGTAAAATATTAGCCTGCACAAAATTGCTGCTCAAAACAACTATGATCTGCCACTTACAAAGTAGTTTAGTTTGCAAGTAAAAGCTATTTTGGTGGTATTCATTACTTGTTTGCGGTTTTGATCCAGCAATTTCAAGGCTCCACCTCTTTCTTATTTTGGCCTGGAAGATGGTTTTCACCTTCTCTCTTCAAGACAAGGATCAGCTGGAGGGAGCACTGCAAAATGAGGGGAAAATAGGCTAACAACATTTTGCTGTAGTTCGAGAGTTACCTCCTCAGAGCCTTGGAGTTCTGCTGACCTGTGAGCCAGGGGTTGATTCATTAATATAATCACTATAACATATTCTCCTAACCCAGCCTTACTCCCACAAACAGTTAGAGTCTGCTCTTGGCCTGGGCAAGTTCACCTGGGCAGCTGAATGATACGTGATACGTTCCAAACATAAGGACAGCAGAAGACGACCAGAAACAGAGTGAAGCGTCGCCAAGATATACCAGAATTTCACAAAAAACCCTCATTTTTTTGACTATAATTCACCTTATATCAGGGCAATCAATGACTTATAACAGTTAACTCTCGTTACAGGAAAATGTAGTACCCAGAGGAAAGAGCAATCACACTGAAATGGAAATAAATTAGAGCAACGTCTACCTACAGTCTACTGGCTATTACAAGTGGCAAAGTATAAGATAGTGAAAGGACCTGAAGAAGAGTAATTGCTAGTTAAAGCAGGAGATTAGGATCTAGATATTCCTCTTCTAATCACAAATTTACTGCAACAAGTGTTGATCTGAAATTTCTCATGGAAAGGCTTTTTCCTTGAATATTTTTGAGGTTCTCCTCAGATTTCAGGTGAAGTGCCCATCAATTTATGCTTGGTTTATGCACCCATGAAATGAAGATAAGATGATACCTACTTACCTAACCAGGAAGTTCTTGAAGATATCTATAGCATTGAGATAATCAATAAAAGTCATCAGTAAGAAGACAGCAATATTATAAATAATCACAGAAATCAGAGCACACAAGGAAGCACAAGGAGGAAAAGAGTGCTTTTCCTCCAACATCAGAATGAGAGGCTGTGCAGTATGTTAGTAAAGAAAATCTCACCTGTGTCAGAAGATCAAGGACTTATTAAGACTTCAATTTACGGAATTTTTGGAGAATCTGGATTCATAGACCAGGAAACCAACAAAATAGACAACTCATGTGCTAATGTCATCTCACACAGATTGCGTTAATAAACATTTTGAACAGTTTTGGGTTGAAATGCCAGTATACCTGGGTTGCTTTGTTATCTTTAACTTTTCTGTTTACATTAGAGAGATATATCATGGCTATAACATGTAAAAGGATAGAAACTGGATCTTCCTCCCATGGCTGCAAAATCAGACCCTAGAGACATACTTCTGTGTAACAGGAATGAAAAGAAGAAAACCATTAGCATAATGAAGCTGGTGGAAAAGACTACTAATGTCTCAATATTGAGGATGATATCAAAAGAAAATCATACCACTTTTTAATAGAAGTTGAACCTATGAAAGAAATACAGCGGATAGGCATCATACTTCCGACACATGGAGCATAACCTTTGAGGAATCCTGCTATGAATTTGATGAGCCTTTACACTAAGATTTGATTTTCATTAGCCTTTAAAATGGAACTTTTCATGAATAAGACCCATGACCTTTAACATCATGTGCACACATGTCTGGCAACCACCTTAAAGAAAGAGTTATAAACAAGAACAAAAGGATAAGACAATACTTTGAGGTGCATTATACAGGATCTTGTACTGGTAGAAAAAAGAGAAAGCAGTGATGAAGAAATGCCAAAAATCTGTGTCAGTCTTTACCTCAAGCTAGCCATTATCATAGCCAGTGGGAGAGAATGGGATATGGAGTGGGGTAATATTGGAGTAATTTAGGAAGAATTTATTTACTGAGATAATAGAACATGAAGCCAAAGGATCCAATCAAAGAAAAAAAAATCAAGTTCTCTCAAGGAAGAAGACAGTGGGGTGGAAAAAGAAAATACATTCATTTAGCTGCATTTCATAGATGGTGAGGTGAAAGACAAGGTGAGATGCCTAGGGTTATGAAGACACGGCCTTGTGAGCTCTTATCCTGACCTACGGTGCTCCTGTAACACTCTTCTTTCCTAGTTTGTTGCTTCTGATTTGTTCTTCCCTATGATGTAGTTAGATCTAGCTATCAAAAATTACAACATAAAATTGCTACTCAGCCAGAAAAATCCAGTGGATATTCAAACTAGGACAGGATGGCAATCTTACCAGTCACTTCTCTACTTACCTTTTGGGGTAAGAAAACCTCAAATGCACACCATTCAGTGGTTCTGGTGTTCCTATCTATCTAGAGCCCAAAATTCCAGAAATCCACATTCAGTAGGGCAGAAACATCTGGCAAAGTGGTTTCCAATAACATCAGGGAAAATTAAAACATGAATGGAGCACAAGATCTAGATCACATATGACTTTTTGTCTGAACATCTATTTTTATAACCAGTTCACATTTATGCACTGCGTGCTAATAGCAAGTTCAACCCTATAAATGGCACCAAGATCCAAGCTGTTTCTGCTTGAATCCAAGCTGTCTTTGCTATGCACAGTTTACAAATTAAGCCACTGGTTCCTTGACTGTGACTGGCAAACCATCAGTGTGTACAGAACTTGTGGAAGTCCCAGGAGGACCAGCTGGCCAAGCAGCAATGGCTTTTATTTTCCCACCTGCTGATTCTTCTCTGTAGAAACTTACAATACTTCACGTCCTTCTACTTTGCCAAATAAATGACTACGGCTATTGGCACACGGTGTTATTTGATCATGAATCGGAAGGAGGTAGTTCATGTGACTGTGCATGGGAGTGGAAACATCTACAAGTTTTTACTGTTAAGTCATGCTTCAGTTCCCCTGGGGAAAATTGTGACAGCTACTGGACTAACAGCTATCATTGAGGAGACAGGACGTGCCATGAAATTAACAGGAAGAAGGACACACTTCAATACTCAGAAGAGTGTAGGCCCTTAAGATAGTCTTCAGAAACACCACTGCATTGCATACACCTGACCACACCACTACCATCAGCCACTGGATGGCCAAATGCGCGTAGTGGAACTGCAGTTGTTTTCTCCGTTTGTTCCCTCATCAGCGGGCCCACCAAAGCAAAGCATGGGTAGCAGCTGTGTCTCTGTTCCTTGCTGCGGCTACATTTATATTCTCTTAACGTCAGAAGATGGGTATTAATACTTACCCAGCTCATCATGTGAACTGGATGGGGAAGTGAGTATCATACATAACTTACTGAGTATTAGTAAAATATCTGGAGATCCATGGATGAGCAACAGAGAAGTGCAGGCTATTATCACATTGCTATAAATGCCTGCTGCAGAGCCAGCTGATGAAACACATATACTTCTGCAAATCCCTCACAGATCATCATTTTGGTGCTGCTTTTGCAGTAATTGCAATTATTGTAGGACTATATGAACAGAGATACAAAGTCTGAATTATATTCCATGTAATGATTTTCTGAGTAGTTCAAGGTTTGCATATAAAAGCTATCCTGAGTTGTTGTTCAAGACTGACAATGAGTACTTAGCTAAATTTAGAAACGTGTTTATTTTTTTTTTCTTTAATATTGTACCAGTTGATTGCTCCTTACATTAGCAACACATGTCACAAGTTAAACTTTCACACGTGAGCCTTATTATTATATATCGGCAATCACAGATTAAGCTCCCATTCTGTTGGATGCTGTGCAAACACAGAACCAAAAAGTAACCATGTGGAACATTCTAGCTGGGAGCCAACACCTGAAACAGAGGTTGGGGCATTAAAAGAAAACTGATCCTTATTCATGTGGGACAGCAGACTATGTCATTGTCACCTAACCACTCATGGTGTGGTGGGTACTGTACAAAATAATGAACAAGACACAGTACTTGCCCCATGAGGTTACAAGCGAAATGGAACGGCACAGAACGAAGACAGAGTCCCCTGAAGAACAGAGGAAAATTACTTGTGTCCCGGCATGTTTTTGTATTTTGGAAGAGATGTGGATAAATTAAATGGGGTATTTGCTGAAAGGTATTCCAGCTGTGCAGATCATTTTGGTAAGGTCACAGTAAGAGACAGACACAAGTTGATAAGAAGGAGATCTTGGGTAGAATGAAGAGGAGTGGAAAGTCACAAGTGGCAAGAGCAAGATGCACAGCCTCACAGTTGATCTCACTGTGGGAGTCAACGAGAAGCTGGTGACTAAACTTGAAATGTGGAAGAAATGGAAGCTTCTATACACCAAGAATTTGCAAAAATGCATTGCAATAAGGCAAATATCAGAGGTGAGACAATCTTGCTATCTTATTTGCAATCCTGGTGTTCCAAAGGGAAAAATGTCATGGAGTATCAAAAATACTCCACGGAGTATGTGGATGAATGGAGCCACTCATCTCGGCTTGATACTATTTTTTCAAATGAGAAAGCAGAGGTGAACTAACCTGGCAGTGAAACTGCACATGGGTGTCAATGAAGTTTGGAGTGTCTTTCAGAGAGGTCTGCAACGAAATTGAAAGAGGGCAATACTTCTGCCAGACAGTATAAATCTTCCATTTATCCACTCATAAAGTAAAATATTTAGTACAATTGAAGCCTGATTGATCAATGGTCATAAAATAGCATAAGACATTTGATGAAAGAACAAAATGTAGTTCTACCTCACCAGCATTGACTCTTTGTCCAGTCCTTCTACTACATACATAGTTGAGTAGACGAGAGAGTTTTGCTTCTTATTCCTAGAGTATAAAAGGTAGCATGGGGTTGCCTCTCTGAAGGTTTTTCATAAGAAAGTGCTAGTTTATAGCTGCCCATTTACTATGAAGAAGATTTTTTCTAGATCTCTAATAGTACTATGCAATTATTGTTAAGACAATAATTGTCTTACCGCAGAGCGGTACTGTGAGAAGAAATGGTTTTTCATCTACATGGCTGTCCACCTGACACTCTTAAGACATGGCATGGTGGTGTATGCTACCACCATCTTGAATAAAAACTTCATTTTAGAATTAGCTTGTGCAGCCTCCTTGAGATAAGTGGCATCACAGGACACAGTTTGACATGAGAAAATCAAGAGCAGCAGAAGAAAATCAAGAGTAGCAGAAGAACATACAAAGCAGGAGGAGCCTTAATAAGGAATACCCTTCAGCACAAGCATCTAAACCTAGATAAGCACCTTCAGGGTAAGACCCTGTGTCAATGCAGTCCTGTTCACTGTTGGACTAGAAGGAGATGGAAGTAGAGAGAAAGGACAGGGCAGAAAAAGAGGTAGTGGTTAGCTCTTTCAACACAGAGAATCCTTCTAAACCTGACATGAAAACACACAGCATGTGGAATGATGCAAGAAGGTAGATGAGCTGTGTGCAAGCTGGAGAAATCCCTCTGTTGCACAAGCTATGCAAATGTAATTGTAGGCTAGAAAGTGCAGTGACTCAAGGTGAAGTGGATGGGATGGGAGAGTATCTGGGTTAAAGAGAGTTTGTACTGAGAAGACCATGTGTAGGACCTCAGAAGTTCCCAGAGAAGGGGAATTGAAAGGAGTTAATGAAAACTCACTACAAAGAGTCATCCTGTCACAGACTGCTTCCTTGAAGCAACAAGCGAGGAGCTCCTGAAGCTGTTTAAACCTGGTGGCATTTCAAAACACTCAGATATCCAGATCAGTCAAAGATTTTGGGGTGGGGGAGAGGAGCAGAGAAAAGAAAACAGATGAAGCCCAAACCTCAGAAGATGAGGGCTGGGAACAACTTGCTTTTTTGGCAGGAGATGATACAGGTCATTGAATCAGAAATCAGAGGCATTAATGCATATTTTGAGGGCACAGGTTGGACCTAAAACAGCACCCCCAGGTGATGGACTCCAGCTGTTGTAATGCTATGCGGAGGAAAGAAGAGTGGCACTGCCTCATGGTGTTTCACCTCCTGCAGTTCTCACTAATCAGATGACCCCAATGACGTACGCATCAAGATTCACAGCGATAAACCACAGGATTTCCACCTTTTCTCAGCTGGATAGGCAAACGACAGATGAGGGGTGAACAGATGGCAGTAGAGGTGATTCAAGGCCAGGCTAACTTAAGATCTCCGTACTTCTGCAGGGCAGGTGGACCGATGGTGCAACAGGCAGGAGAATTAAGAGATGAGGGCTTTGTAACCCCCAGCCCATTCCTGACAGATCTGCATTTCATGACAATGGATTAAAATAGTGCATGAGCAAGCGAGAAGGGAAAATGCTGCCTCCAAACCACCTCACTTTTGACTTTCTGCACCACCTGCCATGGCTTTGACTTCTGGTGCTACCTCACACTTCTGAGGCATTTGGCCATCACCCCGCAGTTGCATGTTGGGTCCCCTCTGAGGTCAAGCTGCTTCATCACTCCACTGAGTGCCCTGAGGTTCTTCAGAAGAAAAGGTACTGCACAAGGTGTGGCACATCATTACTCGCATCGTGCCCTGTGTCAGTTATCACATGGTGTTAGTTATTACTCTTGGTTACACAGAAGCTGAGCAGGGGTCTCTGAGGGGGAAAAGGCTCTGGTTAGAGCATTTGGTCCTCCCAGCTACTTCGGAAACCTTCCCCTCAGACAGTGAAGACCATCCAACTTTTCCCGATTAAGAAACACACTTTAAATTAGCAATAAATCAAACCCACTCTTCTCAGGCAAGACATCTGTTGCTAACCACGTCGAGTGCAGCAGCATTAAAGAAAACCAGGACATGCACCACAGATGGCTGCAGCCAAGGTGGAGACTAAGGCTCAGTAGCTGCTAAACCCTAGTTTCTCCCAAGCTAACAGGCTCTGCAGTTTTCCAAGCCCCCAAGAATTAACCGAGCAGCTTGGCATTTTGGCTTGCACATTGCAGAGCAGCAAAGTTTGAAACATGTAATTCTCTTTAGCTTCTCTATAGATCAGCTATCAGAAATTACTATGTATAAAGATTTCCCTCTACAGGTGGTTAGAGCTTGTAACAGCCTCTCACTTCCCTACATCACTTTAATTAGTATTTTGTCTCATCATTTACTTTCTTATTATTTTGCCTATTCC
>NW_008825270.1:2852945-2853760 GCF_000699105.1 Pygoscelis adeliae | reverse complement strand
TTCAGTCTATTCCCAGTGGTAGCAAATTCTCTATGCAAGAAATGTCAACTCCTTTCCGTCCTCCTTAAGCTTTAACGCTGCTGACTTTGACTCTTTTTGCAATTAAAATTTAATTTGCAAGCCCGTTACCCGAGTGAGTCAATGCCTTCCTTCTCCCCCCACCCCAAAATGTGACAAAGTGAAAGTTGCAGCCTCTGCAAGAAGTGTGTGGGGGTCTTAAATACATAGCTCCCTGGCTGCAGTTTGAGCTCACAAACTAGCATGCTTTCCTGCAGGAACATCAAATACACAGGACACACGACACTACAGCCTAGAGAACTCTTTGCAAGGAGGGGGAATGCAATGTTGTCCAGTCTTTTCAAAGGCAGGCAGCAGAACAAATCAGAAAAGTCTACTTCTTGTAAAAGCATCTAACAACTGAAATCAGAAAACTTTGCAAAAAGCAAAAGCAAAACACCTGCACACACATACACACACACGCACGCACACACACAGAGAAACCTACCTTGCAAAATCTTCTTCACTTATTTTTGTATGCAAAAAAAAAAAAAAACCAAAAACACCAAAACCCAAACCAAAACAATCCCCAAACAAAACAAAAATAAATAATTCCCTCCCCTCCAAAACCGCTTTCCCCTCTTCCCCACGCCTTAGCTGGATTTCTAGGGAATTTGGGGACGGGTGGGAAGAGCCGAGGGTGGAGGGGCTGTATAAATAAACTAGAGCGTTTCGAGCTGTGTATCGCGAAAGGCTGTGGGTTTCGCGTAATGTGTGCCTGCACTCTTCCAGGAGAAAGGCAAAAAAAAAAAAAAGGC
>NW_008825270.1:2832196-2852504 GCF_000699105.1 Pygoscelis adeliae | reverse complement strand
TGTGCGGGAGCCGGGGTGTTGGAGCGGGCTCCCAGCCCTTGGCTCCCAGTAGCACAGTCCTTTCCTCCAGTGTGTGCTATTGACCTGCATTGACGTCATTGCGTCATTAGGTCTCCCTTAGAAACACTGACTTTCAAAAATAGTATCAAATTAATTCAACTGGCAGAGAGAAGCCACTAGCTGGAATGAGCCATAAAACTCCAGAATCTTCAGCCCGGCTTTGCTGTGCCAGCCCCCCCGGCCAAGCGGGCAGAAATCAGATTGTATGGAAAATACCACCGATGGAATAAAAAAAGAGAGAAAGAAAGAAAGGGGGGGGGAAGAGAGAGACCAAATTAGATTGCAAACCCTAGACCAGCCTCTCTCCCTCTCTTTCCTTTCTCTCTCTCTCTCCCCTCCTTTCCCTTTTCTGATCTAAAAATATCCCCCCTGCTTGAGCTGACTGCGGTATCTTTTGTGTTGCATCTTTCTGTTTTTAGCCTTTGCATGAGCCATTGAAGGGTGGCCCGCAAGAGATCAGAAGCACAAGATATTGATCTATCGATACCCTCTGGGGCCAAAAATTAATTTTAAATGAAAGAGCTGCACCTTGATTTTGGCAGAGGGTGGGTGGGTGGGAGGGTGGGCAGATGACAGGGGTTATTTTAGGATAGCATTCACATTCTATGAAGCCGCAGCTTCCACTTTCTCCCTCTAGATTCATTTTAAAAATATCCTTCCTTCCTCACCCCACCTCTCTCACGTGGACCTGTGGGCAAGCACATGTCACCCCCATTCATACAAACACAATGCAACGGAGCAGCGGTAATTTGCAGAGATGGTACATTCACAAACAGCAACCCAGTCCCTTTAATGCAGGTTGATTTCACAGAAAGGACACTGCAGCCCAGAGGAATTTGATTAGACTGGTGATTTAAATTTGCAAGCTGCTTATTGGGTTCCTTATTGTCTTCACCCTAACTTAGCAAAACTGATTTAATCTATCTTTCTTTCTTTAAAAAGAAACAGGAGAAAAATTCCATTTGCACTGTAGATGGAAGACCTAAATCTTAGAACCAGTGGTAAAGGACAGTAAAAAACATCGACGGCGATCGGCTTCCGAGTGCTTTGCATCAGAGCCTTAAGCAGGCACACACCCATGGCAAGATACAGCTATATCTATCCATGACCTACGCTATGCAGAGCTGTGCGTACATACCATACAGCAGATCTAATCCTGCTACGTTCACAATTCAGGGGAGTGTTTGAGGCTTTTTTTTTTTTTTTGCATTGGTGGAACTATTCAGGAACAGAGGCACTGTGCTAGACTAATAATTTGCAAGATCAGGCCATAAATAGGGCTCTCACCCTGCAAACATTTATTCACGTGCCAAGTGTTAAGACTGTGACTAATCTAATTTGAAATCAAGGGGATTACTCATAGTAGTAACATTAAACTCATGCATGTTTGCAGGATCAGGGCCTAAATGATTAATCACCACTGCAGCTAGGCACTATTGGGTACACCATTTATTACTTACAATACTTCAGCACTGTATACGCTCAGATCCATCCTGGAGTGTGCATTGCTCTGCTATAGTGAAGAATGAGCATCATATTCTGCTTAATGAGGAAGTATGCAGCACACCTCGATACTCGTATGCAGCACACCTCAATACTCGCATGCTTGATCTGATTTTTGCGATGCTGAGGAGCCTCCCAGATGCCCTGGCTAATACCACTTGGGGCAAACTTGGAGTCATCGGAGCAAGATGGATGCGCAGCCTGGCTCAGATGGGCATCTCACGTGTCACTTTTTTTTCATGTAATGGCCACACACGTACTGTAGCTGCAACTGTATCTGCAGACTGATTACTCCAAGTTTAGCATCAGTGTGCACAGAGGCTCCACCCTTAGTTCTGAGGGGAAAATCCAGGGGAAGAATGAAAGTATGGCCATTATATGAATCATTCATTCATGCATTCATTCATCTTTGTATTACTGTTGATATTATTATTATTTTGCAAAAGATGGTTTGGTCCTGTTCAGGTTGGTCTGTTCTTTGGTATTCTTTTCTGCTGGTGCTCAGCACCCAGTGATGACACTCTACTGCAAAAGTGACTGACCTTTGAGCTTGAGTCCCCACATCAGCTTGTGGCCAACTATCGAGTCAAAGAAAGTGAAGTGCACATGGGCTGTAAGACATGTGCTGAGGCAAGAAGGTTTCCAGGCGGCTTGCTGGTAAAATAACTGGGTGATTCCAGGTGACATGGAGTGTTTGTTGAACCTGAGCTGCACCAGTGCACTGTGCAGGTGACTTCTTCTCTTGACAGCTTTCAGGAACAGAGTGATGTACACGCTTCTTGCATTTTACAAGGGCGCCTTTTGCCCAAACCCCGCTATCTCTGGTTTAAAAACAACATTTGCGAGTTCTCTAAAATAAACAGTCCAATGTTGTTTTAGAAACATAAGTAGTCAGGAAAAATCAGTAATGACTAACTGAGGGAAGATAGAAGCCAGTTAAAAAAACAGGATTAAGTTACCTGCAGCACGGAAAGTGAATGCAGTTAAAGAAAAACAAGCAACTTGGTCATCTGCCCCAATAAGTCACTGATACAAAACCCCTTTAGCACAAGCTGTTCTGGAGTTTCTAAATTTTTTATGTTTTGGGGTTGGTGGTGGTGAACAGAGGGAAGGATTTGGGGCATGTGCGCTGACTGAACTGGGGCAGGGTGGGTCGGTTGGATGCAGAGAGAAGAAGTGTCTGGAGGAGAGGCTAGGGCTCTGGAGAGGCGAAAAGGATTAGAGGGAGGGGGTTAAAAGGTGGCAGGAAACAAAGGCAAGGGAGTAGAGCTAGGGGCCCTGCCCAAGGCTTGGTGGAGAATGAAGGCCAGGTAGGCAGTGAAGACAGCGAGTTAGAAACTCTCTCCCTTCCCACCATGTAAGCAGAATATGTTAGCCGGGGGGGCGGGGAATCTGCATCTGTCTCGCTGCCCTTCTGCTGGGCACTGAGCCCGTCTCCGGCTGGAGCCACTCGGAGCTGTGCAGAGAGTGTTTTCCTCCATGCGGCATTTTTGTTCGACCAAGAATGAATCTCTGAATTTCCAGGGGTGTCAACCCCCTTCCCAACGCACCAGGAGCAGCCTGGGGCTGGACCTTGGCTCTCGTTCCCTGTCCTGCCACCCTGCACCTGGTACAATCACGCCTCACAGCGCTGCCAGCTCCTACTTGCCCGCAGGTCTCTCAAATTACCTCTGAGTATGGGGTGGGAAGGAGAAGGGTAAAGCTGAGATGGACACGTGGGAGGAAAAGAGGGAGGAGAGCTGCAAACAGTGCATGCATGGAGCAGAAGAGGAGGGTGTCAGAAGACACAGAGGTACAAAACAAAGTCTGGGTGTAATGGAGGGGATTTCAGAGGAGCTGGAGCACTGTAGGGGAGTAAAAAGAGCCAGAAGGAGTACAGTGGATGAAAGCAATGAAGAGGAATGGGAGAAGCTGAGCAGTTGGGCTTCACAGACTTCACAACCAACATCCATACCTCATGGGGCTTTGGAGTGCTTCGTTTCAGGTCTCCTACTCATTGTACACGCTCCCTTCATGTTTGTCCTCTCCACCTTTCGAAGTGTGCTCAGTGGCTCCAGGCTACTCCCCAGTCCTTCCCCAGCTCCTCTCTGGGGCTGCGTGCTGGTACCTGCAAACACAGGAGGATAAAGGAGAGGGAAGCAACACAGTGAACCAAATGCAGTGTGGGGAGCTGGGGTCTGGACATGGGAAAATGTGCTTTTTTGGGGGGAAGGGACACGATGACTGAAGAAGATTGAATGTTCCAAAACTTTGCTTACAGGGAATTAAATTTCCTTAATTTCCTTTCAGGAAGTAGAGGAGCAGAGAGTGGCTGAAAGCAAGCATGGAAACCCCGGAGATACAGAATTGTGTTGCACATGCTGTTTACAATGTGACTTCAACTCTGTCCTCTGGGCGCTGTGCCACAGCAGGGCACACCAGCACCCTCCCTCACCAACCATTGCAGACACGCTGGAAACGAGCACGGAGGACTCCTGGACAAAGTCTAACGTCTCCCTTGCTGTGGCAAAACCCAGAGGAAGGTCATGCACAGCAAACAGGCGCAAGCTAGGCTTGGCCTATGTTCAAGTGCTGAGCCTACACACATCACATTAAAAGTTATCTTGACTTTTCCCTTTCTGTACAGATTCCTTCTGCGCAATGGTCTTGCTCACCTCTCCCAACGACCAGGAGATCACACTGATGTACACCACCAGGCTGTGGACGATTCCTGCAGCAAGAGATTACTACGGGCACATCGGCCAAACCTCTGTCGGCAAACCAAATAACCTATGCTCCATCTCTCAACATAGACCTTGCACTGTATCATGATATCAGCTTTTCCAAGCTGCTCCAACGGATAATCAATACAGCTACAGTCAATACAGTTAATACACTCAGAATAGATGCAGATAAATGCTTGATTTCCAATTTGTTGTCTGTGCTTCTAATAATAGCATACCCAAAGAGAGGGTCTCAGGTCTCTTTATCAGGCTCCTCACTTTTTGCCGTGCCATTCCCAGGAGCTAATGACAGCAGGACACAGTTAAGATTGTGTTGGGGAGGGATGTTTCTTTTAGCGTTTCATTGCTGACTTCTCTGACGTTGCAGTCCTGTGAATATCGGACTTTTCTAGAAGAGCAGGGAGACACCACATTAACTGTGCAGCAACTAATGTTCCGAGCACTACATAATGGTGAAAGAAGGCAGTTCAGTGCACACAGTGCTTATGGTCAAGTACAGGAGAGCATCCTGTACACAAGGAGATTACAGTCTAAATGAGTAACCACACAAAGAAGAACAACTAGAAAAGGGGAGGGAGGGTGGACAAGGTAAGTTACCAAATTCAGCTGTAGGTGGGACAGACACATCTTGCTATTTTCAGCTTTTTAATCAAATTAGCATCTTGTGTTTAAAGACTATGAGGAACTACTACAGAAGGTTCAGTCCTGGAAGAAGAACCAGGAGCTTTTCAGTCTGGATAGGCTGCGTGGCACATGGGTTTAGGGGTTTTAGAGGTCACAGGCTATGCAGGCATCAGAGCACACGAGCAAGTGTCTGTGTCCAGCCCCAGGTCAAAGGAAGATGTCTTTTTTCCCATGTGAAGGAGGGCTACCGTCGCAACTTGAAGTCCAAAGGGAAATTTCTGATCTGCACAGAGTGCAAGGAGTCCGAGGGATGGGGGATTTATCTGGACTTTAACAAAAGCAAAATCATTATCAGCTATGGCACTACCAAAGTCCTGGCAAACTGCTAACACAGTGAAAGGCATCCATCCTGAATCCTACCTAACCAAACATGTCCCAAGGGTGAATCGGACTTCCCAAAGCTTTGCCCATACCACACATAAAATGTTGAATGGTGTGGTGTTGCTATCAGCATCATGAAATAGTCATACAGTTTCTGACAGAAGACTCCTATGCAGCAGCCTTGGATATGATGTCCCAGGTTTTAGCATACTTCAGGCTGGGTTTGTTTCTGCTGATCTCCCCAACAATTTTGTCACACGCGCACATCACTCTTGCATCGTTCAGGCTAGAAAGCCCTTTGCAGGTTTATTTCTACCTCCACTGCATTGTAGCTCGAAGTCTCAGAGAGGCCATTTTGGGCAAACTCATTCAAGAGCTAAATCAGTTTCATACCACAGGTAAATCCAACCTACTTCCCCTCTTCCTTTTTGTATAAAACCTCGCAGCACCTATGTCCTGCTCGTATCTGTGCAGGGGAGAGATGGAGACAGAGGGCAAGGTTACCTTCTGACCCGCGTGACAGGGTCTTTCTGCCTTTTATAAGTGAGACGAAGGGGCTTGAAGGCTGAATCGTTGAAGCTGAATAACGGTGGCTGTAGGCCTGGTCCTCCCCTGCGTGGTTACTGGAGGAGGTGCTCCCTGTGACGCACCGGCTTGTCACTATGGAGCAATTCATATCTTCACTCTGCGTGCTGTGGGGACAGCACTGGTACTTTTTCTTTCTGCCTGGCTTTCTCCCTCCCCCTCGCCATTGAAGAGAGGAAAGGGAGGCAGGAAATAATTCAGAGAGCGGGGTCAGACTCACCCTCTGCAACCCTGCCCCTTATTGCAGTGCAGTCTGTAACGACTGGTGGAAGAGCCCTTGACTGCGTACGCCGGCTGGTCCCAGCCCACGGTGGGTGAAGGTCTGACTGCGTTGCCCTGACACTTGGAGGGGAAAGGTTGCAGCAGGTAGGCACGGGCTCGCAGGGCAGGCAGAAGTGAGGGTTGCTTACCCATACCTGATATTGCTTAGGACCACCTTGACCATTCCTCTCTGCCAAATCTGTCCTTGGCTGAACTCCACTGCAGTCACTGGAGTTACAGGCGGTGAGCTGCACATTTTGACTCATATCCTGTGAAGTTATAAACTGACTCCCAGCACATCTGGCTCCATTTTGGATCGAGAAGATAGGACTCTAAAAAGCCAATAAAACAACTATTTACTGTGAGATGCCCAGCCAGAAAAGCTTCTTCTCGTCTCATATTTTCTTTTATCCATTGCATTGGAAAATCTGTTTGAAAGCAAGACTTTGCAGTGGTCATTAGCAGTTCCTAGTCCTTTAATTCATCAGAGCACTCGCAGGCACTTGATGAGATCATAGCAGAGCTGGGCTAAAGCATCCCCAGGGGTCCAGGCTCTCTGTTCAGTGCTCAGCCCCCCCTCTTCCCTCTACTCTGGTTGCCCTTTGGCGCAACCCCCCAAACCCCGACACAGTGCTGTAGGGCAGGAAGAGACAGCAGAAACTGGGGAACTTACCGTGGTGAGGACGGGTTCAGTCACACCAGGCTAGGAGATGGAGGTGGACGTCGAGTTTGCTCAGAAATAAATATTCTGTGTGTAAACATGCTTCTTAGCCATTAGTCTCTTCTCCTGTCTTGCCCAGCGGAGGAATTAAAAACGTTTGGCAGCTGAGCACTTTTGCTACAAAACCTTAAAAAAACCCAGAACGCATCCCCAGAGCAAGCCAAGGCTAGAGCCTGTGACTATCGCTAACACCCTTCCGGCTTTGGCGTTACTGTTGTCATTACTTTCAGCGGAGTCTGGGAGCAGAATTAGGCTCTCTGACTCTCCCCCCACCAGAGCTCCAGGCTTTAGCAGGAGAGAGCCGCAGAGAGGCCGCAGGTGCATTTTAGGCCCCCACTGCTCCTCCACGTCTCTCTGTCTCCCTGTAGACAAGCCCCACGGCCAAGCTCCCCCGTCACTACCCGTGTGTTCTCCAGCAGCATTAGCTTATGCACACACCATTCACCAATTGTTCAGCATTTTTGTCAATGAAGGCACATTTTGTGAATTAGAAGAGCACATGCCCCCTTGTGGCTTGACTTCGCTCCCTGCTCCACGCCGCCAGCCCCCTCCGCACCCCGGCGGGGGCACTCCGGCAAGGAGAGGCTTCGCTGAAACCTGCACGGGGGTTAAAAATAGCCCGCGGCACCCGAAGAGATGGCCGGAGTATCCGAATGATGAGCTGAAAGGACAGCATGCGGGGGAAAAAAAAAAGCAGCTGCTTGAGGGGTAAAGGGATATTTATTTCTAGAGGGATTTAAGAAGGGTTTAGCTAATTGAATCGAACTGGAGAGCGAGGCGGCTGACACATATGCAGAATGCAGTCCCCTGTTCATCCATGAAGCAGGTACAGCACAGCAAATGGCTTCTGCCTGACCTATATGGCTCAGACACTCGCTAGAGAGCACAAGTGGAGCTGATTCTTCACAGCCTTTTCTCTCCTCACCCCTTCCAGTCCCTAACATGGGATTTTCTGGGTTCAGCTACGGTAGCAGTTTAATTATGAGAACCAGTTTTTACTGAGAAACGAAATGAACCCCATGACCTAATCCACAGAGGGACTCCTGAGAGGACCCAGGTACAACGCTTTGATTTGGGGAATACAAGACCAAAGCTCACCCACCGGACGAGAAGAGGCAAGACCGTCTGTGCAGAGCCCACCCGTGGACCTCATTTACAATGAGGGTCACATCCTGCGGCAATTATTCACGGCAAAACCCAAGGAGACAGAAGCCAGAACAAACCTCCCAAAGCCAGTGAGAGCCCTGGCGTCACAGGTTGTGGGATTGCTGTCTCCAGAATTGTGGCTGGGGTTAGGAACGGGGAATGCCAGGGCTCCGATCCCAGCTATCACATCACTCCTTTCTTAGGCAAGTCTCTGTAAAATGAGTTCTCCACCTCCTGGGGGCTATGTGGCTGAATTATTGATGGTAGAAGGTGAAAAGCAATAAACAAGAAATCAGCCAAATTGCTAGCATGAGGGAAGAACAGGTATTAATATAATTACGAAAAATAAAATCTTTGTTCCTGCAAATGTGGGAAGGAGTGCAGTCTCATGGTTACTGGAGATAGGGAGAGGCGGGACTGCTGGGCTGCAACGCCAGCGTGTGCGTGGCAGCTTGTTAGGCTCCGACTAAACACTCAGATCGGTCTGGTCTCTACTTGCAGTTGCACGTTCTTTGGTCAGGGATTTCCTTGTTACTTTCGGGGAGGCGTCTAATACTGTGGGGCCCACAGGCAATATTATGAAGAGATAGGATGCTATACATAAAATACACACACACACTTGTGCATTTGTGTATTTGTGACCCCTTCCTGCGTAACTATCTGTGTAGATCATTAAAAGCGTTTTGGGGTGGGCACCTTACCTTTATGTCTGTACACACAAGGACTTTGATCATGATTAGGGCCTCTGAGAATGGACATAATAAGAGTTTAAAAATACATACGGTAGTGGGTGTTATGAGTGACCTTTGTTTCTTCTGCCTTAGACAGAAAGCCTTGTTTTTCAGTAAGCCTTACACAATCTTATATAGCTTGTGGGATTTTTTACTTCATGTGGCTGTCAGTTTAAAATACTCGGGTGGAATATTTAACTTGAATGCTTTCCACCTTCTCCTCTCGCTCTTTGCATGAACTGGCACAGGTTTCTTCTCCTGAGTGAGCAGTGTCTCTCTAATAAAAACCATGGCAGCTAAATCTGGGATTGCTGTGTATTCTCCTTCACAGGTCTTGGTTCAAAATACTCAGTCTTGCAGAGAAAGCCCCTTCACACACAGGGAGATCTAGAGCAGCCAGTAAACTAGATCATCTCTCTTTTCTCCTCAGGAACGCAGAAGAAGAAAGCAGCTTGCTAAGATGTCTTTCTTGGGACCAGGGGCCAGCTCCCCTGGCTCCCAAAAAAAAGGGGATTCAGCACTTGGAGAAAAAATTGTAACTGCCACCTGTTCACAGGAGAAAATTACCAGGACTGCAACCCAGCTTTCTCCTTGATGCTTTCCAAAGGTACAACACACAAGATGCTATCCAGGAGAAGGCAAAGATGCTTTTGCCCTGCTGGATTTGGAGCTCCTCTTAGAGATGTCTGGAGGGTTACTCTAGTTAGCAAAAGCATCCTGAAGATCCAATATAGCCCAAAATATCTTTGGTGCCCCATGCTACAGAGAGATCAACTCCGTTAAGTCCCTTGTCTCATGCCCACTAAATTAATGAGGAAATTAATACAACGATGCTTCTGCTGAGATACAATTCTTCCCTGATGTTGCTGGTACCTCTCCCTGCCTCATTTTCGAACAGAAGTGGGGTTGTAGGAGAGAGGTTGAGGGATTTTCCCCTCTGTTGCCCGGAGTGCAATAACCTGCCCCTTTGAAGGAAAGAGTATTTTTCACCTGGATTTCTTCCTGTCCGGGCCTGAGCCCCCATCAGACTGACCTGCTGCAACAGGAGCTGGGGGGGTTCAAGGCTAACCCTGAAGGGTGCTGGAAGCCCCCATCGGCGCTGACTGTTTGCTGGGGAGAGGTCTAGCCCTGCTGCTGCTGGCCACCGCCACTCCCAAGCACAGTTCAAAGGGTTGCTTGTTCTTGCTCACCGCGTTTGCTCTGGTGTGGACATCATGGACCAGGGACCCGGTCCCCTCTTTGTGCCGTTCACGTGGGATGGCCAGGGTAAGAGTCCTTGCCCACCCATGCTGGGGCAAAGGTGCTCGTCAAGAGGAAATTTGCTCTCCCCTGCCCGTGTTGCTGGCACACCTGGTAGCACCCAAGGGGTGACTCTCTCCAGGTATTTTGGGTTTTTCCTCCCCCCCTTTTCAGCTCCTTGTCACAGTGGGGATGTGACTGTCAGAGTCAGGTGGGGCAGGCGGCCTGTAATGGCTTGGGAATGGAGGCAGGCAGGGGCATCAAGCGCTGGGGCCGGCGGCGGGGAGGTGGGCTGCAGCGAGGTGGGGCTGTGGCGGGGAGTGTTTCCTACCCTGCTGCCGGATAACATTTACCTTGGGGATCTCTGGGGTTTGTAACATGGTTGTTTGGCGTTTATTTGCCCCCCAGCATGTAGGGCTTATGTGCCTATGTTTAAATATAGACTAAAGCTTGCCAAGTCCCCAGTTTTAGGGAGGAGGGCAGAGGCTATGGCTCGGCAGAGTGCAGCTCACTGCCCCAGCCTGCGTGGTGCCACAGGGATGCGGAGGGGAATACGCCGCTGATGTAACCCCATGTCTCGGGGAAGGGTGGGGTGTGTGCTGGCACTGTGCTGGTTTTGTTTGCGGGGGTCACGTGGAACAGCTCCCGCAAGGTGGTGGTGTGTGGGGGTGTCAGGAGGTGGGGGGGGGAGGACTGCTGGTGAGGCCTCCCCCTGGCCACCCGGGCTCCGGCCGCCCGGAGGGAGCATGGAGCAAGGGTATGGCTAAGCTGTGCTGAATCCCCTTTAAAAATCTGCAGTTTGGTGTCTTACTGGGTTTTATTTCTCTCTCCTGTTCCTCTCTCGCCCTGGAGTTCTGTAGTAGCCCTGAATTAGCATGTCACGTGTATGGCATGTGGAAATGAATCAGGGGCATGTGAGGAGGAGGAGGACGCCTGTGTCTGTGTTTGCATCCAAGGATCTCCTCTCACTCTGTGTTTGCGTAGGTGTCTAGCTCCCTTCGCCCCCCTCCCATCCCTGCCTGCCTCTCTCTCCCTGCCTCCCTCTCATCCCTCCATCTGGCCAGCCCAGCTCTCCCTGCCAGCTCAAGCAATACCTCAAGCAGAAACTGCAGCTTTTTCCCTGCAGCCCATTAGGAAAATAGGGTGGCCCTAGACTCCAGACATGTACTCAGGGGAGAACATGCACACACACTCCCAAATGCAGGCTCCCTTTCCCGCTCCCCCCCTTCCCTGGATTTTTGCTCCTTAGTCAGCACCTCAAGCCCTTGCAGGCTGCACCAAGGGCAAGCTTATTAACGCTAATAACAAAACACAGCCGCCAACTGAGCCCCAGAACCTACCTCTGTTATTGGGTACGTCGCCCTCACCCCCTTTTAGGGAACTGCAACTAGCACATGTCTGCACATAAAGCCAGGCATGAATCAAACCCACCCACGGGCAGAGAGGGGAAACGTCCCTGGTGGGGTGCAGGAAGCAGGCAGGACTCCTGGGGAGAGGGGCCAGGCTCGTCAGAGGGGAGCAAAGGCTCAGCTCAGCTCAAGCTGAGGGGGCTGGGGAGGAGGCGCCGAGACCCTCTCGGGGGGTTTCACCATACATGCTGCGGCTCTGTCCCCCACTGTGCAGTTTCCCCAGCCAAGATCAGAGCCTGGCACCCCAAAACAGGAATGATGCCGGGAAGGGATGGGGAGCACATGCTGCACCCAGTCCCCCATGGCAACCGGCTGCACAAGCCCAGAGTCCCCCAGTCCCAGTTATGACTCTCACTGGACCAGTCACCCCCTCCCCATGGGACAAATTCCAGTACTGCTCTTTTTTAAACTCTCCCTCTGTACTGGGAGAGCTGGGATGTTTCT
The DNA here is from genome assembly GCF_000699105.1 of Pygoscelis adeliae. NCBI lineage: Eukaryota > Metazoa > Chordata > Aves > Sphenisciformes > Spheniscidae > Pygoscelis > Pygoscelis adeliae. Next base: position 2,840,677 of record NW_008825270.1, on the reverse strand, counting down.
GCATCCCCCAAATCCACTTCCCAAGAGGCAGGTCTCACTCTGACCAGCTCCCAAGCACTCCCAGATCCCAGGCAAGGGTTGCCCCAAGACACTTTCATTCAAAGCCCCCTTCCTAACCTGGGAATAGCCGCCTCCCTCCTCAAATCTCTCCCAAACCAATTTTTGATGCTTTCAGCTTCCATCCCCTCCCAAGCACCTGAGATGGCTCCCCTTGCCTGCCTGCCCTTTGCTCCTCTCCACCTTGCACACCATGCCCCCCGCTTTCCCTGCCCGAAGTCATGGACTAAACGAACTCACCGAAAGTTTTAGAGGGATGGCCCAAAGACTAAGGGAATGATATCTCTGTGTGTGTGTGTAAATATATATTTATATATTTACATAATATATAAATACTCCAGCACAGACGAGGCTGCTGCTGCTGCTGCTGCTGCTGCTTCTGCTGCTGGCAAGGTGCAGCCTAGTGTGGCGAGAGGCTATAAATAGCTCCGTAAGCTCCGCTCTCATTGACACCGTTTGGACAGAGGATGGAAAAATAAACAAAGGAAACTCCGTCCAAGCCAGGCTCCAAGCTGCAGCCACATTCCTCATGCTAAATAATAACAGATTTTCCACCAAGGTGTGTGGGTAATATACAGATTGGCATAGGGGGAGAGAGAGAGAGAGAGCAGCAATCAAAACAAATTATACACACCCAGTGCATGTCAATATTTTGGTCCCTCTCATTCTGCCCTGTAGTAGTTAAGCACACGCAGATTGCCTATATTTAGAAAAGGGTATATTTTTAAATACTCCGAGATGGAGATTGTTTCCATTAATAATGGTGGAGCACATTGGAGGAGGCAGACCTGGCGAGGAGCTGTCGAATGTTGCTTTAGTGACATATAGAGGCCTGAGAGATAAAGGACAGGGCAGGAGCAGAACAAATATTTTGAAATCAAGCAGTGATTACCCTGAAGTTTGCAGTTGTGTTGCTATTTTTACACAGGGGGCTGTTTGCACTGGGAGATTATTCACAGTTCCCTGGTGCAGAGACTCAGGCAGTGGGAGAAGAATTATATTACCAGGGGTTTATTTTATTTTGTGTTTTTCCTTTTTTTAATTGAGGACAGAATATATTCTGCAGCAGAAAGGTTCAGCTCAGAACGGCTGAAAGCAGGGATGGACACACAAGAAAGTAGCGTTTATTACCCAATCCTGGGATGCTAACTCAGCCTGGCTTAGGAAGGGCAGTGTCTGCATTTTAACAAAATCCTTTTTTTTTTCCCCTCCATCCTGTCCTTCCCAAAATAACCTCTCTCAATCTCAGTATTCCTACAGGATTTTAATAGTCAATTTTCATTTATATTATGGGAAGAAGTAAACAACCAAGTAAGATCTGCACCATAACATGCTAGGAGCTACACATGCCTGGTACTAAGAGACTGTCCAAGAAGCTTAAGATGTGAAAAGAGGAGAAAGAGAAGAAAAAGAAAAGAATAAAGACAAAAGAAAAAAACCCACCTTTACGCTTACTTTATAGCTGGGTAAATGAAAGTTGGGTGACTCACCCAAGGCTATAGAGGGAGTCTGTGGCACTGCCGGGACACAAAGCCAGCTTTTCCATCTTAGCACAACACCCTTCAAGTGATCAAGAAGATGCTTCAATTTTTTTTCTCCTAGATGTTTCTGCTTAGCTATTTCACAGGCAGACTAGTTTCCAGAAGCAGAAATTTCAGTAATTTTCCTATTACTCTCTCGTGGAGGGACACGTACCAGTTGGAGCTGCCTTCCCCAGCCAAGGCCCAGCATGGTGCGGGGGGACACCCCAAGCAGATTTCAGGGCCCCCTCCAAGTTACAGTCACTCCCACGCTCAGTCTGGCCATGCAGCTCTGGCAGGCAGCCCCCGCCTTGACCCTGGCAGGCAGCCAGGGGCACCCGGGGCTCAGGGCGGCAGATGCCCGTGATCACGTCGGTACCGCTGGTCCTGGTGCTGGTGGGGCTGCCCGGTGGGGTGTTCCCCCCTCCCGGCCCCTGCTGAGCTGAGTCAGCCCTAGCCCAAATGTCTCTCGCCCCTGGGGAGGCGAAGGCAGAGGAGGGTCCAGCCTCGCTGCTCAGAGACCTGGTGTGGGGCGCTTTAGCTCTTCCCCCAGAGGAGTGTCACGGTGACATTGGGAAAATCCACTCCTGAGGGGCCATGATCTGTCCCCCGTCCCCACCTCCTGGTCAGGGCTCAGCCCCACTCCCCACCTGGTGTGGCCAGGGTCTGGTCATCTTCTTCTGTGGCCTCCTAGGAGGGAGCCAGCCTTCACCGGCTACGGCAGTCACTTAATTATCAGATCTGCACATGCAAATACACCCCTACCTCCTGGCAAAACCCATTCAGGCACCAAGTTTTGCTCACACTTGCATGCACAGAGAACAAACATGGCCTGACAGGTAGGAAAGTGCTGGGAGCAGATGCTCCTCAGGCTTTCTCTTGCTTCTGCCACAGTCTGACCTGGGTAAGCTGTGCTACCTTACCCAGGATGGAGCAGGAGTAGCCGGGGAAGCCATGCGATGAGATTAATCAATGTCTTATAAATGCTTCGGAACTCTGGGTAAATGAAAGTTAGGTGATGGAAGACACTGAAGAGTTTGGGAACGTGGGGGAGCTCCCAACTAGAGGCTTTGTTAACCTGCCCTGCACCACACACGTGCCACGCCTCCGGGAAAGGACAAAGCCCTTCCCCTTCCTCAACTGGCCTTCACCAACACTGGGGTGAACCTCAAGCTGTCAGTTCACTTATAAGGATCTGGGTGTTTTTTTGGTTTTGTTATTTTTTATCTTGGAGTGCTCAGCCCACATATTTGAGCTTTTCCCTCACAACTTTCTTACAAACAGATACAGTGAGAGGCAACAGAACCAAGCTGCCTCCTTTCCCCAGAGGGAGAGGGGTGGATAGAGCTGGGCATTTCAGGCTAAGCCTACTACACTTGCTCAAAAAACTTCTCTTTAAATATACGTGTGGAGTTCAAATCTATCTTCAGCTAATCCTTTGAACAAAAAATAAGTCGACAGCCTCATTCCGCCCATCTGATGCACAGGCGGCACACCTCACACGCACGAGCTAGGGATTTTGGGGGAGAAGCAGCGGAGGGATTCCCATTAAGGAAACCCCACTCACTGTCTGCTCGGGTAAGACGCGGGGGAGGGCTCCTCTCCTTCCCAGTGCTATGAACATGAGATCAGTTGCCTCACGGTTGCATAATTCCCTCACTCATTTGGGAATTCGTTAGTCCCATATAGAGCCACTAAGAAGAGCCCCCACCTTTTGGGGATTAGGGGCTGAGTGTGGCTCAAGAGATGTAAATGTGCTTGTGCTCCCACCGTCCATCTGGCACCTCACGCAAACTCTTCCCTCTTCCAGGCTTTCCTCCCCAAGGGACTCAGCTGCTTCACCTGGGGCTGGAGGTGGGGGTGAGTTAGCATGTGTGCTGTGCAAGTCCCCCTGGGGACTGGAGCCACAATACAGGAACTGACTGGATTTGACCTTTCAGCACAACATGGCTGTGATGTCAGCACGCTGGTGAAGAACGGCATAGAGGAGAAGACCAGCTATTTCTGGAAAACTAATCTTGCCCTCGCAACCTCCCTCTAGCCTGCTCCTTGGCAACAGAGGGTGGGATGAGATGGACCCTGGTCTCAATTATGGCAGGGTACCGACTTTTGCATTTGTGATATATCTGTACACAATCAGGGGTTTGGAAGTACACTAATTTACTACAAGCTCTCTTCTCAAACCAAAAAAGGCTCTTGCCTCCTTTTACGTTTTGGTTGTGATGGCTCATCAAACTAATGGTGGTGGAAATGGCTCTAAGAGGGTTGTCACAGAGCAGCAGAGCTGGAGGGCACCTGTATTGCTTACCTAATCTATGCCGCTGGCTGGAGCAGAGTCAACCGTAACCAACGTCATTCCTGACAGATGTCAGTTCAAGCTGTTTAAAGGCTTTGCCAATATCCATTACGTCACAATCTCCGTTTCACAGAGGACCTCTCTGCGCTGCAGAGAGCAAGTGCAATGGTTCAGCACTGGCCACACTCATGTTCCCAAATGGAGAACCTGGATGGGCCTGGCCAAGGTCACACCACGTTAAAGGGACTTCATGGCCATGCCTTGGATTGTTAATCCTGGCAGGCAGCAACCAGCTTCCCCATTATCCCAGAAACATGAAGGCAAGCGTAGGTTGAACCCGCACTGCAGAGCTGTTAGAGTTGTGGCCAATGTAACTACGAGAGGAAGAGACCCGGGTGCCTGGTATGACTTCTTTTGAAAACTGTCTTTGGATCATGAAAATCAAATGGGGGTGTAAAGGCAAAAAAGAGAAATACAGCTGTGGAAGACGGCTCCGAGGAAGACTTGCAATAGGAGGTTGGGGTGTAGGATGACTCTTACCCGAGCACTAGGACTAAGATTTCTATTGGCCTTGATGACAATAAGCCTTAGCTGACAATGCAGGCTGCTGTTATGCTACAGGGACAGTGGCACCATGCCAGCTGGGTGTTTTATTCATACTTTGCTACTCTTATAAAGATAGGCTCAAGTGACTCATATGTCACTGGCCACACACCATACATTTAAACTCATTGTCATGGATTTGATTTCTGGGGGTTAGGTTGTCGTTGTTTTCTTTCTTTTTCTTTTTTTTTTTTTTGTTAATATTAATTCCTTTCCCTCCGCTCTCCTCAATTTAATTATTACTGTGTAATCTGGAGATCTGTAAGGCTCTAGCATGAGGTCTCTGGCTATCAAGTTTCCACGCTCACAATTAGCAAATGGAGACAACAAGAAGAGCAGCACTGGAAGAAAGGGGTTTTAACTTAAGATCCTTAAGAGGATCTGTGATGCTCTGGTCTCTTCACTAACAGGAGGGCCACAGATGAGGAAGGTTTTAGGCTTCAAGCACAAGTTTTGAGGCACTTGAACCAATATGAAAACCAGTCTTTGTTGGACTTCCTAGAGCTAGATAAATGTTAAGCAATGAGGAGCACTAAAGGGATTTTAAGCCTTCCTCTGTAGTGTTCAAGAACCATTGAACCACAACGATGTCTGCTTGATCTTAGCTGAGAAGTTCTCATTTCTGGTCAAATGCTACACAACACAACCCTGAAATTAGTGTTTTTTTCACATTCTGATTGTCAACTGCTGCTTTCTCCCTCTTTTCTCCCCCATCTCATGCCACAATACCCTCAGAGACTTCTCTCTCAAACTTTGCACTTGCTCCTAGACAGATCCTCGCGGAGGGCGAGGGCCTTAGGCATAGTCAAGAGGAAGACAGGAGGCTCGGAAAAGTCCAGGATGCCACCTTTGGCGCTTCCCCCAACACTTCTACACTATACTGTCATGTGGAGAGCACAAATGCATTAAACACAAGGCAAACTGATTAGTGAGATCAGCCAGAAACTTGCTGGCATGATTTTGAATTCAATATCGGTCCACCATACTTTTCATACCATGTAACACCTGAGTGTCTCATGCCACATTCCTGCAACGCTAACTAGGCATCTTCAATCTAGTGTTATCTTATTCTAGGATGAAGTCAATGGTAATGGTACCATCCCAGAATTAAGAAAAGTAGAGGTGGTGTTTTGGGAAAAGATTTCAATTAAGTGATTGGATACAGCTCATGAACATTTTCCATTTCTAGAACAGATGTGCAGACATGAGGAGTTCCCTACCATAAATCCCTTCTCCCCAAGAAGCCATTTCCCCCCTTTCTTTTGAGGGAGAAATTTAATTTTTTTTTTGTAATTTTAAGTGCAGTAGAGTGAAAACTAGTAAATATTTTACACTTGGCTTTCTCAAGGAAAACATCATACCTGTTATGACCTACCTCTCTCCAAGGATCTACCCTCTGTCACGGGATTTTCACTGCCATCTCAGATGCTATGGAGCCTCTTGCTCAGGTCCTGTGCTCTGCCACGGTAACTGGTTATCAGCAAAAGAGAGAGGCAATGTCTACACATCTCCCATGCAGACACCAGTCAGGCAGCCCAGGTTGTGTCCAGTCAGACCTGAAAGTAAAAAAAAGAGAACTCAAAATTTGCTGATTATGATGAGAAGGACAAGCTCGTTTGGGCAATGCTATGCCTTAATTCTCATGGCAATGGAAAAATTCTTCTACACTGTTCCCAATTTTTCTTGCTGCAGCCACAGTTGAGACCTGCTATGGGCTGTATCCCTGCGCAGGTGGTCCTGTGGTGAGACTTTGAATTGCCCACAGATGCAGGGAAAAAAAAGGGAATAGGAGTACATGGTACATCGGGAAAAACATCAGTCCTCTTCACTGCGCTTAAACATGGGACAGATGCAGTGACACAGTACCTGAAGCAAGTAATTTCTGTGTAATTCCCTCCTCAGCGATGATGCTCCATTATAGAAATAAAGGATAATGCAGATAGCCAAAAGCGTGAATCTCCTAGTCCAGCTTTCTAAATGGCAGTCTCCTAGAAAGGCAAGCAGGGGTCTGGAGGCTTGCAGGCTACATGTCCCTCCACCCCGATGTGGTACCAAAGATGGCAAGAAGGTGGAGGATGCTGTTGCACGTTTGATACTGCAGTGGTCTGGCACTGCAGGTTTGGGAAAAGGAGGTTTGGGAAAAGGAGGAAACCTGACTTGAAGGTTGAAGTAAAAAATAAGAATCCCACCTCCTAATTTCTGTTCCAGGTACTGCCTGTAAGGTGGCTTTACACAAGTCCCCCCTGTGGCTCACTGCCCCTCTTTGTATAGGGGGGGGGGGGGGGGGGTAATAACACCAGCTATCTCCTAGATGGGGGTACCTGAGACTGAATGAAGTGGTGGCTGCAAAGGGCTTTAGGAACCTCAGTTAAGGAGTGAGGGTAGCAAAATATTAACTGGTTGGTAGGAGACACGGAATAGCCTCCCTTCTGCATATTTACTACAGGAAAGCAAAGGGAAAAATGACTCCAAGAGCTTCTCCTTTTTGTTTTGCTTTAGACTTCTGCTGCCTATTTCTTGTGCCTGCTTCACAAGGGAGATTTCTTTGGATCTGTCATGTAGGCAGAAAAATCCTGGACCAGGGTTGTGGGGGTTTTTTTGGATGGAGGCAACTGCAGATAGGTACTAAGCCCGTACCTTTTAATCTCCCTATCTGGCTAGATTAAATACATTTATAGCACACAAAATGTGCTGCAAAGTAGAAACTAGAAGGCTGGCTTTGTTGGGCAGGAGAGAGTTAATCCCTATGGGGTGCTCATGTACGTCAGAGCAGGTTCCTGTCTGTGCAGTGCTCAGCTAGGATTGAGAGCTTTTGTTCCTTGTTGTTTTTCATAATTTCTTTGCATTTAGTAGTGTTTGGATTTTTTAAAATACATTTTAAAGAGCATTTCAAGCTGGCAAATGGGGGGCAGAATGAGAACCCTGTAGACTGCAGTCCCCAATGTATCCTAAGATATTAGAGAACATCATAGACACGAGCAGGACAAGTCCCCACCATGGCCATGGCTTGTGTACCTCAGCCTTCAGTGCCTGTGCCACACCCTGCAGGGGCAAAATCCCAGGTTATCTCCCATCACCTTCCAGGGGTCTGAGCAGGGACTAATAAATGGTGGTGGGACTTGAGGTGGGGGTGCTTGCACTACCTCTCCATCTCTGCCCCTCTAGGTCTCCAAACAGGCAGCTGTTACCTGTCTTAGTGGGACTAGTGACCAACAGATGAGAAGCCTCGATGTTTCACTCCCAGGTCCTCAGCCAAGCCCAGCCCTGAGCGTGACTCTTCTGTTTGATTTTTGACTGAATTTAAATCAGTTTGGAAGAAAGTGGTGTCATTGTTCTCCGAGTATGAATCCAGACCGAAAGGTTTGAAGCTGACAGAGCCTGAGGTGGCTTCTGGTCTGAATTACAGACATTTCAGGACAGATGCAGTGCTGGATAATGCCTGTGCCTCCTCCAGAGGCAGGAAAGGTGAGCAGGGAACTCCCTGCAAATAGGCTGTCCCCTGAGCGCTGGGGAGGTAGGCTGGTGTGAGAAGCTGGAGGGCGCGTAGAGGTGAGGGACTGATCTGGTAAAGGAGCTGAGGAGGGTCAGCTTGAGAGAAAAGATCGTGAAATTCATGAAATATATATAGATTAGCCCAGCTGTGACTAAGGTTTGGGCCAAAATAACAACCCACAGTGAAAGGCAAGGGAATTGCACAACGCAGCCCGAAGGGCGGATCGGCGTGAGACTGCACAAAGGAGCATTTCGGTGGGCTGTGAGGATCGCCAGGAGAAATCTCCTGACGGGCAGACCTTTCCCTCGCAGAATCTAGAGCTGATGTGGGTAAACCCCTCAGAAATACAGTGCTGGACACCACCTGCTCGGGAGGGGATCGCCGGTAACACCGCACCGCCTCCGCATTTCCACCCCCGGTTCCCCGGGTCCCGCATCCCCCGCCTTAAAGAGCCCGGGTTTTCAGACGGTGTGGGCGGGGGGAAAGGTCCCCCTCAGCCCCCCAGGGCCCTG
>NW_008825270.1:2802948-2830914 GCF_000699105.1 Pygoscelis adeliae | reverse complement strand
CCCCCCACCCCCGCCCCAGCACGAAAGGCTCCTGCCCAGGGTGTGAGTTTACCCCGAAGCTGGGGGTACTGGGGAGTCATCGTGCCCGTCGCCGCGTTGCCCCAGTGGCAAACGTCCCACTGGCAAAGCCCGGCCAGGAAAGAAATACAGGGGAAAGGCAGAGAGCTGCCATGAATCAGCAGTGAGGGGCTCAACCCGAGGACCCCCCGGATGGACAGGGAGGAGATTGTGTGGGTATCTAGCAGGCTCCAGCGCTGCAGGCGTGCAGGCACAAAACCACTGCCGGGGAGCCACAGAGCCAAAGGCGGCACACAAAGACGGGCAGTGCAAAAACTGGGACCTGAGAAACAGAAGTCAGCGGAGACCAAGACTGTGGTGGCAGAGGAGAAGGAGAGGTAGCAAGACTGCAGGCTGGAAAGGCAGCTCAGGAAACCTGATGCTCCCAGACCAGCACAGGGCTGTGAGACCCTCGCATCACACGCATTCCCCAGGGAAGATGCTGGGACAGTCTGTGGGATAGGACAGGTGTACTGGGATGGGACAATCCTTACCTGCTCCTAGTAGGACGGAACATCAATCCAAGTCCAAATATGTCCAGAAAGGAGGCATTAATAATTTTGTCCTTGGGCACTTCTCATCTTTGCCTCAGCTGCCCATTTGTTAACTTAGAGGTACAGGGAATAAGGCAACGACAGTGCTGGAGTGGTTCAGTATCAGTAATGGCTCTTTTCCTGGCATGGAGAAAGGCAGAAACACGGTAAGGGTGAGGGATTTGGCGGGGATTGCCCCACAAGCCACTGCTCACACCACTACCTGCTCCTCAGCCCTTTCTGCTACTAGGTGGCTGACAAGAGTACAGCTGGAGGGGGCTGCAAAAGGGAGCAGACATCAAGGCTGGCTCTCAGCCCCCAGGTGCTCTTCCCTCTTCTTCCTCCCACTCCTCCCACCTTCCTCCAGCTGCTGGTGCTGCTCTTTCCTCCCACACAGCAGCTCTAAGAGGCTGGAGGAGACAGCAAGGAACAGGGGAAGCACTTAGAGGCTGACAGCTGCCACTGCCTGGTTTCTTTCCAGAGTCCCATCTTCCTTCGACCTTCACTGTCTCCTCCATTTGCTCAGAGCTGGCAGCAGTGCTCGCAGCGGTGGCCAAGCTGTGTGATGTGGACGAAGTGGGGTGCAGAGATATGTGGGTGCATGGGAGCTAAAGCTGGTCACCACAGCCCTAAGAAGAAGCCACTTTGCTGCAAGGAAGGGAGGATCCTAGGAGGATTGGGGGGGGGGGAAGAGTAAAACTCATTGGTAGTCCCCCCCAAAACCAAGCCGTGCCAGCCAGCATCCATTTTGCTGGAGACCTCGGGAGTAGTGTGCAAGCAAGGGTATGAGATGGTAATCAAGGGTTGCTGGTAGCATTTTGAAGTGAAAGAGTCACAGGGATGAATTACTTTCCATCTTATCCACTGTGCCTTTGTTGTTCATTCTACTGAATATCAACTTTTTAACTAATTCTGTGAATTCTGTGAATTCATCCACGCTTCTCATTCCCCTCTCAAACTTCCTAGTGCCACGCTGACAATATTAGAAAGTCTTGTTCTTCTTGTTCACTAACTTGAAGGGTTGTATGTTGAACAGACAAATCACAGTAACCTGATACGTTAGGACATGCTAACCAGACTAACTGCCACTCAGTCACTCAAAAAAAAAAAAAAAAAAAGCCAAAAAAAAAGCTCAGGGCTAAGCCAATAAATAAAAAGACGGAAAGAAAATAAAAGCCCTGTCCCTGGATTCATGTAGCTAATAGGCAGGCTCTACTCCTCCACCTAGCACTGAGGAAGGCTGAAACTACAGTCAGCACAGAAGGGGTTTGTCTTGGCTCTTCTTCTGAAGAGTTTCTAAGGAAGCTCCCACCCAGTTGTTTGGTTTTTTTTCCTTTTTTTTTTTTTCTCTTGCAGGTCCTCCAGTTGAAGAAAAAACCCCTTGCCTACACTAAAATATGCCCAATTGATTGTTCCTCTGGTCAAAATGTCTTTGAAACATTTTAGGGGAAAGTGGTTCATAAGAAACACTCTGGGTTTCTAAAAGCACAAAATATCCTGTTTACGAAAGGGGACACAGGGCGCTCTGTCAGGAAACCAGCATCAGTGCTGCACTGATCTGATCTGCTCCTGAGGAAATGCTATCCTTCCTGCCTCAGCTGGAGAAGCTGGAGAGGACTTCAGTCAGGTTGTAGCCACCCAATTGTTTAAGAGCTTTTAGTGGTGCTCCTGCTAAGGATGGCTATTGTATACGGGTGCAAGGGGGGTGTCGCTATAGAAATTTTAAGGAAGGCCCATGTAAACCTACGGTGACAAGGATAAGAACCCTTGCAGAGCTCTTGCAACCTGATGTGCTGACCAAGCTGCTCCAAATAATTAAGATTTCCCTGTGATGACAGTCAGGAATTAATTAATTAGGGTTTGGAAGATCATTCAATTCACCTCTCTCAGTTCACTGAAAAAGACTGTAAGGCACTGCAGTAATCAACGGATAATGCACAGATTACAAAGGTTTTAGTCCCAATTCTCATTATGGCAGTCTAATAGTTAATAGAACTGGCTCAGTGAACGAATTGGTGACTTTTTTATACCCCATGGTCACAATTAACCACAGGGTTGTTTCTCATAGTGGTACACGCATGCATTTGTACATGCATTCGTATGCTGGTGTGCAAAGACATTGGTGTGGTAGGGCAGACAATGCCTTCTAGTACAAAGTCTTTCAAAAAGCATTTGTTGTGACCCCACTGAGCTTGTATGGCCATATACATGATCATCAAATGATCAGCAAACAGGTGTCCTATTTCTGTAACCTGACAAGCTAGGGCACGTATCGCGTACTTTTTGTTATGCGAATGTGTGCATCCATCCATGCTTAGTGACATACACACATGCCGTCATGCCACCCGCTTGCAGCCCCACAGGCAGGCACGTCCCTGTGCCACACGACAAGACACAGACCTCACTGCACCTGCAGGGCCCCGAGAAAGAGGGCAAGAGCGAGTGGGCCGGAAGATGCATCTGGTGTGTGGGCTGTAGATTGGCCACCCCGGTGTTAGCACCTCAGTTACCTGAATCACGTCCTGACCTTTCTTTTCCAGCAGTATTTGCAAGCCAGGTGGAGAAGTTGGGGAAAAAAGCAGATTGCAGAGGCTGTACAAACAAAAAAAAAAAAATTCACTTTTGAGCAAGTGTTCTACCTTCCCAAACAAGTCAGTAGGCTAAAAGCCAAACCAAGTCTAGTCAGGCCTCGGTTTAGCCAAAAAGGCCTATCTTAGATAAGCATGTAATGGAAAAGGTGAGGGAGAACAACTGTTCATGGTCTCTTCTAACACAAGAAGTAGGAAGCATCACATGAAACTAGCAGGTTCAAAACAAACAGATACTTCCTCACCGGAAACTAAACTGAACTCTGGAACTCCCAGCCGTTGGTGACTATGGACGCTAAAATGTCTACAATTTAGAAAATGGACTGACAAAGTCATGGGAGAAAATTCCTCAGTATTACATGACTGCGTTCAAAGGGAGGGATGGCAGCGCACCAAGGTGTTGGTGTGATAGGGCCAAGCAGACTGCTCTCAGGCACACTGCCCCAGGCTCTGGGATCTCTGTCGGCACTGGGAGCTGGGAGGGTGCTCTGGGAGCTTTCGTCCCGTCGTCCAGGCAATGTTTCTGTTCTTGTGCTCGTCCCTCGGCACCTGTGCCTGCACTGGCTGGGGAGGCTGAGCAGCTCTCATCCTCCAAAGACTACGAGGACAGATAGCACATCCGAATGTGCAGAGGGCTACGTGTCAATGGCAGGTGACCCACCGCCCTGCAGCGGTTTTGCAGCATTAACTCACGGCTTCTCAGATGTCCTCCTCCTTCTTCTCTGAATTCTCCAGACAACCAGAAGAAACCATCCACTCAGGCCACCTCTTTGTCCTTGGTACCTTGTCCAGTCCCGCAGCCAGAAACAGTCTCTCATGCTAGAAGAGCAGGACCCTCGGCTTCCTCGCTCTTACCTGGAGCTTTCTCTCCCTCCTCTGAGAGTCTCACCACTAAAACCTGGTTTCTTTTCCCTGTTCCTGGAGAACATGGTTTCCTACCTTAGCTCCTAGCATGGCAGTTGGATAAAACTGCCTTCCTCCATCCATTTATTTTGTTTGGATTGCATCTGCCCACAACTTAGTGTCTCTTCATGACTTTTGAATATTACTTCTTTGCTCCTCAGCACATGGATCACAAGACAGGGTACAGCAAAAGGCACTCATAAGACATACTGGTAACTCATACTATCAAACTGTAATCTGCAACACCTGCAGCTCTAGGAAATAATTTCTTTTTTAAAAAAACAACAGTAGAATTAGATAATTATAGAGAGAAGACAAGACTGGATTTTGATCAAAAAGCAGAACAGTCAAAAATTCCGGTTGAAAGTTCTCCATTAAATTGTACTAGAACGACGACCGCTTGATTTGGCAGAGTACTGTCTTCTCCTCAGAGAAATGTGGATTGCTTGGATTTTAAAACCAGCAGTGGTGTTACCGTGGAAGGACTGCAGCCAGAAGGTCTGACTGAACAGCTGCCTGATCCCCGGCCACGGAAGGAGCTCCACAGACAAAATCTGTAACCACTGAAAGTCCACTGTGGGGCAATGTCTGGGGCTGTACACCCTTCAGAGCGGAGACTGGCTCTTCTGTGAAACACCTGGCATGCCGTGGGCGCGAATAAATATAAATAGCAAAACTCTGTTAGACTAGTAATAACCCAGTTCTGAAGGACTGAACATGGAAGGAGCAGCTTGAAACTAGATTAAAGAAAAAACCTCAACAAATCAAAACACCTGCCTTAAGACAATCCCCCTAGGTTATAAATACCACAAAGCTAACTCACACTCACCTGTATTTGAAACTGTTCCTTCTGTGGCACTGTCATTGCACCTCCTCTGGGACTATTGAACTCAGTTACCATTACTTTTGCTCTGGAACCCAGAAAGAGATCATTAGGTTTAAAAAGTTAAAAAAATCAACCACTTGCAAAAGTTCGAGGGGCTGCTTTTTTAAGCAGTTAAAGTTTTAAGCCTTATCAAAACACTGTTTAAGCCTTATCAAAACACTGTTCCTAATCAATCTTGAGCTTTTCAGTACTTAAAAATGAGAAAAGCTTAAAGTACGAGAACCATCAAACTTAATTGAGACTTTCACTTTCTTAACACTGTATGTACGGAATATAGGTTGTATCACTCTTGTGCAGATTCCTTAAAAATAATAATAAAAATAAATTGCCTTTAAGCTCACTGCCTGTCCTTTCCTGGTAGTCATTTGCAGGACAACCTTCTGTTGGCTCTCACAGATGACCAGCCATCAGACTTCAGCAAGAAGACCACAAATTGATAGGAAAGCTTCATAAGCCTCAGTGTTCACAGACCCATTTGCTTTGTTTGAATCAAAACTGGCGCACTTGAGTACATTCAGCAAATTAAGAGAAAAAAAAATCAACAAAAGCAACCCCACAACTGACAAACCTTACTTTTTGGGGACATTTCTTTCAAGAGAGTCTCGTTGACCCAAACATGGCCAACTGGTCCTCTAAGAAATCAAGGCAACCTGCAGCACTCCAGAAGGACACCTACAAGTGATGCTTGAGACAGGAGGACCACCCTGAACCTGCCACACAACATCCAGTAGCTCTGGAGAAGAGGAGCTTGCATTTTTCTGAATGCCAAGGGAAGTTCTTCTGAAGCATTTTCACTCTTTCAGTGCTGATACAGAGACTATTAAACTCTTCTTATTCCCTGCTTCATAGGTCTTCACACAGTTGTTTTTAATTTGCGTTGCTACTATTTGTATTCTCTGGAACTACCACTGTTTCTCATACAAAGACAAAACCAGCAATGATTCCAGCTCCAAAACCCCCCATATGTTCTAAAAAGACATCAGACGATGTGTGGGAGGAAGAGAGGTACAGCGAGGAGGGGAAAAGCCTTGCCTAAAGTTATACAGGGGGACGGTGACAAGGATAGGGACCTTACTATTCATGAAGCAGGTCTAATCCCAGGAGGTCCTAAATTGCCAGCCAGACGAGTTCATGGCAGCTACTGAAAATCGCAGGAAGCAAAAGCATCGCAATACTGCAGCAGAGCTAACATAGCATCTTTGGCTATATCATACAACTGTTAGGGAGAGGTTATGGGTTTTTTGTTTGTTTTTAATCTTTTTCCTGTAAGAGGGAAGGAAGGAGGGTTAGAGAGTGGGGAAAAAAGGTTGTAAGCTCCATCGGAAAACTTTTCTGATTAATATTTTCAGTCGGTTAAGAACATTGGCCATCATAGGTGATGCAAGGTGTCCACAGGTGATGGAAATTAAGATCCCAGCCTCCATTGCATTGTAAAATCTGTTGTTTGAATGTGATGCTATGATCACATTGGGTGCCGACATGGTATTTGGGGTTTTCTTTTTTGTATGGCATCAGTGCAGCCCTGACCAGTACAACTATGCCATCAATGGTGAATCAAAACCACCACTCCATAGATACAAGTATCTGCTCTTCCTGTAGCTTTTGCCCTCAAAAGCCCCTGGATGTCAGAAGCATGATGCTATCTGCAAACAAATGGAGGGTTTTTTTCCCCCATCTATACTTCATTTCTGGGGATGCTCTGAAAACAACTGAGGAAAAAAAACTTTTTTGGAGAAGAGAGGATTTTGCCATTTACCTACGGTTATGTCATCCCTAAATTAGACCACTTTGGTGATACGTTTAGCAGAGCCAGTCAATATGAAATGAGTTACTAAGTCTCATTATTAGAAATCATATTGAAGTTCAGTTGGTCAAAGGTACCTCAACAGTCAATGGAAAGGAACAGGCAGTTCGAACAGGCAATTTGTCACGCTCTACAACAGGGAGGGTGGATGGATCACCCTCTCAAGATAATAATCTTTTCCATTTACTGAAGATAGAGCCTAGACAACTACCTTACCTTATTTTAAAATAGCTTAAACGGAAGGAGATGAATGTCATCCTTAAATAGCTAGCTCATCCTGCAGAGAGTCACACCTCTGCTCCGTAAAATTCACTGGCTTCCCTTTCAACACGCTGCCCAACTTGTCTTCTAAGATCAGCATAATTAGTTTTTCTTTGACTATCATTTGAACATAGCCAAACCACTCAAAACCACCATTCTTTGCATTTATCCAGGAGGGTTGAAGACATGGAGATGAGAAAGGAGAGTCTTCCATTCGCCTTCTCCAGGGTGGGAGCCAGCATTCCCCAGCAGATTCATCAATGGGTGAAATCTTTAAGACACAATCTCTACTGCTGGTGTTAGGTCAAGTTTATGCACGAGTAGATCTTCCTGCTTCCCTGCTTCAGTTTTATGTACTGCTTATGCAGTACTTAGAGGAATTACCTAAAATTTCTGAAAATACAGTTAAAAGGGAAGTATGGGCTATTTTAAAATTAGTTGTAGGGCAGATGCAGCATACAGTAGCCCAGCTGCAAATGAACAGCTGTACATACAAATTTTATGAGAGTAAGGCAGTACGCATTCCCTTGAAGTACTTAACTAAGATTCAGAAAAAAATTACATGAAGTCAGACCACTGCAGTTTTCGACCACTTGCACCATTTGTGAGGTGCAAGTTCTCTGGAAATGCAAACAGAGCAAGAAGAGCAAAAGCCTGCTATCTCCCTGGTGGTAATACCAATTTACAGTGTGGTCATGCACACAAAACTTTGTGTTCCTGCCTTTTGTATGATGCCGGTATACAGTGCACCTTGCCGCATTTCTTAATAAAAAGTAAATAAATACTGCAGTAAGCAAGATGTAAACTGACATGAGTATTAATGGCTAATTTTAAGTGCCCATCAGTGCTGCCTGTGAGCATAATCCTTGGTGATCCAGAAAAGGTCTATTTTAATTCCATCTTTTGTCAAAGCCAAGGATGACCATCTGTGCTCCACATGCTGCTGCTTTAGGTTCTTACGGACCAGCCTTACTCTTCACTTAAATCCCGGCATCTCTCATCATCAGTGAGACAGATGCAGTAGAAAAGAGTTCAGCATGTGGCAATCACTTGATTTCACCATATGACACATTAGGAAACCAAGTAGTAAGGTGGATCCTCTGTACCAAGAGAAGTTTTTGCATATGACATTTTAAAACTAGCACATGAAATGGAAGATTTACCAAATATATTTAAGTGACTCCTAAGTATTTACGAAACACCATAGAAGCAAAGCAAATCAGTTAACAAAACTGAATAAAAACAGCCTCTCTGCGCATTGCTTTAGTTCAAGGAAAAGCCTTTGCTCTAACCTTTTTGTAGCTCAAATGGAACTTTTTTCCATTTACTTGTACCTGCCTTCCCGGTTTCCCCTACCACACCTCTATGTAAGAAATCTCTGTAATTCATGATCCCAGTCCATGATCCTAGTGGTGGTGTATCAGACCTTCCAGAAGGTGATCTTCCTCCTGGGGTTTACATAGCTATAGGTATGCCCATCTCCAGTCAACAACATCCAGCCTTCAAGTAGTCTTGGGAAGGGAAGGCTTTGACATGCTGTTGGCTCTGTTGACAAAAATTGAACACATTCACCCATTTTAAATAAAAATCTACCTAACAGTAGCACTTGCTCACACCTCTGTCAGGCTTTCTAGATGAACAAAAATCACTCGCAGTAAAACAGAGATAAAATTTGCATCAGAACTGCTCATTTTCAATTATATATAAAAATATTCAGGGATCCTTTTATGAAGTAAAAAGTTACAGTATTAAAAAAATTACATTGATGTCACAGTTTCCACCACTGCCATACTTGCTCTTAATTTGCATCACTGAAAGAGGAAAAAGACTGAAAAAAAGAGTAAGTTCATAAACATTGTTAGTTCTTTAAAAAGAGTCACTAAGCAGTATGCTTAACACTAAAAGCTGGAGGCTAGGTTACATGACAGACAGCTGATTTAGTTAACTTTCCCTTATTCCGTTCTGCCACAGAAAAGGAGTCAGGCACAGAGGTGCAGGGAATTTTCCACGGATACGCAGAAAATCATTGTCTTGTCAGGAGTGTTAAAGGCTTTCCTGTCCCCCAGCTCCGTCTGCTCCTTAGGAAAGGCTGTAGCTCCCCAAGCCTAGACTCTTGCAAACGGCGCGTGACACAAAGATGAGAGGAGAAGCTGTGCTTTGTTCATAAACAATTTATTTTATTTCAAATATGTGCCCTTGTTGATTCAACAATGATGTCTGGAGAACCATGTCCTCCACCAACCAAAGAGAGAACTGATTTGGAAATCTTCCACCTGACTTATTTGCTGATGATACCTTGACACCGCCTCCCCTCCTCCTCCTCGGCAGCTGAAAGTATGGCTCAGAGTGAGCATAAACTTGCACCTTATTCTGAGATGGCTAAAAATACAGTGAACAAAAAATTAGTAAATCAACCATTCAGGGAGGCAGAGGCCTATGAATATATAGACAAATATAAAACATCTTACTGGGATTTTTAGTGATTTTTTTTTTTTCTGCAAGTAAGATTAAAAAACACTTTAACTTTAGCGTCCTCCTGTTCCCTCCTCCTCATTTCCTCCTCATCCCCCAACAGAAATAAACAATTCCAAAAATGCTTGATGTTCCTAATGTTTTTTATAAAAATTTAAAATCCTGTCCCTCTCCTTCCAAAAAAGCAGGTAATGTGGTATGGAGTGAACAAGACTGGACAAAGCATGAGTTTCACATGGATGAATTGCTGATTATCTCTTCTTACTATTTGGTATGGGTGTGTGCTTTGCATTTCCATTGACTTAGATCGTAAGACATGAAGCAAGTTATTTTGGATGCTGATGCCAATCTGAGCATTAAGGAAAAACTAACAGTGCCTGGGTCCTGGTACAGGTGGTCGTGGACTCATGGAAGTTTCTTAGTTTAATATTTACACGGATGTTTTAAAATTATGGTCTGTGAAATATATTTTCCAAAGATGCTCCTATATTTGAGAAAAAAAAAACAACAAACCCTTGATCCAAATCCCATCTCTTTTTAAAAGTCTTGTTAAAAATTTTGATTCATCAATTTATCTTAGCACACTTAAAAGCAGAATAGAGAATAATGACATTTTTTAAAAAAGAGAAAGACGCTGATCTCTAAGGAGACCGTCGCTCTTTTTTCATAAGTAAATGACACTGAATGGTGCGGATTCGATTCTTTGCTGGGGCAAACTCCGGCTGAAGTTTTAGTGTTGACTCATACCATTTCATTGCCTTTTCAAACTCTTCCTGTAAAGAAAGAAAGATTACAAAGAGTCAGATTCTAAAAAACAGTAAACAATTAAATTTTCTATATCTTTCCTGTCCTAAGTAGTTGAGTAGTATGGTATGCACAAAAGTAACTGAACCAATCCTTGTGGTTTAGGTTTTTTTTCCCCCTCCCCCAAATAAAACTGATATTTTCTTCGGCTAATGACCCAATTCTGCATACTCCATGGAAGGGAGTCAAATCACTGCTGAGCATTATTGACCAATGTTCTTGCCTTTTTCTGTTAATAGTAGATCTTAGCATTCTTGCTGTAAAAGTAACTTTTAAAAACAGATTTCAGTCAGAATTTACATAGATCAAAGCTTTAAAATCTTGGACAATGCAAAAACATCAACTTTGCTGAAAGGCCAACATTTTTAGAAACAAACTTGAAATTATTTTTAAAAGATTACTCAAAAAACCCCCAAAACAACAAACAAACAAAACTTTAAGAGCATACAGCAGCTAGACAATTTCAGTTGATAAGCTGGACTCCATAATGGTAGTAAGAAGCATTCATGCTGAAATAACATCTATTTTTATACAGCTGAAATCTAATTACCTATGCCACTCCACTTTTTTATTAACTAGGAAAGCACGCCAACATCCAATAGTGTATTAGAAGAAAAACGAGAGGGGAAAAGACCCAAAACATTCTGGGTTTTTCAGTCACTTTGAACACTGTTTTTGTTAAGTTCCTTTTCTCAGTAACTTTATTTGTCCAGTAGAGATAATATTCATTTCTAGCCACATTATAAACACTAACTAGATCAATGTGAGTTGTAAAGTCTTGATTTTTAAAAAAAGTGTGTTTTAATACAGTTTCAACAGGAATTACATAGAAAATCCTGTATTAGTTTGTGGGAGCACTGACAAACAGCAATGAAAACAAGAATCAGATTTTTCCATTTTTAGATGTAATAATTTACATTTGCTGTGATCTGGTATTATTTTGATGTTCCTTTAGATTCCTACATCAATAGTTTCTATAGCATCCATCCAGCTGTTGGGCCAACTGTTTCCCCTTTGTAAGGCAACTTACTGAAAAGTTTTGCAAATAAAGGAACCTTGGCCTCTATAATGCTGTACTATTAATTAGCATGACATCTTCTACAACCTGTTGGTAAGAGTCAGCTCTCAAACACAGCAGGTTAAATATGATGTAAATAAACTAACTTGTCTTTATGTTTGTATAATTTGATCCAGAAGATAAATTTTGTCCTGTTGCTACACTCATTTCATATAATGAATATGGGGCTTCATTGAGATCTCTCTCAGATCGAGGGAGAATGAAGTTATCCTTAGGCACTGTGCTAACTTTAAAAAGACATTGGCAACTCAAGCATCAAACTTCTACTTCATTTCTTTCAAACAACTGTCAGAAGTAATACCTTAATAGAACGAAGTCACGCCTTTCTTCAGTTTGTTTCCATTGTGTGTTTGACAGTACTGCGCATTTCAACTCTTCTCAACCCTTATAGCCATAATACATGATTACCTGGTCAACTTATAACAACCCTGTTATCTCCCTGATCCCCTCAACCACAGGAGCAAAACATTAAGGACAAATCTATGACAAGTGCTGAAAACTGGCAGGGATACGTATGAATATGTGTAATTGAAAATACTTTTGACACAGACATATATATATCAACTACGTCTCAGCTTAATGGTGCCTCTTTTACCCTTCAAATATACTGGCCCTGCTAAAGATAAGGATGAAACACACAAGAACCAATACAGCATTAGTGAGATAAAAGGAATGAACATTTTGTGTTCAGAGTAAGCACTGAAAGCTAAATTGCAGATTGGAATATATATAGAGTATGAAGAAATTTGAGTTCAATCTGTGAATTATTTTGGGTGTTGATAATCTAGATATTGAAATTAAACTTCCCTTGTGTTTGTTCATCACAACTATGAACTGGGTTTTACTTGTGTTTGTCCATCACAACTATGAACTGGGTTTTACTTATTATGCGAAGCTCAGCTCTTCAGGACAGAGACCCAATTTATCATTAATTTTCCAGTATTATAAAAATATCCTGTGTTTAGGTGGGCAGCCAACCAAAATCTTCAATTGTTTGCTACTGTCTTAACAAGGCTTTGCAGACAGCATTCTGAAGCCAGCTTATAAAAATGTTGGCCTTCCAGTACTAAATGAGTAATAAGAGTAAAATGAGTAATAAGAGTTCTGGCATTCAAAAAAAATATTCTTTCTTGTTGATCCTACCCCAATTTCTTGAATGCTGCTCCTCCAAAATTATTTGTGGGAACAAGATTATTTTTTTTTATACATATATATTTACACACACACACACACACACACACTGTACCAAAGACAAGACATAACTGGGTGACAGCACACTCACCATTGCTACGTAGACATTTGCCAGTGTGAAATGATTAACCACAAAGTGTGGTGCTATTTCCACTGCCATGGTAGCCACAATGATGGCATCATTCCAGAGTTTTGCGTTGTGGAAGATGTTTGCTAGGCTTATTAGTGGTACATCCTGGAAGAGAAGAGCAAGTGATAAACAGTGAGGTTCTTTCCATTGAAACTGTTTCAGGATCAGCAAGACAAACAGAAGACTCCACCACCTGGTCACTCTCACTTGGTTACTGCCCACTCCACTATCTGGTGACTTTGAAAGTGATGAGTCAGACCTATTTTACTATAAAAGGGCATTTGGACCTGAATTATAAACAAAAAACCTCACACACACATAGTGTGTAGCTCACAATAGTAACAAACACCACTGTTGCATAGACAAACAACTAAAAAAATAACTCAGTTAAGTCTCCTACTATGTACCTTTATTTTTAGATGCTCTTATACTAGTCTTCTCCCCAAAGATGAGATGCATTCTCAGAGACAAAAAAAGCTGTTTGCTTGACCACCTTCCTTCAGCTCTTGCATAAAAGGGGAAGGAATATGAATAAAAGGGGAAGGAATATGAATAAAAGGGGAAGGAATATGAATAAAAGGGGAAGGAATATGAATAAAAGGGGACAGCAGGGAGGTGAAAAAAGGGTCCAACCATTAGTGCAACTGGTGAACAGTTTTTTATCCTGCCTCTGCCACAGAATTCCTATATGATGCTGGATAACAGCTATAAATAAAATTTTCTCAACTAGTCACTGATGGTATGTTTTTTTTATTTCCTGGATTTCCAGACTGTGACCTTGTCTGACTGACAAAACTGTTGAGCCCTGACAGGCATAACAGACTCTCTGGGAGCTGGGCTTCACACCTTCAAAGGACAAAATACCGCTTAGTAGCAAGTCTTAGGTGCCCTCAACAAGACAATAAAAAATTTTGGATGTACTTGATCCCTGCCTCCTTGACCTCTACAAGGTAAGGAGTACCTTTGGTGGATAAGTCATTTGTGTTTGCAAAGCAGATATTATGGAAGTCAGACTCACAAAAGAAGTCCACAGGAAAATTAATTACCTTTTATTTACACGAGAAAAGGCAAGAGAAAGTAGCGAGATTGCATAAAACTCAAGAGGAGGATAAAACAAAATACTAAATAGCGGTTCATTCAGTGCTAACTCTCACTGAGTTCAAGTTGCAGCTGTATCTTTACAAACAAGATCCACAGTTTTCTCTTGAGGCAGCTTCAGTATGGAGGATAAAAACAAGGCACAAATTCGGAGAGTCAGCCAGTCCAATGCAACGTTGTTATCACATTTCTAGAAAACAAGCACTACTACACCATAACCTTGCCAAACTGTAGTTTCCAGTCCATGCTCTGACCCTTACAAGTCACACAGTTAAGGGTGCCATTTCTGAGGAACCATTCCCAGTTACATAGAAAGACAGGAAAATAAGCAAAAGCTTGTTGCATTAGATCTCAGTTCCAACCTTGTTTTAAAAGGACAAATGCAAAGAGACAGAATTACAGGGGACATCGATATACAGGATGTGCATTTCTGAGTTGAGGCATTTCTACTGTTAATGGCTAAATCCTCCTAATAATTTCCTGAGAGTATAAACTACTTTGTCTCTCGATTTTCAGAGACGGATTTAAGACCAAGATTCAAAAAGGAGTATACATTTTGCAGTGCTGCACAATTTGTCGCTCAGGTCCCAAAGTGAAATCTGCAATGTTGAGTGAGGAGCCTATATTGCATTTATCAATTTGCAAGGGGGATCTTGGTGTATAAGAATAGACATTGTAATGCTCAGCATACCATGTGGCAAGGTGAAGGGTACAAAGCACTTCAGTCAACTGAAACACTAAACAGAAGATTATGTCCAAAGTACTGCCGTTTTTGGAGTAAAGCACAGAACTGCTGCACAAAGTCAGGCACTAGTGTCCAGCGGAGATTCACAGCCCAAACACTTAAGATTTAAGCATTTAAGTTCTTCGTTCTTCCTCCTCCCCTCTTTAAAAGCACAACCAGAAGATATACTCCCCTCTTTAGAAGCACAACCAGAAGGTATGCTCCTCACAAGTTAGAAGACTTGTCCAGACAAAGACTGATAAAGATTGAAAGTCCTACATAACAGGGGGAAGTTCAAGCCCGCATTGCCCAGAGAGGTGTCACACCCACTGAACCGCAGGAAATTCCACTGTACCTCTTTCGCAGTTGTCTTTTATTATTCTTTTTAAAAAAGAGACCGTCCACACTAAACAGGTAGTGAAAATCTTGAGTTTTCACCACAACTAGCTAATATCTAATACATTACAGACACTTGATACACACAGTGCTGGCCTTAAAAATAGTCTGTGAAAGCTCTGTTGTGACAAGCAAAACATTATTTCGTCTGAGTAGTGGGCACATGTGTACACACCTTCATGTGATGGGGTGCATAGTGCAATGCTTGCCGTAAGCAATCGATTGCCTTCTTTCCTTGGCCTTTCACCCTCCAGTAAAGAGCTGCCATGCTAGAGAGGACCCATGAAGTCTGATTCTGGCAAAAGAACACCACAAAAACCAGTCATGTAAACACCTGTAGTGAACAGTCTTCCTGTCTTTCACTCTTCCAATTTATTTGATTTATTGAATTAGAGGGTGTTAACACTTAAAAATAGCATTAAACTGTTTCAAAGCAGCAAAAAGTTTCTTATCTAACAACACATATGCAATAGCCAGGTAAATGAGACTGCCAAATGAAACACAAATTCCAAATGCAACATCATTTTCTTAAGAAAGGAATAGCAGCTAAATAGCTTTAAACGGCAACAACAGTTTCAGCAGCCACAACAGCTTCTAACCAGCTGTCCGATGCTGAGCATCTAGATGTGTACACACATGTCCTGGTTTCGGCAGGGATAGAGTTAATTTCCTTCCTAGTAGCTGGTACAGTGCTGTGTTTTGGACTTAGGATGAGAACAAAGTTGATAAGGCACCCATGTTTTAGTTGTTGCTAGGTAATGCTTACACTAGCCAAGGACTTTTTAGTTTCCCATGCTCGACCAACTGAGAAGGCTGCAGGTGCACAAGAAGCTGGGAGGGGGCACAGCCAAACTGGCCAAAGAAACATTCCATACCATGTGACGTCATGCTCAGTACACAAACTGGGGAAAACTGGCCGGGGGGCCGCTGCTCAGACTGGCTGGGCATCGGTCGGCGGGTGGTGAGCAATTGTACTGTGCATCACTTGCTTTGTGTATTATTATTATTATTATCATATTATTATTATTATTATCATTTTATTTCAATTATTAAACTGTTTTTTATCTCAATCCACGAGTTTTCTCACTTGTGCTTTTCCAATTCTCTCCCCCATCCCACCGGGTGGTGGGGGGGAGCGAGCGAGCGGCTGCGTGGTGCTCAGTTGCCGACTGAGGTTAAACCATGACAACACATTACCCAACATAAAGCAAAACATTTAGTTAAGTTAGCTGACTGGACTTGTAGGCTCTCTGTAGTCACTGGAAAGAGAAAGGATGCTCTAGGATGCAGCTCAGAGCAGAAGCTTGACAAGCCTAGCTGATTAAGTTTGGTGCCTCTAGCTGACTGACTGTCATGTCACATGTTAGAAAGGAAAATACTACGTGCTTGAATTCTGTGGACTCAGATACAGTAAATGAATGTTTATGCTCACATATGCAATTAGATAAGTAGCCATCTTGATTTGTTTGATTAGCTCTTGTGAATACTGAATGAGACTGGTAGACAGAAGAACTGCATTTTATTTCCAACGCAGCTAGCCTTACTGAGAATTCTGTTTCTGGTCTCAGCACTAAATTTTCAGCTCATTTGGATAAAGCTTGCTGTCTGCAGGGGGAACAGTAGCATGTATACTAGATAGTATACATCTAAAGTGAAAAGAAACTAAGTCTTGTAACATAAGCATAAGAGTAACATCTTTATTTTCTGGGCATGACAAAGCTATATTGGCTTTAGTTTGAAAGGATAGCAAGTTCCTCAGACGGCTTTCGGTAGAATAGGCTTAGGGGCACCAAACTGTTTGGGCTGAGCCCTCTTTTTCTATAGTAGTTTGGGATATCCTCCCCACTAGCTGTAAACATATAACAACAATCCCTGCATCCTCATCTACCCCATAGATCCTGGGAAAATTATGTTCCTAATCATCTCCTCCTTACCAGCCTTAACCTAGCTAGGAAGCTAGATTGGTTCTTCTCTGGGGAGAACAGGAAGTGCAGCCTTGCACATGGTGCCATACCTCTGCCTGAACGCACCTGACACTTCAGCCCAACACAGCATAACGTAAAAGGAAGTAGGAAGAGAAGAGAGGCAGCTCCTGCCTGTCAGCTGTCTAACCGCTGCATGCCAGGAACGCGGCTGGAGCGCTGAGCCACGGCTTAACTCAACTTTGCATAAGCTCCAAGTCAATGAAGCACAAAAAGAAAGAGGAGGGCTGAGAACTGTTGAAACAGTTTAATATATATCAACAACCAGCAACGCTGCTCACTACAGGGTTG
Source organism: Pygoscelis adeliae (assembly GCF_000699105.1). Classification (NCBI taxonomy): domain Eukaryota; kingdom Metazoa; phylum Chordata; class Aves; order Sphenisciformes; family Spheniscidae; genus Pygoscelis; species Pygoscelis adeliae. The sequence continues at coordinate 2,813,716 of NW_008825270.1, read as the reverse complement.
GAAACACTGGGAAATTTGACGAGCTTAGGTTTTAGTAAAGAGATATGCAAGACACTTGACAGTGTAAGCACAGGATACTGCTCAACAAAATACCCGTGAGGGCATTACAGATGCTGAACAGACACAAATCCCTAGTCCAAGTATTAATATGTTCCTTGACTAGGATTTCAGACAAACGGCTCAAGACTGGATTGACCACTATGTCAGTCATGAGCGGTAAGCCCAGACTTCTCACTTTTCTCATTTACACATACCTTTTCCAAAGCTTTGGCTATTCGAGTACCAACTTGTTCTAATGACTGTGGTGAGTACTGGTCTTTGCCAAGATTCTGTAGCACCTGTAGAAGAGGAATAACAAGTGCTTAGATTCTGGAACCTGGTAAGAGATGTCCCTCACTTGGTTGCTTTTTCCCCAGCCTTTTACAAACGTTGTAACCTGTTCCAACCTAAACATCACTGTCTATCTTGAGTTAATATTATCTGTATCATATAACACAGTGTTATAACTCCATGGCACTGAATGCTAAGAATGGTAGAAGTTTATATATGCTCCATTGGACTTTTCTTTCACTAATTAATCCATCAAGAGCTATAAATACAAAGACACTAACTGTTTTAGGATTTCCCTCAGGTCAGATCATAGATGGCTGGGAAAACATTCTGGTAAAATATTGCTTTCAGCTTGCGTTGTTCTTACAGTTTTATCCAGGCATTCACTCACTGAAGGTCACTTCTGGAGACAGGGCACTGAGCTAAACGTGCCTTGAATCTGCCACAGTACGGCCACTTTTTTGTGACAGCCTTCAACTCTGGCATACCTCTTTCAGTTGACTTTCTCCAGTGTAATGCAAGCTGGCTCGACTAGAGACACCTTGCAGGTGGTCCAAAGTATGCATACTAGCTGGTAGATTCGGGTTACAAAGGGGCTCCATGGCTGGTTCTTGCAGTTGTGTGGCAAAATCAATGTGTTCTGTAATGCTGCAAAGGTCATAAAACAAGTTGAATCAGTCAGGAGAAGAAAACAAGAAGCGTCATTACAAAGTTCTCTAGTGAGTGTAAACTGCCCAGAACCTGGCAGAATCTCATTTGAGTAGCTCCAGAAGCAAGAGAAACTGGATCTTCCATCTGCACTTGCACTTTTCTTTGCAAGTCTATTGATGAAATATCACGTTTTCAAACTTCTTTGAAATCTTGGCAGTTCTTTCTTACTTTGAAGAATACTAAAATCTTCAGTTTATGCACACTGAAGGCCATGTAACTGTCTTGCTTTGTGTGAGTGACCAATTTAAGGTTCATATACAAGATACTTACTCAATGTTTTTAGCAGAAACAGCAAGCCATGTGCTGGCTACAGTTGTAAGCTCTACCCTACGGAGTTTCAGGCATTCATCAGGACTTGGCCAGCCAAGGCTACGATAGTCACGCCTTTTTCCTTGAGAAAGGAAAAAAATAAAATAAAAGAAACTGTCTGGAAGCAGAAAGACATTCTACTTTAGTACAATGATTTACATTTATACCAGTGGATACATTCCCTATGTTATAAACGTCACAGTCCTGCAGCCAGATTTCTTTAAGAACATTCCTGAACCTAAATGGACTGAATGGAACTTGTGGGATCCAAAGACAGAACTGGATCCTACGCAAGACAGATTAGGAGGTGGAGTTTTAAAACCTGTTTCATTACACTTTTTCAATAGCTACACATTAAGAACAATCGCCACTCTTGTTTACCGATAATGTCTGTACTTAAATGTCCTTAAAGAAAGTTCATAAGTGAGTCATCATTTAGGTTCTACAGCTACAGTAAAAACTAATAAAAGTTGATTGCTCCATCTTCTGACAATCCCAGGTGAAAAATACTGCTGTTTCTTTTCAGTGAATATTGTTTAAGACAGACAGTGGCTTTTACTGCATTCTTACACTCAAGATAGCAACATTTCTGAAACTATTAAGCAATTACACTTCAGCCCTCCCATTTTGCAGAGAAGTTAACTGAGGCAGGGAAAGGTTAAATAACTTGCTTTATGTTAACAAATAGATCACTGGGAGAAACAAGAACCTGATCTTCACATTTGAACCAAAGCCTACTGAAATCTTTCCTTTACATTTGGTGGATACCATACCAAGTCCTAGGAATCCAGCTTGTGTTAACTGTTAGGAAACATTTTCCTCTCATATCAGAAACATCCAAACTGTTTGGAACATAAGAAAAACTCATTGTAGCCATAGATTTGCACAGTGGGAAGCCAAGTTTAACAATGTGCCAGTCTATTGCACCAGCTATGTAGGCAGTATTTCAGTATTTATTTCTAGTTACCTGAAATTTTGCCCATTTGGATGCAAATCCTATTTCCCATCCAAGGTATAGTAAAATGCTTCACCCCAATTTTGCAAAATAACAATGAAGTCTGTAATACCATGTCTTTTGTAAAGTATTCTGATTAAAGGAAAATTAACTTTGAGAAACTCTGGGAAACTTCAGAGGGGAACGATCAGTTCCCATCACCATCACTGTGAACCGCCTGACTGTGAGTTCTTATTTGCATGAATGGCAAAAGATAGCGAGAGGTATGGAAACCAGAGACAGTTCAGTAGTCTGGGAGGTAGTCAAACACAGGACAGCTAGCGTCACTTCCCTGTTCTACCATGAACTCCCCAGGTGACATCCAATATGTTACTTAAACTTTTGATGATTTAGTTCTTGTAAAGAGGATGTCAGCGGACCCTGCCTCACAGGAGCGTTAGGAAGACACCTACTTTACAATCGAGGGATGCTATGTAATAAAGCCACAAAAGTAGCTTGGGGGAGAGAATATACATCAAGGAAAGGACAGGTATGTGCTCATAAATGATAGTTTGTTTTCAAGTAATTCCTCCCTCCTATTTAAATATTTAATTCAGTAACTTACATTTTTCAGCTGCTAAAAAAGGAGCTTGTTAAAGATTTAATGTAAAAGCCTTAAAAATGTGAAATCACTTTCTAGGTCATCAAATTGTCGAGGACTAAAATGTATTGGAGAACTCATCTTTGCTTACACATCAGCCCTATGACATAAAGATTTTACCTCCATTGAAATCAAGGTAAGACAAAAAGTATGGGGGCCAATTACTTCAGTTCTCTTCTTTGGCATCATTAGGTTCCAGCAGCTCTAAACTTCATCCCAAGCAATCATGTGCTGATGATTTCTGTCCACCTGAACACACCAGTGGAACTAGCTTGCACCATAATAATAGACAACTCTCCAATTCCTGTTACTCAACTAGCAAAAACTCCACCTCTCTCTCCAAACTGCCTCATCTATGTTGGTGCAAAACTCTACTCTTCTGTAACTCCAGTCTTCTGGAAGACAGTCTCTAAGTATTCTCTTATAATATCACCAAACCAATTACAGCAAAACACAATTTTTTTAAAATTTTATTTTTATTAGACCAAGTTTTCTGCCTTTTGTTTTTGAGTTGTGTGTCTTATGTTCAGTCAGTAATCAATTCAAGCTCTCATCCTGCATTTGTCCCTGAAGGGGTGTCTCTCATCTGATTAAAGCTGAATGGACAGAGAAGTCAGTTTAAGAAAAAGATCATTAAAACCCCCTCTTCTCTTTTAGTACTTCTACTCACAACATCTACCTCTTTCATTCTCCGCTCCTACCACCTCATCCCTGAAGTCCTGGGAATTAACTAGAAAGTTTTCATTCAGCAGATAAAGTTATGCTGCACTTCATGAGGAAGGTGCAGATGGAAGAGATTCCTAATTTTTCCACGTACTCATCTGGAAGGCACATTTCACTACGTAGCTTTGTGATGCATATTTATGGTAATAAACCAGTGTAATGTAAAAGCTGCAAAGGAAATAAACCAGAGTAATACAAAAGCTGCAAACGACTTGCTTTCTCCAGAAGCATCAGGTTACCTATTGGTCCAGGAGAAGGTATCTTTGGTCCACTGATCTCCAGGGCAGTTTGGTAAAAGTTTTCATTTTCTCCATTAGGCCCTTCTTCCGTGTTTCTCCCAACTGGCTCCTGGAGATCCAAGCTTTCAGCTTTTGGTTTCTTTAAACGTTTAACCTGAAAAGTGATCTACCAAAAGAATAGTATTGGCAAGGTTAACAGTGAGAAACACCATGAATGTTATCAGCTCCAACACACTACTTGTTTTAGCCCAAAGTTTCAATTTCAAAGATGTTACAGATGAGATCTTCCTCTCTCTCCCTTCCCATCTCAACCCATTCTCTAAGCCTGCTCACATTCACCACATCACACCACGTAAACAAAGTACACAACTTCAATCTCCAACATAAGAGAAAACCAATTTAACTGCTAGAGAACCGAAAGGCATTTTTCATTATATATTTTGTTCATAACGTGATGACAACAGATATTTCATTGTTTTCATGCTAACTGGAACTTTTGGTTAGAAACTTTTCTCCTTTGTAACTGTGAGCAAGAAGTTTGAAGGCACCCATTATCATTCAACACCTAAGCTCATGCTGCTGATAATCAAGACTTATGATCATAGAATCATTTAGGTTGGAAAAGACCTTTAAGATCTTTGAGTCTGACCGTAAACCTAGCACTGCCAAGTCCACCACTAAACCATGTCCCTAAATGCCACATCTACCTCCAGTGATGGTGACTCAACGACTTCCCTGGGCAGCCTGTTCCAAGGCTGACAACCCTTTCAGTGAAGAAATTTTTCCTCATGTCCAATCTAAGCCTCCCCTGGCACAACTTGAGGCCATTTTCTCTTGTCCTATTGCTTGTTACTTGGGAGAAGAGACCGACACCCACCTCGCTACAGCCTCCTTTCAGGCAGCTGTAGAGAGCAATAAAGTTTCTCCTCAGCCTCCTTATCTCCAGACTAAATGATGTCAGTTTTAGTGATGCAGAGGCCTTTCCTTTAGAAGGTGGATTGAAACTACTTGTTCATTTCACACAAGCCATAAGCTAGCTCTTTTAGGCCCATAGGGGAGGTTCCTATATATATTCCAGTGTTAAACCCCCTGAACTGTCCTCATCTTTTCCTCCTCCACAATAGTAAGTTGGTACAAGACTTAAGTAAACTCATCCAAACTTACCCATTCAGCTTCATCATCATCACCACAGTCCCCAAAACAGGAGCTAGCAAGTCCATCCTGAGATCCCTTCTTTAGGACCCGGATTCCCTGCAAGTCCATCCGACGACCTTTTACCTCCAGTGCCCCTTCAAAAGCTTCCTGAGGCCAAGAGTTTTCAAACTCATCCACCAAAGCCAGCATCTCTTCAGACATCTGATCATCTTCTAACCCTTCCATTCCTTCTGAACTGTTGCTTTCTGCAGTGACTGCATCTAAGAGGGAATACCACAAAAACTTCAAAAATTCTCTTCCTGCTGCTTCCACAAATCATATAAAAAGGATCTTTTTTCTGTGACCTGACTTTTCCACTTGCACAACCCAAATATCACTGTCTACTCACTGCACGCTGCAAATGGGAGAGGGGGACTGGAGAATGCAGACTTCCCCACTGCAAAGAAGCATCAACCGTTGCTTCAAAAATCAACACCTCTAGACCACTTTCATCAGTTTCCTTTCCAAACCAGAATTCTGCCCGTTTGAGGGAGTAAACAGGTGATGTCTTTTCTCTACATATGTGCATTAAACACTGAATAAAGCGCTTTGTACCTTAACCATAGGCACTGTTTTTCTTCCCTTCCATCTGATACAGAATTCACTGAGGTACAACCAACATATGTTTGTAGAGTCTTGCAAGAAACTACATCCTTTAGCTTGGAAAGCATCTAAACCTTGACCTCATTTTTTGATTTAATGCATTTTGATGTTAGAATTGGAGAAGAACAGTGAACAGAATGAAACCGGTTTTAAGGGTTACTCGTCACTTTACAGACAGAGGGGGGGAAAAATGTAGCTTCTTGGAGGAAGACAGCTCTTCTGAAAAATCTAGAAACCGATTCATTTGCCAGCACTGATTTTGTAAGGCTGACTTACTTTCCAGTCTCAAGAAGGAGGGATCCCTTGCTGAACTCTGAGTAAGGACTTCTGGGTCTTCTGTACCTCCCTCAGAGTGTCCTTCTGCCACTGCTGTAACTGACTCACGGTGGTCATCAAAGTATTTCTCCTTGTCATGATTGCCATCTGGATTTTTCTTATGACAGTGGCCTGAAAGAGAGAAGTTTACGGATACACCATGTAAGACCGCTGCTCCTGGATACAAGTGCAGAAGCTGTACTGAGGAAGCTACAGTCTTCCAGTTTTCTACATACGGTTTAACAGAATAATTCTACAAGGTATGAAAGACTTAATTCAGTGATTAAAAAGCTGATCTGCCTCTTGACAAGGCAGCTCACCTAAAACAGTTACAGGAAACAATATTATTAGGTACACACTGTGAACTACTAATGAAAGAAAAATCAGGTATCTTTTGAGGGAAGGTTGCACAGCATGTAGAAGATTACTGTGTGCTGGTGGCCACTCCAATGAGCATTCCCAAGACACATTTTTAGTGACACTGCACCATACATGGGAGTTGCCTGCCATATGAACTTCACTTAGACGCCATAATGCTCACCGTGCTTATGCGTAAGAGAAAAAGGGCCAAGGCACACTGATAGAGGATTGCCAGGCTCTGACCTGTGCCAGCAATAGACAGTTCGTAGGTAAGACTAGCTCATTAACTAGACAGACAAAAGCTACAGGTATTAACCTGTGCCAAAAATCAGAGGTTTATTCAGCTGAAAATTTAACATCTATAATTCTGTGGTCAGGTTACAGGCTCAGATTCCACCAAATACAAAGATCTAGGAATAACACTGGAAAAATCCAAATGTAGAGCCAGTAATGAGCAGATGAAAAAAAAAGTGCAAACTTGCAACACTAGCCTTTGAGCATCCTTCAGTGAGACACTGTTAAGCTTTCAGAGAGTTTAAACTGTGGCCACCTGCAACTTTGTAGCAATGTTTTTGATCTCAAATACGTTTTAACTAAAGAACTCAGATTTTCTAATAATAATTACCTTCCAGTCTTCCAGGGCAAGAAGTGTTTAGAGAGCTGCTCCCCTGGCCAACCCCCAGAGCTGTGCAGGTAGAGACAGGATTCTCCACGCGTGCGAGAGGCTGGGAGCTGCCCCGAACCCCACTGCACGGACCGGGGCACCTGCCTATCATCACATGGGAAGCCTGTCACCACGGAGAAAAACACGTTCCGTGTACAAAGCTGCTGCTCTCAAATCCCTTCTTCCTTTATGTCAATCACTTGTGAGTGAAAATAGCATATATATACAAATGAATTAGGAAGCACATAGTGAATCAAGGAAAGCTTAAATTAAATGCAAGATTGTCAAGTATGTTCCCCATTCTACCCTCATGAATGCAAATTGTATTGCTCCATGCATACGGAAAGCATTATTTTTTTCAACCGGCAGCATAAAATATGAAGAATGTGAATAAAGTAGATCAGTGACTCCTTTCTTCTCCACGCAATGATCCCATGTTACAAAAGAATATTTTTAGGTCTTACTCTTTTATCAGGCCAGCAGGACGAGAGGATGGTTGTAACTCTCGTGTAAGGGTAATCTGTTCCACCACTTCTCAGCAAGTGAAACTACAGCTTTTTGCTGTATGCTCTCTACTTTTGCATCTGTGAACACTCACGTGGCATCTTTGGAGGAGAAACAGATCAGTATTTTTGGGGTGGGTGGGGGTGGTGTGTCACCAAAATCAAACAAATAAAACTATATTCATAAATCCTCTGTGAAAACTATTTCTTGCCCTACCTTTTCTGCTGTATATAAAATAAATCAATATTATTTTATTAGTAAATATATAAAACAGAAGCAGTTAACTTCATAAAGTCTTGTAACATCTGCCATACAGTTATACTCTTCCTTTCCTACTCTATCAGTCATTGACTCTTTCTTTAATCCCCTCCCCACCTCCCCCATGCTGTCAATAAAAAATTGGTTTAATTAAAAAATCACTTCCATATATGGAGATCCTCATGTTTAATTTATGAGAAATGGTGTACACAGAACCCTAAACCTGAAAGTAGTCCCCCTGCCTGACATCAAACCAGCCTGATTTTGACGCAAGTCGGGTGCTTCTCAGTAATGTGGTGACCACAATTCCCTTTGCTGAAGGTCAACTCATCATCAGTATAAAGAAAAAAGCAAAGGGGCTGAAAAACAGACAACTATTTTTAATTGAAATAAAACCACCAAAACCAGAAGAAAAACCTGAAAATAGCAAGCAGAAGGAAAAAACCATGATGGCCCTTAAAGTTCTACTTAAGACCAACTCTGTTAATATTAATTTACAAACACCGACAGCTAAAAACAGACTAGATGAGAGTACTGGCTTTCTTGGGATCTGAGAACTGCTATATGTGGAAACCCGAGTGGCCTAATTTTTTCAAATTGCTGCTTTCAGTTGTCTGAGATCGCAGGAGGAAAAAAAAAAAAGCTGGTTGAAAAACCAATGGAAGTCAAGATCTCTGATGAGCGTACCATGAAGCTGGTGGTACCAAAACACCGCAAGTAGAACTTCACAGCTTGTATCAGCCGGATGCCTGAAGACCAATGGGGAAGACCACCAGGTAAGGGTGTGAGGCCAGCAGGAGCCCCAAGCTCCAGGCACATTCGCTGGCTGTAGAACATCAGTTGTACCACTGCAATACTTACAGCACCTTAGCTGTGTGAAGGGCAGAAGTGACTGCCACCCTACAAATGTTCAGCTCTGCATTATTTATTAACATTTCACATGTATTCCGGTTGTCTAAATATGCACGTGTGAATTTTAGTTGTAAAGTCCTGACACAGTGATATTGCAGCTACAAAACTTGGAGGTCTAAAACTACTTCATAGTACTTGATCAATTCAGCTTACTAGAGAAGGATCACTTGCTCATTTATTTTGAGAGCAAGCTGTTGCCGCTTTTCCTATCGATTCAGCAGAGCTAAGAAAGCTCAGAGGAAAGTGGATCAGAGTCTGTCCTACCTTGTATATTATGAGACCTGGTTAATATGTTCCAGGCAGCAAAACAAAGATGCTACAGAGATGACACAAAATAATTGTCTGGGCCTTTATTTAAGTGATGGAAATAACACAAATGAATAGTCTGATTGTGCCAGGTTAATGTAGAAATTGGGAGGAAAAAAAAGAGAATAGTTCCTAAATTATAAAGCAAATCCGTTGGATAGAAAAAGCAAGTACAAACTCTACACTGAAGCATCGAGACCTTGGGGATTAAAAGCAGAACACAGTATTATATATTAAAGGTCTCCATTTCTCATTGTTCTAGTTTGTAATTTTTTGGTGCCAATGTGAATGCACTTGTACAGCATTAGCACAACACATTTTAAATATAGAAAACATCTGCTAGATCATCCATCCCACCTTCTCGATTCTCAGGACCCCTCTCAAGTGTCCACCGAAGCTGTGGTACCTACTGCAGTTGGTAGGGCTAAAAAAACCCCCAAAGTCAGACGTAAGTTCTTGTTTAGGAATTGGATGATTCCAAACTCTTAAGTTGAAAGCCACTTAGTGTAAGGAAAGAAACACACAGTGTTGACATCTGTAGCAAAGAAGGAGAAATAGTAGACGTAGTAGTAGTAGAAGGAGAAGGGATGCAGTAACTGACAGTGAAGACTTGCTTCATCTATAAAGGGATTACAAATATTTATTCTGAAGCACGCTTCATATTGCCACATTTCTGAGAAAAGTCGCACTTGGAAACAATTATGAACTTCCCTTATTACATATAAACTTTTTTGGTACTACACGGTGGTTTTTTGTTTGTTTGTTTAAGAGCAAACTTCTGTCAATTTAGGTGACTCCAGACTCTCAGACTGAAAGCCACTTACCTAAAGCAAGGAAAGAAACATGAAAAATACGGAGAAGAGGAAAGATGAACAAACACCCCCAATGTATCACATGGAAGTGCTGCACTTTGAGGAAGGTCTTGAAAGTAACCAAACTTCACCATTAAAGAGGGCATTGATTGCTTTAAAAATCTAAATTAACTGCCACTGTAGCTGTTTGTGTCTTGTGGTACATCTGGCAGAGAGAACGAGGCCTCACTAAACATTTTCACTGTTCAATTCCTGTATACCAACTTAAGATAGATGATTTGGTGTCATCAACAGCATTGGAAATAGAAAGTAAAATTATCTCCAAGTGCCTTTGGTCAGCAAAGAGTTTTTACTGACTTTTTATTCTCTGTTTGTCAGTGCAGAGCTTGCGAAATATGGCATTTGTAACTCCACCATCTATGTTCCAACATACTAGGTTTAAGAAAACTATTGGCTCCCAACTTCTTATGATAAGACAAACTAATTTCCTTAAATTTTTTGGTACATATTTAGAAATTATGATGGCAGAATAATGCTTCAAAACTAAAAGTTGTCATTTAAAATTTAGGTACTGATTTTTTTCCTACCACTTGGAATAAGCAAAGCTGGATTATCTCTTGAATGATTACAAGAGTCAAGTGACTATTGCTGTAGTCAGTGACTTGCATTAGGTTACGCAAAATGCAAGTTATCTGGAGATAAGCGTCACGTAAATGATGTGCCCCTTTATGGTTAAACAATGCAAAGAGAGAACTCTATTTAATACAGATCTAAGTCAGCCTAATACCTGAATTGTAAGAGTACAGAACAAACTGAAACCAGGCTGCCAACAGGAGTTACTAACTCCATACTTGTTTTTTGATGCATGCTCAAAAAAAGTATTCCCCACAGTGAAATTCAGTAAAGGTAGTTCTCTGTTTTTATAGCAGGAAT
>NW_008825270.1:2787186-2802927 GCF_000699105.1 Pygoscelis adeliae | reverse complement strand
ACTGAGCTTAATGGAAATAGTTTTTAATCCCTGCACACGGATGAATAGCCTCATCCACAGACGTTTCAGGAGCAGTGCATCAATAAACAGTCTCCTTTTTATTTTTGCTAGTCACTACTTACACAGATGCAGAGAGATACAAGTCAAAGGGGGTGGTGTATTACCACTTTACACACGAAAATGTGTAACAATTAATGCTGCTCTTAGGTCATGTGAAAACTTTAGGGGTGCTCCCTGCTTGGGTGACACTGCATATTTAGAATTAGGCTAAAATATATCCAGTATAGAAATTAAACTGAAAACCAGCATATTTTCACCCATCACTTTTATAGAACAAGTCTTGTTCAGTGCTTCGTGTCACAGGCAATATAGTTTACCAGGGTTTCCAAAAATAATCTGGAATGAATGAACTCACCTACCAGAACCCTTTTGTGCACCTAAAACTACTGGGATCTCAGTCATCAAAATTTGGGCCAAACTAGCACCTGAAGAACTGCTTACTTTCTACACCATGGTGACTTCACCGCAATATGACATTAACAAGCCAGGGGAGTGTTATGGGGAAATGCTGTTTGAGAGGCCATCCTTCAGACAAATATAAAACATGAGCTTTGACTTTCACGGCAATGTTAACACTGGTGATTAACACACTGCATACCCAAATTACCTTTATGTTTCAAGGTGAACATGATAATTTCCTAAAGATCTCGTGAGCCATTAACAGCAACCATGTTATTCCAATCACATATGAACAGATATTGGATTGCAAAACATTTGTTAAGGGAAAAAAATCCATGCCAGTTACTCTGAGATGCATTTTAAAAGCAATAGGATGAGCAGTAACTAGAGAAGAGACCTACCTTTAGCACCTATTGCTGCTCTGCTCACCTTAACTATAAATTAACATGGTTCTATTAAGATTTTGCTCTAAAATTCATGCATTCCTTTTCTTACTGTTTTCCTGAAAAAAATACATATTCATACTTCAAAATGAATCCCATGATTGAGCTTTGAAAGCAGAAACTGCAAACCACTTATGACTGAACAGGATTGTCATCAAAAACATTACAGAAAGGTCACAAGTCCTAACTGCTGAACTGCAAGACAGCATTGTGCTCCAGAAGCAATACCAAAGAAAATTTGGTGCTTTCCACACACACAAGTGTAAAAAAAAAAACCAAAACAAAACCAAAACATTCTCAGTTTATTTTTAGTGGAAAATGATCAACAAAGTGACAAATGGAGCAGGGAAGTTGTCCTGGTTTCAGCAGGGATAGAGTTAATTTCCTTCCTAGTAGCTGGTACAGTGCTGTGTTTTGGATTTAGGATGAGAACAAAGTTGATAACGCACCCATGTTTTAGTTGTTGCTAGGTAATGCTTACACTAGCCAAGGACTTTTTAGCTTCCCATGCTCGACCAACTGAGAAGGCTGCAGGTGCACAAGAAGCGGGGAGGGGGCACAGCCAAACTGGCCAAAGGGACATTCCATACCATGGGACGTCATGCTCAGTACATAAACTGGGGAAAACTGGCTGGGGGGGCCGCTGCTTGGGGAGTGGCTGGGCATCGGTCGGCGGGTGGTGAGCAATTATACTGTGCATCACTTGCTTTGTGTATTATTATTATCATATTATTATTTTATTTCAATTATTAAACTGTTTTTATCTCAACCCACGAGTTTTTCTCACTTGTGCTTTTCCAATTCCCTCCCCCATCCCACTGCGGGGGGCGGGGAGTGAGCGAGCAGCTGCGTGGTGCTCAGTTGCCGACTGAGGTTAAACCATGACAGAAGTAAAGGGAGAAGAAAAGTAGAAGTTCTTAACTACAATTACCTGGCTATGCAATACTGACCTGTGAATGTTTGATAGGTCTATATTTAACTGAAGAGAAATACACAAGTCCTACCACATATTCACTGTGTACTATAGGACCCAGAAAAGATACAAAGCAGATGGGCAACCTACATCTGCAGAAGCATAAAATTGTTCGGAGCCTTGTTGCAGACTTGAAAAGTCAAACAGCCCACCCAGCGGTCAGTCTTGCTCTAACACAACAGTATCACTATTAGTTTCAAGAAGGCATGACTAGGCTCCATAACAGTAACACAAGTGTACCTCCAGTACCTTTACAGTGGTACCATACTGGATAAATCACTTAAAAAAAAAAAAAAAAAAAAAAAGGATCTACTACCCACATATCATCATAGCTACTATTCTGGAATAACGAAGGACAGAGAGTATTATACTAAGTTCTCTCTCTGGTCAAGTATTTCAAGTTAAGTATCAATACGGGTACTGGCAGAGAATGATGAGTGTAGTGCCCAAAATTTGGACTAAGCTTTTGGTGTGTTTTCTCCCCACACTGAAACACTGTTCATTTTCAGCTTTTTCCTTTAATATAAACCCTCCTTTGCAAAACTGGAAGTTACAGGACAAAAATAAACATTTTCAAAGGACAGGACATACTGTTAACTGAAAAATAAAAACTAAGTATGGAGAACAAATAATGAAAAGCAGCATGAAGTATTTTAAAAGTTGATTTTCATAAATTCCTACCTCTTCTCTAAATTCCACCCTTACATGAGTGGTCAGGGGCCGTTCTTCAAAGATGATGAGAGGCATGCTCAAAATCAAGTAGTCAGAAGAGTGCGCTACATAACAAGCTTTGGTTTGATGCACAGCAAAAAACAGGATGATGATTTATGTGGTCAAAATTTAGACTCAAGCACACAAAATGAAGCATACAAAAGTTCTTTCTTTTTTATTATTTATTCCAACAACATGTTTTCAATTAAGAGGATTATATAGCAAAACAACTGTTCTCACTCATAGGGAAATAGTTTTTAAATCTAATTTGTAGCCATAAGATGCCTCTAAATTTGCTTAGCTATAAAGATTATCTATTTGTCTCATTACAGCAGTTCTGATTAAACCTTTCAAAACATACAAATGCCAACAATATGTAACCCGATTTCTTGTTCATATTAAGTGAGAGAAATACCTCACCATTACATAACAGACCAGTCCCTGATGAACAGACACACAAATTCTCCTTATGAAATATAAAGAAGTGATAAATAAAACATGGAAAAAAATTTAAAGAGGAAGACAAACCTATTTAAATTAGAACACAATGCAGTCTAATAAGGGACATGCATGCAAAACATCTTGAAGAATTCAGTAGGCTACTTTATAACAGAGTAGAAAATGTCAACCCTCCCCCCCAACACCTCTTCCATAGTTAAAAACAGGGAGCCGAAAATCAAAGAGGTTGACTACCTAAAGCCTTCACTCTCCTCCTTCCTCACCACCCACTAAAACAGGAGCTTGTTTTTTTTATGACACACATCTAGAAGCCAGAACTTGCTCTACGATGCCTGGGAATAGGGCCCAAACCATAGAAACAGCTAAACATGTAAATTTAAACTCTCCAATCCTGTCAGTGGATAAAAGACTAGAAAATGTCTCTTTCGGGGGACTCTGGTCCTACATATAGAGTAGGAAGGTAAGTAGCACTCCAGTCTGAATTTCAGGCTGTGCCTCAAGAATAGCTTGATTTTTTTTTTTTTTTTGCTTTGGGGAAAGAAAGCAAGAGAAACAAGCACATGTAAGTTCTGAAGACAAAGGCTTGTCCTCAGTGACTTCTCCTATGTGCCAGATATTTTTTTTTTTTACTGTCAGGTAAGAAAATAGTTACTTATTAATTCCTTAACAATAAACACTCACCCACAGTAGATCACAGTATAATGTATGCTATGAATATCGAATGACTAATATTTAGTTCCCTGCACACAACACACTTCTGAAATCTTTTCCTGATTAAGCCATGGAAATTCTTAGTTTAAGGATCACTAGCATAAGCAAAGGCAACAGTGGCCTGCATTTGTTTTGCTCTTTCTAATCTTTCCTCCATCATAAGCTACATACATCTTATGCTAAACGTTAAATATTGTTAGATCCTACGATACCTACGAACTCAAGTTTAAAAGGGACTTTAAGTACAAGAGTAACAACCCACTCATGAGAAATGGCATCACGTAGTTGAACTCTACAACAGTTAACTAACCCCATTATGAGCTACTGTTAGCTTTCCACTTCTCTCAACATACAGGGTTGACACTATAAAGCCAAGTAATGGCCTTACGTGTGTGTCTTTTGACTACCACTCCGTCTGTAAGGTTTGCACCATATTGGAATTTAAACAGTATTCTACGGGGACCTGATTTCATATTTTTTATTTTAAGAAAATATTTTTTATAGGCTGTATTTATGCTTATCTGTGTATCTCTTCACTAGGTTATACTGCTCAACAAGAGCAGATTAATAGTCAGACTTGATCAATGACAATTTACAGATTTGTTTGGGATAGATATCCATGCAATCTTTCTCCTAAACGGAGATCAAAGCAGAGACACTGACACACTCAAATAGCAAAACGATGTGTTAACTGGTCAGGTAGGTATGCCCCTTATTAATCTAAGATAGCTTTTAAGTGCTTAGCAGTTTGTCCGACAGGCCACATTTTACACAATTCCATGAAGAAGCAGAGTTGTTGCTGTAAATAAGATAAAAAAAATCAATCCTGATTTTGGGGGAGTGATGAACAAGAACTGGATTGGCCTCTTCTTGAGGCCAGGTGAGGAATACCTGCAGAAGGTTAAGTTTGACAAGAATACTGCCAACCACCCTAGTTTAGGATTCAGCGGGAAAATAACTCTCCTCACGCTGCCAGCATAGTACAAAGCTATATAACAGTGCCTGCAGAAAGACTAGGAATTTTTGGAATAACGTCCCTTCTCCCCAAAACTGCTGCATTCAAGAAGCATCAATCTCTTCCTCCAGGGAAACTTTGAATTGTCCTAGTTTCAGTCACTAGTAGCCAGAACAGATGATAGATTTAAAGCTTTGAGGACAGTCAAAGTACAACGCAAACTCACATGAACCAGGCAACCAACCTTAAAAGGAAAAAACAAATCAATAAAGTAGACAGATCAGGGGTAGTTAAGTGCCTGGCACTCCATGGCTCAGCATGCAGTGCTCGTTTTAATCTGAGCACATGGCATTGCATGCTGCTTTGAGACAATCTCAACATGACTCATTACAGGCTGAGGCTACACATCACCACTTTACAAGTTCTCAGATTTAAGCCAAGTGGATACAGACTTCAAGGTCTTGGCAAGTTGTTAATGGCACTAAACTGCACATTGTCAGTTCTACCATACGTGGGGACCACATGTTCTTTCTCTTCCAAGCATGCTTTAACCAACTCACTAATTCAGCCTGTACAGCTTTACTATGAAGTTGTTTGTGCAACTACATCTTCCTGGAGATGTAGCTGGGGAATTACTATTCCTCCTAAAAAGGCTGTTGAACATAGGCAGTTGTTGGACCTGTTTAAAAAGGTCCAGCTCTAGGCAGTGCACACTATTCAGGTTCTGTAAGAATTTTTAGCAGCTACGTGCAAGAAACTGCCACTGGCAAAAGCAGCCTCCTAAAAAGAGATGAAGACACAGACAGTAGCAAATGTGTATCATTTTCTCTACATTCCTATCACAAAAAAAGCACCAAAAACATTGCAGAGAAATGTTGATACGTCTGATAACTGAAGGTATCAGGTTTTGAAAAATTTAGTTGGAAAGAGAACTTTTTCCCTTCCACTCTAACCCCTGACGATCCTCCTCCTACGACATGAGCATGTAGTTATGCTGAAGTAACCGAAGGATCCAGATAACATATCATGAAGAATCATTTGCACTATAAAGGCAGATAAAAATGGGAAATGTCATATTATATTTAGTTTAATACTGTACTGCTTTTCCTTCATATATTAGTAGTTTTGCATTGGTAAACGAACTCTCCTACAATTCTAAATTCCCTTCCACCATGCTATCCCCATTTCCTCAGTTACTCCTGCAGCTGAGGCCATGACTTTCTTCTCCCTCCTCTGCTAGCCTGTGGCCTTCTGATCCTGGGAAAAGACAGAATGAATACAGAACACTAAATATTGCAGGCATACCATTCTTAACAGAGCATGATGCAAAGCGAGACTGATGACTGTTGGGAGAAGTTGTTAGGTACACTGTCATGCTGTAGATAAGCAGAGTAAGTACGTAAGCTAGCCAGACAGACTTTGCACGATGTAAAGAAATCACCTAACGTTAGCATAAAAAGAAGCTGCAGACCAAATTCACCCATTAATGTGTTTAACAAATGCAAAAGAGAATGACATTTGAGCAACAGAGATATACTTAAGACAGCACGCTTTGTTTGCTGGTTACAGAAGCCTTTAAGATACATAACGGCTTTCCAGCAAGGAGTAGCTTGGAAGCAATGTGCATGAGCAGTGGGTATACAGCCTTTGGATACTGGTGTAGTTAAAAATGCCATGTTTAACATAGTACCATATTCTTTGGTTTTTAAATTTAAGAATCTCAATCTATACATCTCGGCCCAGTTTTGAGAAGAAAAATACATGAAGCTCAGAAAGGAAAGACAGGTTTCAAAGTGAGCTTGGCATGGCACTATCAGGGCGAGGTCCTTCATTTTCAACTTCCTTCAGCCACCCGAGAGACACTAGACAAAGACTTTTCAGGGAAAGATCTGATTTATACAGCAGGCACCAAATCAATAGTAAAAAATACCAAAAAGCCTGTGTCTGGTCAACTATCTTCCAGATCACAGCACTAAAATTCTAGGAATGCCATGATTATTGCAGCAAAGGTGGACGGTAGCAACTGCTTCTTCCCTCGCTGGGCTAGTGGTGCAGAAACAGTAGCATAAAACTGAAAGAATAATTGGGTCACGTTATTCCCACAGAGCAAATTCTCACATAAGATTTCTCCAGGACGTCCCAGTCAGAGGCATGTCTGACATTTCCTGACACCCCCACCCCCTAGGGATGTCTGCCTCCAAAAGGACAAAAAGCAGTCCTCATTCTCCGTATCTCCCACCTGCCTGCATTCAGTAAGATGTTTTCATTCTACACAAGTACAATTTAACGTCCTCTTACTCCTTTAGCACTGCAAAGCCCAAACACAGCGACCTAGATTCCACTTGTGCAGCACCAACAGATCTTTCAGATGGACTGACACCATATAATCTCTGTTGCCAGAGATGCTCGAGGGAGAAAGAATCTAACGATTTTTGGATCCCAGGTGGAACTTGCAGGGTGAACAGTAGGCACGCGGGTGCACGCATGTGCGTGTAGGGGGTAGAAATGAGCAACCGAGTATTTAACTTAAAGTGATAACACTGATTTTAGAATTGCTACTGTTTAAGACAGAACCTACTTTCTCTATGCTACTATTAAATGATAACGCAAACATTTGCCATGATGTGTTTCTAAGAGCTCCAACAAGCTGTTCGCGTGCTTCATAGAACTCTGCTTGTTTAAAAACCCTACTGGGGTTGACTATTCTGTTTACACAGATGAACTTTCCCATAAGGCAATGGAGAGAGAAAGTAAAAGCAACAGAGAAATGAACGGTCTCAGATCCCATGTCTTTCATTAATATAGTCAGACAAATAAGAGTACGAACATTTGTGGTAGTCTAAATAAGGCTTGGGAGCACTCAAGAATTCTGCCTTTACATGATGCGCAAGTCAAAGAAAGAAAAAGCTGAATTTTAAACATACAGTAGTGTTCAGTTCAGAACCCCATACAATTGGTATAGATCCTGGCCTTCTGCTTCAACTAAAACAAGATTAAATTCTGAGCTAAGCTCAACACCCTTTGCCCCAAGAGTAAACATCCCTTCTTTCCATCTATTAACACTGTAAGTGATGAGCATTCCTTGGAAGAACAAGATGCAGCAGCTTGAGAAGGAGGAAACTAAGATGCTATTATGATAAAAATGTCTAAAAGAACCTCATGCTATAGCAAATGGAAGCAAAATTTAGCAGCCCCTTGCTGGGACTATCAAGCCAGTCATAGCTTGTAGGGGATCACTAAGTAAGTGAAAGATGCATTTAAAATGTAAAGTATTTTACATCTCTATGTTTTAACACACTATTGTAAAGAAAATGTATGCAATGCTTTTGCTTAGTGTTTGTGTGTCTGAAATCACTATAGGGAACTTGAAGTGATTGAAGCTGTCAAGTTAGAGTCAGAAGCTTAAACTGTGATGTTGATTTAAGCAAGTTACTTAATCTGTCCATAAGCTTACTATTAGAGTTTCAAGCAGAGACTCTCCTTTCAGGTCAACCTCTCCTCTTCAGGTCAATTTGCTTAAAGGTCTAAGCTTATTAACTTTGTAAGAACTTAAGTGCTGGGGGACAAAGGAAAATCCATACACTTAAAGATCAAATACCTTTTCTCCATGTTTTATTTTAAAAGAAAGTAGATGAAATAAAACAAGACTTTTGATTTCATGTGGTATAAGGTATTTGTACCACGAGAGGGCACTAAAATCATACTTAAAGCAGATCATTAAGCTACTGCTGTATACATTACAGAACTAAGTCATAAAGTAAGGAAGTATGCATTGCTTTCATAAGCATACACACTCACTACATAAAAGCATTCAGATATCTTGATGGCATGCACATACATTCATAATGTACTCACACTGCCTCTACTTTGACCAGAGCAGCACAAAGCTTTTTGTAAAAGCACTATCCTGCCAAGTAATGAAAGACAGTGAGACTACAGAAACTTGAAGCTTGAAACAAGTTGTCTTTCATGTTTTGAATACCATCAGTCTATTAATAAAGTTTAAGATTTTGAATTTTGATCTTGTCTAAAAGAATGTGAAGTGCATGAGCTCATAACGAATTGGAACTGTCAGTCAGAGGTAGATGCTTACAGTCAGATAAAAATATTTTGAGTACATATGACTTCTGCTTGTCCAAGCAGCAATTCTGTTTACACACAAGGAAAAGTCCTATGCAACAGGAATTAACAAATCAGCATGTTTCAATGGCCAGCTGACCATCACACTAAAAATATGCTTCCAGTATATTGTAACCTTTTTAATAAGGTTTGACAACATCTGAATGTTCACATCAGCCAATGAAGTGCCACAGGAACAATCCCTTAGGCGTTAGTTGGATATTCCTCTACAGACCTTATCACATGATAAAAGCTACTTGCAATTTTTTGCAAAGTAATAAAGGTGTGCAAAACAAATCCTGGCAATGCACCATTTCAATATCAGACAAAAATAATGCTGGCTTTCTCTACTAGCTTAACAAGCAGCACAAAGCCAAAGCATCTCATTTCTGCAGCTCTGAGAGTTGACCATGTTTTTCACATTAAGCTTTTTACACTTGTTATGCAAGTCTCTTGGTCCTGTTATTTGTGTGTCAGGTACAGCTGCTTAGGTATCTGTCAAGCAACATAAAGTTTCTGCTACTTAACATGCTTCAGGAACTGACTTGCCAGTAACTCAGTAGCAACAGCCTTAACACTGCCAAGTCACCTCTAGAAGGACCACCACAGGATAATCCCATAACAATTAAGTCTTCCGACCATTTTCTCAGTTATTTGGGAATAAGGCCATATGTGGGCTTGTTGGTCCAAGTGATGGAGGCATATGTAGCACTGCAGCACTGTTGCTGTATAGTATCCATATTAGCTGCAAATAACTGAACTCCTGCAGCTGCCTAAAATACCTGTCACGGGTGACATAGCTGTACTAAATTTTGGACACTTCACACACCTCCTCCATAAGAAAAAACCCACCAAAAACCTTTGCAGGTTTAGAAATCCTTTTACAATGAAAAGAAACATTTATATAAACTTCAATATAGGAGGCAGAAGTTAAATAGAAAAGCGTTGGTCTGAGGTTTTTAATTCCTCTTCTCACATGCATGAAGTGACTTGGGTTTGAAATATAAATTTCTATCTAGAACAGAGGTAACTTAGGAAAAAAAAAAGTGCCAAGCAGCAGTACAGGCACGAGCATATAAGCATCCAACAAGTCAGCATTAGTTTATCACACTTCCAAAGTCCTACGCTAACAGCAAACGTCCCAACATGCTTGAGAAAATTCCCATTTCACCTATTTGAAACATACACCAGGCACATACTGTAATCAAAAATCAGACTCTAAATTCAGATTTTTGATCCCATATTCCATCCCATGCTAGCATATAAGTCCCACTGACCATTTGTTGGATTCTGCCAATGGCTCACGGCAGCAGAGCAAGGAACTCCATGACTCGTTAGCTAGTTCAGTTCTCGTGAATAGAGGCTTTTGACAGGCGAAGCAAAAACACAGCTATCACATGGGCCTACAACCCAAAGCACAGGCAGCCCTACTGCTGTTACTTTCAGAAATACTGAATGAATGCTTATCAGAACAAGATATTAAACAAGAGACAACATTTGTCACTCCAATTTCTTGGTAAATTTTTCAGCATAAAATAGCCATCTTAAAGGATACGAATAGTTATGACATGCCATCAAGTGCATAATAACAAGAGGACAAACTAAATTCAATATCAGATGTCCCCAAGCAGCAACACATGACCTGAAAGGCTGTGAAAATCTCCTCCTGAAGTAACAATCCAGTGATACTGGGATTGTCAAGCATACATTTGATCCATGTATTTACAAATGTGCTGCATTAGCCCTATACCTAAAGTCCCATTCAGAAAGGTGTGGGAAAGCAGGGTTCAGTTTGCACCTTGTCATCAAAATGTGCCTTCCAGTCTGCCATGGAGCCAAACAAGAGCAGATTATGTTGCTTTATGAATCTTGTAAGTCCACATGATATTAACATTTTAACAAATGCCGCAAGTGCAACAGGTAATGTTAAATATTAGCATCTAAATACAGTTTGCATTTTTTAGGTTCTACGTGGTGGTTGAATAATTGTATATACAATTGCATTACGTATATAAGCTCAAAATTCAAACTTACAATCTCTTTTCAATTGTTTTCTTTGGACTGAAGGATGAACAAAAGAATCCCAAAATTTCAGGATACTTCTAAGTGTGAAGTGTGATTTCTGGGCACGCATTCTTGAAATAATTCTGGTTTTGGAGACTTAACCTCACTTTCATACAGCCTGTCAAGGTTCCTCTCAAGTCAGTTGAAGTTTACAGTGGGGAAAAAAATATTTCCCCAAACCTTGTGAAAATAAGATAGGCAAATCTACCTTTCTATTTTTGAATTCTGAGTTTTGACTTAAACCACAAATCATCATCAAGGTTGAATTAACCAGTATGTTTATTTTACACTCTGCACAAGAATGTACAAAGAACATTTACACTATTCGTCAGGTTCATACTTTCAGGTTTCTTGCACTCAGACAAAAGACGACCTAAAGGATATTATAAATAGAAATGAGAAAGAAAGAAATATTAAGACAGGAAGAGTCCCAGAAAAAGGCAAAAATATAAATATAGAGTAAAATACTTAAATGCTGCAATACTGAAATATAATGAGCAAATTAACATGCTACGGCATATTCAGCTCTCTTGATTTTGCAGCTTCACAGATTCCTTAAACAAAAACAACCCCGATGTACCAGATGAATATATCCACACTCACTTTGTTAACCTGTGGCCAAGCTAGCAAAAAAGGAAAGGTAACACTCTTCTCATAAACACTTTTGATATGGGTTTCTCTTCACATTCAAGAAACACAAACTTCCTAAACAGTATATGGAGTAATAGTTGACCTCAGAATGAACGCCCTGGATCAGGCATCAATGCAAACAGCAGCCAAGAATGAGCCAAACTAGAGGAGTATATTTTTAAGTATTACGACAAGTTTAAGGAACAAAAGCATACAAAAGAAAAGAAAGATGTAAAAGATCACTTTGGTGTTCAAACACGGCCATTGCCCGTTACTATCTCAGTTCTGTGAGTATACCTTTAAATTACTTTCTGCTTAACTTCAAAATAGAGTAGCTATCAGTAAGGTTTGACTGGAACAACTTTAACCTTTTGAGTTACAGCCACTTTTAAAGAAGATCTTAATAAAAAGTAAACCAACATTGAATTTTTTTTCCAGAAGTGTCTCTTGTGATGAAATGTGCAAGTTCCACTACTGCTTATGGTATCTGTCGGGATTTTTAAAAGAAGGGCAGTCTGATGTTAAGAGATTCAATGAAAGGTACCAGTGTAAGAGTTGACATTATGGAAGTCAGCAAGACACCCATCAGTTGGGCCACAATACCACTTACTACACTACATTGAGCCAAACAGCATTCATTTCTCTGCACAACTGATATGCTGTCAGTCAGAGCAAAAATGCATAAGGCCATAAAAAATAGTACTATTCTAATGGCATAGTCCTGGAATTTCACCTACAATGGCATCATCCATACTGTACCAGGAGATATGATGGCCTCTACTCTATGTTTAGATAGCATAGTTCTAGATGCTAAATCAGAGGAGGTTTCTCCATGTCTTTCCACTGGAGAGGGAATTAAAAAAAAAAAAAATTCAGAGGAAGCCCTAGCAATACTGAAAATCAAAAACATTTCTCTCATGTGAGGTTTTAATTTAAAAACAAAGGAAAGATTAGATGGAAAGATAACTTAGTAACAATTTGAAAGAGAAGGGATTATAAAATATATTCATAAATGTTCTTCACGATTGCCATATGAAAGTACAGACAAAATACTTGAAATATTCAGTGGGATTCACTGAAATGAAAGAATTGATCTCCAAAAGCTATTATTGGGTTTTTTTTTTTCTTCCCACAAGTAGCCACTAAGGACTATAAAGCATTCTATCTCAAATATTTTAAAATATTTTTTGGGGAGAGATTGGGTTCAAAGTCATTCTTCTTACAGATTTTTGGACGGTTAAGAGCAGTGACCACAGACCCCATATAAACAAAATAATGTTGACACAATATAGTCTATTCTGTAAAGACTGAAGACTAGAAAATTACATCGAAAGTACTGAACACACTGAAAGAATATGGATTAAAACTGAACTGCTCTTCACCAAATTCTTCAGCTTTAAGAAAACATATCCATCTGACTGTAAAATTTGAAGGGATGTACAAAGGGGCTGTTGAGTACCCTAGCAGTAGTAGCTGTGCACTTCCATGAATACTGAATCCAGCATTCCTCATTTACCAGTAAGAGATATCGGTGAGGCTGTTAAGGTATTACTGACACACTCAGGAAGTAATTTGCACTCAGTCGCAGCCCTCTAGATATTTAAGAAGTCATCCACAACCACTTCTTAATGGACCGTAACTTTTCCATTAAAAGCAGTGTCTCAACCTTGGTCCTTATAAGGAGAAAGCACTATAAAACAAAAGGGAGGATCCTTGGAAAAAAAGCAGAGTAATCATGAATTTCAGGTGCAACACCCAAGGCAAATAGACACTATTTCACTTGTGGTCCATGTTTCAGCAGTTGCTTACCACTGCACACAGAAGAGGTGATGTTGTACAGAAAAGGATAAAACTGCAAACAGCGGATCATCTTCAGGCTGCTTTCACACTCCAAGCACTTGGTCGTCAAATCCAGCGCATGTCTGAAGGCCTGCAGGGCTCCACTAATGTTGTTCAGAGCCAGATATGCATTTCCTAGGCTCAAAAAAGTCAGGGGCTGCAAAAAGAAAAGCAATATACCCCAGCATAAATATGTTCACTGTTTAAAATTGAAGCCAACTAGGAAAACCCCCTGTCAATCCACACCCTCCCAAATTTGGCTGGAAAGAATTTAGAAAACTTCTTAAATAGGGACTGCCTATTCTTAGAATGGAGAACTAACATGTTGATGCATTGGTGCTAAACGAAAGCTGTTTTGACATAAGGTTGTGTTCAGGATTCCATCTTCCTACGATGAAAAACAGCTGTTAAATACACGCAAGCTGAAATGAACCGTTAAATATTTACTTATAACCCATCATAAACATAATGCTTACTGCACAGAGTAGCAGAGAACTAAATTGAAATGCTTGAAGACATTTTAGAATGATTAAAAGTCAGCAAAAACGTAAAAACATTACTAGCATTCTAGCAGGACAGATGCATTTCATTTGTCAAGTGTTCAGGATTTACTTGAGCAGAACTAGGTTACTGAAAACACCAATGTCACACTAGCTTAGGGGTATGCATTTATGTTTACTTTCAATTCTTTATAAAGCTTAATATTTTTGTCCACTGCTTTTGGCTAGTCTTCCTAAAATATGTATTTTTTTTTTTAAAGTACAAATTATAAACACCTTTTTCACTGGGTAGAATTTAATTAGCACTTTAATACTGGCACATAGTAAAGCATTACATTTTGTTTGTTGACTCAAAAGTCTTTCACTTACACAAAGTAATTTGCTGCAATTAACGGTATAACGCTAGAATAATGACTATAACATTGTAATTTAGCAGTCATTTTTTCCACTGAAATAATTTTACATTCATTATCTGAAAATGTGGAGACTGATCAATAGCTTAAGGTTTTTCAAACTCATCTTAGCTTGTATTATTAAACACCATTCAGAAAAAGGTGCCACCTGACCAACAGGATTTTTTTTTTTTTTAAAGCTTTTGCTAGTATAGCACATCCTTCACCCCCTGTAGCTGTAATTCATTTTAATTTGTATTTACTTTCCATTACATTCCAGGAAATACTATTCAAGTACAAAATCTCCTGCCAGATTTTTTGATACAATAGGTATTACAGGACTGAGAATGCCTGAAAAAAACAGGAGCAGGCATTATTGTAATGAGGTAGGACTCACCAATATTTTTGAAGAAAAGCCCTACTCACACAGCACGGTCCTAAGGATCCCTAGGCTCCTCCCCTCCAAGGCTGTGCTTTCAAGTGTTCTTCTTAAGGCACATCATTCAAGCATAGTTCTTCCTATAGTTCCTTTTTGCATTCTTACCTGCCAGCCAAATAGGCTAGATTCCTTTACAACAATTGCAAAATTGTTCCTGAATGCTATATTGAAAAAGCTTATTGTTTTTAGCTTTTTTTATGTGCTAGGTGACCGGTGGCCCAGCAGGTTTAAGCCCTCTGTTTATCTAACTACAGAGATAGAAGCACAAGAAAAACTCACTTGAACTTCTTACTGAAGCATCTCAAATGTAAGACCAAAATTATTTGCTAGAGAAAAGGTGTCCCCTGCCACACCCCCCCACCTCCTTTTCACAATTGTTCTGGCCAGTCCAGTAGTTTGAACAGTTTATACAGAAACTTTCTACATGCCATAGGTGACAACCTATAAAGTGTTTATAACATTACCATTCAGAAATACAAAAACCTGTTTTGAATCTATGGTTGAAAGTAAAGTCACCAAACAACTAGAACATAGCTTTTTCTCTAGGTATATAGATGAAATCTAGGGACAAGTAAAACAGTACAGGTAAAAAGTCAAGTGGCACAGAAAGATGTCTATACAGCCAAAGATCTCGGTGACATACGTGCTACTTTAAGGGTTTTAAAAATCAAGATACAATGCTGACAGCATTACAGATCTCTGTTTTAGATGAAAATGTTGCCAAAACACGAGGATTAGATTCCTTGGAGCCACTGCTGATAATATAGGTTTTGGGAGGCAAGAAGTCTGTCATGTATTTTAGAATTTCTGCTCTAGATGTTTATATTCTCAGCAACCAGCATCACCCCCAGTGCGAACAAGAATTTAAATGAAAATTAACATCAGTTGCAAATCACAAGCTGGAAGTTGAACTGCATGCACAGGTAAATAAGCACAAGTAAGTAACATGTATTTAGAAAATAAGGAAGGAAAGGACATTCACCGCTGAACAAACACAAAACACATCATCTTACCTCAGAGGCATTGATGGCCAAAGCCTTCAGCAGG
>NW_008825270.1:2771841-2787170 GCF_000699105.1 Pygoscelis adeliae | reverse complement strand
TGCTGGCATCCAAATGAAGACCATAATGAATCAAGAGGTTAGCAAGATTGACCAGAGGGATGTCCTGATACTCATGTGGGGCCAAATTAAATGCTTTTTGCAAACAGGTGATAGCAAAGGTGCTATTTCCAACTGCACGCCAGTACAATCCAGCTTCATTAAGCACAAGCCATAGAGGATCTTCCGGCTATAGGAGAGTCAGGGAAAAGGATAAAAACACCCACAAAGAGGTGTCTCAGGAAGACAGAATTGCCTGCTCTTTGGTAAGAAACAAACAAATAAAACCCACCCTTGCATACTACCTTATTAACTAGATACAAATTACACTTTGCTGTGACTGCTAGCAGATTATTCAATTTGCTCTACTCTACTCAAATTGACCTGATTTACAGTCTGAACTGTAATTTAGTAGCAGCTGTTGCTCACACTCTACTCATATGACTGCCTTATATCATGACCACAAAATCCCTTAAAATATAAAAGTGATAATGGTTAGCTAGCTTCAGGAAGCAACATTTGTGAGCCACTTCAGAGTCTTAAAATTACATTAATACAGATCTATGTAGAAATGTTACAATTTGAAGGTCAGGCAGCTTTTAAATTGTAGTTAGATGCGCTTCCAGGTCCTACATCCAACATCAAGATTTCCTGTCAATTTAAGGTTCCGGAGTTGTTTTTTCTTAGATTTAGATACCTATTTGTCTTACGAAAGTTGACAAGTGACATGCATTGAATACTGTTTAAAGATTATAAAATAGCAAGCAACAAGTGAGGGCAGATGGAATAGTGGAGGAAGTGTCAAATACATCTTCAATGTTCCTTCCTCCTCTTTCACCTATAACAGAAAAACACTCATCCTACAGGAGAAATAGCAAAACTTTAAAATACTGACAGGTAGACAGAGCTATGTAAAACATCCACTTTCAGATAGACCAGTTTGAAATTGTTTAGAAACACTTACATTCTAGTTTTTAGTATTTTCAGCATTCTGTGTTACTCAATTCTACAAAGAGTTTAAAGTATAAAAGCAACAACTGAAATTAATGTCCAATCCAACCTACACATCTGAAGCTCTGTGCTGGTTTTGGCTGGGATAGAGTTAATTTTCTTCACAGTAGCTAGTATGGGGCTGTGTTTTGGATTTGTGCTGAAAACGGTGTTGATAATACAGGGATGTTTTAGTTACTGCTGAGCAGTGCTGACACAGAGTCAAGGCCTCTTCTGCCTCTCACACCACCCCACCAGCGAGCAGGCTGGGGGTGCACAAGAAGTTGGGAGGGGACACAGCCGGGACAGCTGACCCCAACTGACCAAAGGGATATTCCACACCATATGACGTCATGCTCTGCATATAAAGCTGGGGAAAGAAGGAAGAAGTGGGGGGGACGTTCGGAGCAATGGCGTTTGTATTCCCAAGTAACCGTTACCCGTGATGGAGCCCTGCTTTCCTGGAGATGGCTGAACACCTGCCTGCCGATGGGAAGTAGTGAATGAATTCCTTGTTTTGCTTTGCTTGCGTGCGCGGTTTTTGCTCTACCTGTTAAGCTAAACTGTCTATCTCAGCCCACGGGTTTTCTCACTTTACTCTTCTGATTCTCTCCCCCATCCCCCTGGGGGGTAGTGAGCGAGCAGCTGTGTGGTGCTTAGTTGCCGGCTGGGGTTAAACCATGACAAGTCCAAATGCATGCGTAGGAAACATGCAGCTAGGATTAAAGCAGCAAACCAGATAAGGATCTTTACAGTAGTATTGTATTAACACAATACATCTGGCATTACAGTAATACTGTGTTGAAAAAGTTAATCAGTACAAAGATTTTCTTCCAGATTTTGAAAGCAATCTCACACAGGAGGGTTCTACCTATGGTTCAAGATGAACTGGAAGATATCAATAGGATATATTACCTCTTTGTTTGGAGCACCTTAAATACTCTTACAATTACAGATTATGTATCACCCCTATTTTGCAACGTACATACATAACATTACTTGCATGTTACTCATGCCAAACTCCTCACTGAATTACACTCCCTACACAGGTCTCAATGACCTTTCTTTAACTAAATCCTCAGCAAGTTATTAACACTTTGTCTTTCCCAATACAAAGACAGCAACTGTGGCACTCCTACTCTAGAAAGTTTATCATTAGCAGAACAGGCATGACACAATGTGTTCTTACATCAGCATCTAAATGACCGAGTTCAGACTTTTAGCATGAGGGCAACAGAATACTACAGTTAAAACCGAAATACCTATGCACTGCAACAGTAAGACATCAGACATGTATAGGACTGATCTGAACAGCATAATAATAGCTATCAACTCCTACTGTTAATTTTTCTTCTGGGTAAGACAGATGCACATAGTAAATGGTATTGATTTTAGACTAAAACCAAGACATACATACGCTGCCTTGACACAACTTGTACAAGAGAGTTAATTTGAGAAATATCAGCTTGACACATCAAAAAGTCAACCTCTATCTCAATGCTTCATGTCATTTGACTTGTGACTCTCAAAGGCCCCACGCAAGATGGAGGTGGCATTCCACATGGTGTTGTACAGATCTACATTCTTTGACCCAGAGTACTAATTATCCTGACAGAAGATTGACAGAGGGTTGGTTTCTTTGGAGGGGGAGTGCGGTGAAGGCAGGGTAGTGGGGAGGAGGAGCAAGAGCAAAAGGCAGGCACATAAGGAGGGATGAAAGACGGAGGAGTAGTTCCAAGCTATTTCAGTTAAGCAAATGGCTGCCAGGATTAGCTAATATATTGCTGCTCCATGTCCTGCAGTCACAACAAGAACAAGTAACTACAGGGCTGTTTGGTCCACACTAAGCTAAATTAAATGGATACTTCTCTGTATGTTTACGCATTACTTGTAAACATGGATTTTTAAGTTAGTTTCATCTCAGTTACAGGTAGCAAATAAGCTTATTTCTTGCACATCACTGACTGACCTCTTTAGAAGTATACAAACAAGCCTCAAATAAGAATTCTGAGTTTATTTCATGCTACAGTTTTTGACATACCTTTTTCATGGCATGATCTAGAAACGCTCCTATCTTCGCCTGTGTAATAGTTTGAGTGTTGATACGAGAATGCAAAACCTGGACAACAAAGATTTTAATTTTTTTAAACAACTGAATAAGTTTTACAGTATATATCTACATAAGTCATTCAAGTCTCACTTCCCTAAGTCTTCCCTTCAGTAAAGGGGGAAAAAAAAAAAAAACCAAAAAGAGAAATTGTTCTAAACAGATGATGTGAACACGTAACGATTAAAGCAGCCTATCTCCAGAAAGCAATATGAAGGACTAATCTCAGCCTAAAGTTACCAACTTGTAGAATACGGTAGTTATTGGAAACCCCAAGAAGATGAATCATGTCAAGTGACTGTTAGGAGTTCTAAAAGAAAGCAGTAATTTTAAATAGTAAATTAAATTTCCTATTCTGTGTGCTTTTGGTCAGCATTTAAAGGAAGTCAGACAACAAGTCTTACATTGAGCGACAAGTTCTCCCTTTCTCCAGCCCTATTAGAAAGCACTTGCTCCCCTTTTTTGGAAGTACTGATAGGCTTGTGATATCAAGTAATCTTTTAAATATCAGAATCTTTCATGCTCTGAGTAAGATTTTTAAGGCAATAAAGAGGAGAACTTTAAAATAGAAGAGAACCAACAAGAAAATGTCTCTTACTCGTCTTGCTTGATCATCTGGCATCTTGAATTTCAAATCTAGATTACTGTCTAGTTCCTTGACCAGTATGTTTAGAGATTCATTGTTACGAGCATCAGTAATGGAAGAACAGTCTGGTGTCTGGGTTTCTCCATGTCCGACAGTATCTCTTGGGATACTCAGGATTGGCTGGACTCTAGCAATAAGGAGAACCAAGACAAATTAATAGCATGTGCTGCATGTCACTGCTCTATAAACATAAGAATCAGCTATATATCAACTACAAGTCTTATACTCTAGACTGCCATGAGACACAAGCTGCAAACCAGGAGAGTTCAAGGACCACCCTTCCCTTGAAAACTCATTAATAAGGTCTTTACTTTCCATTTTTAAGCATAGAATACCTGTAAATAATGGACAATGCAGTCGAGATGAGACACAGAAGGTTCTCATATTATGCTAGTAAGGACTGTATGAAGCTTAGGATTAAATATGTAAGTGAAAAAGAAAATACTGAGTTTTTTTAAACTGAAGTTTGATTTCAAAAACATCAAGAGGTAGCCAAATTATTTGGAAGAATATTCTCAATTGAACACTGTTTCTTTCAAAGGAAGCTTCAGGACATTTGTTGACAGGGACTTTTGCTTTAACACATACTCAATACTAGAATTATGCCAACTAGGAGAAAAAAGCTTTCTTACTATCACTATTATAATGTTAAGTGAGTAGGATATTATGAAATTGCATTGATCTATTTAAGGTAGCTATTGCAACATAGACGCATTTATTTTATTCTATGCAATAACAAATATTACTGATTATTCCACAACTAAGCTCGTTTTCTACCTCTGTCCCAAAGGAACAAGCCAGGGCTTTCCACTCCTAACCCTTTTTTAGTATTTTCTGGTCTTCACAATTTTCTGTTATCATAACTAAAGCTAAGAGGATGTATGCAATGTACAACAGTTGCAGTTATTAAATACATACTCACCTCATTCTCTCTCAAGGTCGTTTTTTTTTTTAAATATACTCTACAAGACATTCAGACTTGTGCTTAAATCATCATTCTTTTAGTAATACTGTAGATATTTCATGTATTCACCTTGTACTAACAGTCAGGGAAGAATCATCATGAAATTGGATCTGATTGTTACAATTACAGCAAAGACGACAATAAAGGAAAACACCCTCCTTCTGTGGACAGCCAGAGAAAGAGGTCCGAACACATCTGTGCTATTGATTACTAATTGCATCCATCCTCTACAGAAATAAAATACTCATTAAGATGTTAGTGTGAAAATTTACAAATATAATTTTTAAAAATCAACACTTGCCTGAATCCCCTATTTTCTGGAGGCAGGAAATAAGTTGGCAGTTCTTCTCGATCAGGAATTTTGGGGAAAGATTTCATGCACTCTGATCGGTGAGGCCAAAGAATATGCTGTTTGTCCTGAGGGGGAAAGGAATTATTTTTGATTATTCTCTCAACATTTTTAATATTCTAATTAACAAGCTAAAAAGAACATAAGGAATAGTCTGAAGGGAAAAAGAGCAGAGATCTTTAAAACTATTATTTTTCCATCTTTTCTGGAATATCAGCAGTTCAGTTTTCTATCTTTACTCAGCTGTACTGCTTTATTTGCAGCAGGTGTTCACAAAGGTAGCTAAGAACAACCCCCTCTGCGCTGCAGCAGAGTTTCAAATGATGGGAAACTGGTACAGAAAAACTACAGAGATGCTTGTATGTTGAAGAAATTCAGAATGCTACATTCTCCAGTGCTGCCACACATCAAAACTGTAGCCCAAATGCTAAGGAGTTTCACATAAACAAGGACAAGATTCACTCTTTCACAACTTCTCTTTGAAAGGGCAAAGCTTATCCTCTTCACTCACTCTATTGGATTCTACACTCCACACTGAAACGATAGAACGAGCAACAGGGGAAGACTGCAAGGACTGGCTGTGGTCGCTTTGGTTTGCATGAAGATCCAAATTCACAGATGTCATACTAGAAGTAGAAGAGTCTTCACCAAACTAGAAACAACAGAAAACCAATATTTAATAAAGAAAAGAGATGGTATAATACTGGCTGAATTTCTGCACGTTATTTTTTCCCCCCACCATTTATATAGTTAAGCCTCACTGATGAGCTGAAATTTGGGTAAGCAGAAAAAACCCGGAAATTTAAGCCTCTTGATCCACTCACACCACGGAAAGATAATATTCATGTTGTAAATAAGTCAACAACAATAACACAAGTGCAAATCAACAAAAAAATGATAAAAGGTACCAAGCAAACATTTCTAATAGACCACAAACAAAATTCTACTTATCTAGACTGCGTAGCTCTAGTTGAAGTCAGAGTTACTAAGACTCATGGCTTGCAAAGTTATCTTGATAGTCTGAATTTATAATTATTATAATAGGAAGAACATCCAAGAAGAAAATATAGCTTAATTAAAAATAATTATTCCTGTTTATTAAACTAGTTAAGGGGAAACTCCAGAACACATTCCACATTGCAAAACAAATGAAACCATAATCTTTATCTGTAGTTCTAACACAGCAGTGGTGTTGCTTGGGTGGTTGTCGTTCTGGATTTTCAGTATTAGTATACACCTTGCTTCCAAAACTTCTCAATATTCCTGTATCAGATTTCCTTGGTGCACTGCCTAATTCAAGATATACAATTAGCAAATACTCACAAAACCGGGCTAACACCTTATTTTTGGGCTGCAAAAGCACTCACTAGATTCAACACCATTGAGCTCTGCTCTTCCACTTGTTAATTGCTTATGGCAGTTTTGTGCTCCTTCTGGTAGGAAAAAAAGATTAAATTGGAAGGAGCATGCAAAAGTTGCATAGCTTGAGTCATACGACAGTGTAATAAACAAAAGAAACTATGATCCATTTTAATGCTGTAGAGATAAGTGATTGATAAAATATTATTTTAAGCACACTTTTAAGCTGTTATGTTGGAATATTCTTTCCACTAAAGAATAATTCTTGTTCCATATACCACACGTACATTAGAAAAGAAAACCAACTCCTTAGAAAACCTTTGCCTCTTCATTAACATTAGCTGCCTAATGCTTTTTCCTAATGTATTACTAGCAAAAGAAACTAGCATTAAATACTTTACACTCTGGAAGAGAGACTAAATGATTTCTCACTATAATTACCACACCCAAAACGTACCTGCTTTGTCAAGCCTCAAAAAAACCCCAAAACTATTTTGCTAATAAGGCAAATGGGATGCAAATTAAAGCAGTGGTATCAATTCACAGACAAACCTGAACATATTCCACATTTTCAAAAATGTCTCCGCGGTGATAACGAACAGGCTGGTCCCACTGGCAGTGCAAGCTATGCTGCTGGTTGCCCAGTCTACAAATCTGATGGTTCCCTGCAGAGCACAAAACATTTTTTTCTACTATATAAGTGAGTTTTCCAAGGAGACAAATACAGCATACAGTCAACCCTTCCGCCCTCAATTCGGTCAATCCTTTTTATTTATTTATTTAATCAGCACAGAGGAGACTCTGTCTTCGAAAGACTCGAAAAAAAACCTGTTCAAGAACATATTGCAATCCCTTGTTTTAATAAGCAAAACACAACAGCCACTCAGGGCCATCTTAATATATAAAGAAGTTATGTCCTGACATTAATCTGAATAGTGCAATTCCTCATTACTATAATGAGCATGAACTCTGAAAAGTTGTACCTAATTGAGCTTCTTTTGCCATCTGTGTCTCATGAATGATGTTCCTCAAGATTTGTTCCTCCTGGATAAGCTTGTACTTGTCTAAAACATCTTGTTGCCGAAGGTAATGGTCATGCTGCTTCTGATATTCCTTCAATTCATTTAATGTTCGCTGAAGTGATCTTGAAAATTCAACAGTAGAAAAGATTTACTTTAAATGCTTTTTAAAATATCAGCTTTTCCTACAGTGTTGCACATTTTCAACTTTGGTTTCTTAAAGTATTCTTATGAATAATTTTATTGCATAGTCAAAGAAGTATAGAAAGTTGAAAATCATTATTCTATTTGAAATGTAAATAATTGCTGCAACAGAACAATAAAAGTGAGATTGTATGAATTGCCACTAGGATGCTTCTTTAGTTACCTATGCTGGGCTTCCAATTTTTGCTCAAGTTTTTGCTGACATAGGACAGCATGCTTCCTTTTTACAGCTTGCTCAAACCCTGGTTTGGCCTGTAGAGCATGATCATAACACAGGACTGAGTGGTTGTACTCTCCAAGCATCTGAAGAATGACCAAGAGAGAGAATTAGCCATTGTTCGGTAATATTTTAAAAAAATATTTTAAAAAAATATTCCATTTTTAAAGAAGCCATTAACTCAAATTTTAATTTGTGGTAACAAGCAGCCTGTCATTTCTGAAACTCAAGCCACTATATCTGCAAAAGAAAGGCTGCAGGAGAATTTCCCTGGGATTTATTTCCAAGTGCAGATAAAAACCTTTGCTGAAAGACAGACTTTTGGATGAAAATACCTTGACAGAATCTTAAACATTAAGCGTGAAATGCATGTGGAACACAAGACACGTTGTAAAGTAGTAAAGCATCACAAGTTAAGCCAGAAATATTAAATAATACTCGGTTTTCTACAAGTCTTGGAAAATAAAGATAGTATTTACTGCGTATATATTTCCCAAAGTGTAATAGCTGGTAAAGAAGTCACTGTAATCCAGAGCTGCATGGACCACAATAGCTGCATCTGCAGAGAAATGAGCCCGGTGCAGAATATTTGCCAAATTTACCAGTGCAATATCTTTATTTTGCCTAAAAGAAGAAAAGAAAATGAAAAGAAGAAAAAACAGACATTAAAAGAAGGTCAGACTGTGTAAGAATCATGCATAAGGATACACTCATTCGTCAGTCACATATTAAATATGTAATTTGATAGAAAAATGTCTAACATATATATGCCTAGTATAGCACATAAAGACTAACATGGATACAGTCTTAGGATACAGTCTTAGAAACTAAAACCTGTTTACTAATTAGGATAACTAGAAAAGCAATCTGAAAAGAAATCTTTATTAGCAATTCTTACCTTGAAGAAAAATGAAGGGCACGCATGGCACATTCTACTACTTGGTATGGCTCATTCTTTATTCGCCAGTAAAAAGAAGCCATATTATAGAGTACCCAGGAAGAAGAGTTCTGCAGTAAAGAGAAACACATGAACTGTACTAAGACATGAACTAAAAGGTTAATCAGGGCTTTAATTACTATGGGATGGAAAGCTGAGCACCTGCTCTAAGTTATCCTCTTCCTCTGGAAAGCTGTCATTTGGCAATAGTTGTGAATGTTCAGGAAGAATGAACTAGCATATAAATGTATTAAAGAAAACAGCATTTCTGCCTTTCAGACAGGTAAAAATTCAAAATGAGATGAAATGAGAAGCGACAGTAGTTTAAGCATCAGCAGCTTAGTTGGAGTTCAATGAGAGTTCCTATATTTTGCAGGAAGACATTTAATAAAAACATACACATTTCACTACTATTGTTTCTTCTTTGTTCTTTAAGTACCTGCATTTTTGTTTAAAAGCTTTTATTACCTTGACAGAGCAATGAATGTGGCTTGCCAGACCACACAGATACATAAGTCATTAAAGATGACAGTAAGTATCTACTTACCGGCTTTGCCAATGCCTTCTCCTACCTCTGCTTGCCTAGAAAATGTTTTTAGTCTGCCTTTTGTAACTGAGATGTAAACCAAAAATGTATGTGCAAAACTAGTACTGGATCTGATTGCAGGTACCAGGCATATCTAATCTTGTTGGGACCTTTCTAGCGCTCTTTTTGTATGTATAGTAAGATTACAGTTTCATACCTTCATTAGCCCGTCATAAATACGATGACCTATTTCCTCTATACTTCTTCCCAGCCTCCGTGATAAGTATGTGAAGATTGGATCTTCTTTAGGTAACAAGGGTGCGGAAAGATTAACTCTTTCTTGGACACCCTAAAACAAAAATTGAATATAGGTATTTGCTGACACTTTTAACTAAAAGTACAGAAATATACACACAAGAGCATGACTCCCAGAAAAACTTACAGCTTGGTTGTTTTACATTCCTATCATCCTTTCATATCAAGATCTTAAGGACTTGACAGGATAATGTCACCTTTGACAGATGAATAATATATATTATTATAGATAGGCAAACACTAGAAACAGCCAAAAGCAGCTTCTGCTTGTGAATGCTATAGGAGAAATATTCATTTCTGGTAGCACTATGTATCTGGCAGCTATTGATTTCACTAATGACCACTGAAGCACTCAACTCATGTTTGTCAGGTTACATGCACCCTATGAAAGTATCCCTACACCTCTTCTTCTCTTTCTTCCTTCCCAAACAAACGTACTCCTTTCAAAAGTACATCCAGACCCAGGAACAGAGCTAAAAAACTTCAGTTCCTGTTTTGTCCATAAGAAAATCCTTATTTATAGATGAAAAGTTATTTTAAATATTTGTAATAAAATAAATATCAAGATATAAGCACTAAAGCTGTGTCTGCATTAGAAAATATGCTGATATAATACTGTTGACAAAAACAATTTTCGCACCACACTTCCACTGTAACCTTTCTAAAGCAGATGAACTCTGTACTAGTAAAGAACAATTATCTCATCCTCTGGGTTAGGGCTTGACATTCAGATACCAAAGATACAGTCAAGTATGTCAGAGCTCCGACAAGCCTGCAAACAATTTTCTGGCCCTGAATCTTCATACAGTTTAACGACGCCGTTCAGCACTCTCCAATTTTCAACTGAAACAACTCACAAGTTAGAAGCGTTTCCAACGAAAGCTGCCATTTTACTAATGAAACGTGTGTTATGAAAGCAAAATACTCCATTTTCCTAAAAATGCCCTCTAAAATAACGCAAACAATAACAAAAGAGAAACAGGATCTGTATATCTCATGGAACTGTCCTCCTATAAGCAGGTACAATTGTTAAAAAAAAAGTCTGAAACAGCCTTGAAAGATTACAGTACCTTTCAACCTTGACTGAGAACTGCCATTAAGAGTTTTCTATTCCTCTTCCTGATGGGGAAAAAACCATACTTGCATTTGCTCGCTTACCCGTAAGTGCTGAAAAGCATGAATACTGTATGGAAGATCTAGAACTTTTGTACAGTCTGGCTGCTGCAGGTCTGGAGGCACTGGCGACTTTGTGTCTATATAGTCTTCAGGGCTGAGGACATAACAACATAACACAGCAGACTCCAGATTAAAATACTGCTGAAGCTCGTAAGAGACAGTATCGTAGTTGACAGACACAGTATTCTGATTTGACCGTTACAAAAATCCTGTGTTTGAGCACATTAGACCATTTCTGATGTCTTCCCAGATTTCAATTGTATCAGAATGTCATCACTATAGAATAAAGTAAATAAATTTGTCTGCTTTGGAGAAAACATCAACATTTGGATAGCCTCCAAAATGTATCAGAGTCAACCTAGTGTATCACTACTATGATTAATGATCTATCTGCCAGGCAAATGGCAATGCATGCAGATTAGAAGACTCTTCAACTGAAACAAACAAACAAACCCCAAGTATTAGTGAGAAGCCCAAATGAAGGTATCTGAGGATAAAATTAATCTTTTCCCACTTCAAGTACTCATCTCACTATGTTAAAAAAAACCCCAAAACCTACAAAAACAAAACAGTCAGCCCTGAAGATGAATTACCAATGAAGCTGAGTGTCAAGCAGACTGTCCACACATCCTTTACTTGCTAAACACAGGGGATAAAATATGACCAGAAGGTTCAACAGCTTGGTAATCAACAGAATTTCATTCAAATTTAAGTCAAGACAGTTCCCACTACAAGAAGTGTATCTAGCTCAAAACACTCAAAGCACACTCAAGCAAATTCAACCCCCTTCTACATGATGCAGCTCAGTTTAATTCGCGTCTGGTCCTATCAGTACAGACTTACAGTGGTAGAACTGACTGGGAGCCTGGGAATAGAATGGAGAAGTTTCAGGGTAGGGCTAACATGGACAATTTGGGTGAGACAGCATTTCTGTGTCGTACCCTTTCATAACTAGTGGCAGAGGTTGTTTCAATTTTACTCCACACTAACACAAAATAAAACAACTGTCATCTAAAGAACAGTCAGTGATAGTATTTTTCTTTTTACTTGCATTTAGAGGTTTTGTTGATTTTTTCATTCAGTAAAAATCTTAAAATAGAAAGCATCTTATTACCGGATATCTTTGCTCTCTAAGGTGATGTATGTGCCATCGTATAGATCTAGGTCCCCCAAGGGCACCTTTGCTTTAATGCAGTCCGGATCCTCTTTATTATGCCTTTGTTCCAGCCCTGTGTCTCTGTCCTCATTTTCCTCTATATGAATCTTTTGAGCAACTAACTGTTTCTGTAGGAATAAAAAAAAGGAAACAGAAGAATGCATACTGATGAAAGCAAACTCTACAGTTGCTAGGAGTTGAACAGTCCAACTTTTTCCTTAAAACAAAGTCCATTTGAAAAAAATCTAAACACTCTTTTCAAATTTTGGGAATATTCCCCTATATTTTATAACATCTGTAGGACATTTTTTGATTTAGATGGATATAAATACTTTCATTAGAGATAATACGACTTGAACAGGCCCTTATTTCTCCTGCTGTACCTAAAAAGAGGACTAACAGCATTCCAAATTCAGAAAAAGAATAGTTGTTAACAGAATGTCAGCTTTTCCATATTTGGACCCTTTTCCTCCACTGTAAGACCTCATGGAAATAGTATTAGAGATTGCAAACAAAATGAACTTCTTAACCATTCTGTGTGCTAAGTACAACTGAGGTGGCACGCTAATGCAAGAATTGAGACTAATTTCTGTAGATCAGCTTATGATGTGCCTTAGGAGCTATGTTTCACCCCATAAAGCTCATAGGTATTGATTACTATGAGCAGTGAATGGACTAACGATCTGCCCCAGCACAGTAAGCTGTATTTAATTCTCACCTAGATCTGCAAATTGAAAACGCATTAAATATCATAAGGATTTGTATATGTGAAATGAGAAGAAAATTTTCATTTTTAAAGCCATACACATCTGATTACACACTACTATGCAATACTAGAGATATATACAGTAGTAGCAACTTGTACAAGATCTTACAAGTCATTGGTATGCCACGAATTGTACATTAGTAATTTCCAAACCTATAACCCATATCCTGAAAAGCTTACAACTGTTGTTCCATCCATAGCTAAAATGTCCATTACCACAAAATTGAGTATACCTTGATGAGAAAGACTGGCTGAATACAGTCATACAAGGGGCAGTCCTGCTTTTTTTCCTCCCTTCCACTTCTCCTGCTCACCCAAAGCTACCTCTGGTGCTCATCTAACTTCCCAGTTAGCTAGTTATGCTAATCTGACAAAAGCAAAGCTGGCACAAGAGAAAGGAATGCATGGCCAGAAGAAAGGCCATGAGCTGTTAGCTCAATATTAAATATTAAATTTAATATTTAAATTTAAATATTAAATTGAAACTTTAGTTCAAGTTATCACTTCAAAGTTCATTAAAGCCCTTTTCAGAAGGGTGTTCTCAGACCCTTTTTCAATAATAAATGGGCTTGAAGAAAACCAGAGGTGACCTGCTCTGTATTATTCTGGAACATAGTAGTCAGCAACAGAACCCAGCACCTAAATGACTTTATTTAAAAATGTTAGGATTTATGGATAACAATAGGGAATGATGCAACTGGGGACAATGATAACCAGTTGAGCAAACCTGAGGCACAAAATTCTTGAGATCTGAAGAATTATTCATCCTTTCACTGAAGCAGAATTATGCCAATAATGACTTCTATTCCCCATCTAAATCTATCACTAAAAAACCTGTGAAAAAAATTCTGTATTTTCAGAAATTAGTTAGTACTTAATGTTATGCTTTACCTCCAGTTCTTTGAGGTAGTTAACTGTTGTTTCTTGTCTCATTAGTATTACCAAATCATGTGGGTTCCTCAAGTTCATTGGTGAATCCACCTGTAAGACATTTCAACAGTCCATCATGTATGACATTCTCCTAATTAGAATGATTTTAAAAGCTAAGAAGTTATGTTCATTCAACTACAGTTTGTCTGTTTAGAGGTTTTCTGTACACTCAACATTCATAATACATCCATAACTTAAATCTGTACTTTAAAGAACATTGTTATTTGAGAATCTAATTCAAACTATGCTTTAATTTTAAACCTATTTTAGTTTATTCAGGCACACAAATTCTAAGCATAAGAGGCAAGTAGATTTCTCACAACAAACGTTACTAAGAGTAGCTACTGCTTAAATACTAGATACCTTAAATTGCAATTGCAAAAACCTATTTTCTTTCATAGCTTTAAAATTCCTCCATCACATCCCTCAATAGGCATAATGTACTTCAGCTTCAAGTCAACCCCTCCATGCAACTAATTTAACACACCGGCCTAGTATTAAGATCTATTGCCTTCAGGACTAAGATGTAAATGAACAAAATCAAGAGGTAAGCAGACGAAGACTGAGAACTCTGTTACAGAAGACCGTGCTACAGCTTCCATAGCTATGCACAGGAGTTGGCAGCTCAATGAAGAACGACATCATAGGTAAGTCACAGACAAGAGTGGTTACATGCCAGACCTTTACTGGTCCCTAATTGGGCTCAGTAAGCTATGGCACTTCACTCCACAGCTGAAATACCCCAGCCTTGTCCTCATGCCAAAACAATTCTGCTGCCTGACCGGCTGGGGGAAAGTCACTACAGTCAAGAAGGTGGTGTATGAGCAGCTGAGCTGATCCAAAGGCTCACCACAGCTGAAAGGCTCACCTCCAGGCTTCCAGCCCCATTTCCTCCAATCTGTCAGTGCGATACCAGTTAGTCCTGCATGTCAGCTCTGGTGCCCACCAGGCTCTCTTGTGAGCTAACCCAAACTCAGTAGTTGAACAGGATGTAATCCCCTATTGGTTGCTATATCTGAACTAGTAAATTAAATTAGCTCATGGAGGATTCAATGAGTATGAGAACAGAAGCAAGGAAATGGACAGGAGTATGTGATGACAGGATGAAAGGATGAAGGGTGACAAGGACAGCAAGATCTCGCATTTTTAACATAATGACTGTTATGGTAGACGGTCTACACCAAGATGTTCCTGGATCTGCTCAGTTTCCATTCAAGCTTTCAGGATATGGAACTAGCTACTGCATAAAGATGTAAGCACTACCTGTGTGTTAGCACTGATACCTCTACATAGGCTATCCACCCCCATGGTATCTGTCCAAACTTGCTGACATTATAATTTAATGGAAAAATTTGCCATACATACATGTGCAGAAGAACCTCCCGAGCTCCAGCTCTTCATTTTTTTGTCAACTTTCCATACAACTTGGACACATTTCTGGGACTCTCTCTTATTGCAGAGAACTGCATCTCCAGCAGGACAACACCAAATTTCCTGGTCATTTTAATGTGTCCTGTCAACAGATTAAGCCTTGGGCCATGTTCTCTTGGCTATGAGTCAGATAAGAAGCTCGAATCTACTTTGTTTGCACTACTGACTGTGAAGTCTACATTCCTTGCAAGCCTCCCTACTGAGTAAGGATCCTATCCTCTAAGATGAAAACATTCGTTC
>NW_008825270.1:2758995-2771798 GCF_000699105.1 Pygoscelis adeliae | reverse complement strand
AAGGGTGGTTTTGGCTAAATTTTGTTAAGTATTCCTTTCCAAATCAAAAGCTGAACTGCTTCTTTTAGTATGGAGCCATTTTGGCGGGTGGCTACCTACACAATCCAGGTACTTACATGTAACTCATTTTCTGCCTTAGCAAATTAATTCTCTTATATCACCAGATGAATAGAAAATAATAGGTGCTACTGACACCAGTTAATTTTTTTACACTGTGAATTTGGAGATTATGGATTTAACTGTTGCCAGTAAGGGTGACCAAGTATCTGCAATGATCCGGAGAAGCACAGAAAATACCATATAAAAAAAATTAATGATGATGTTAGTTGACGTATTAAAGTCTACAGATTTTACTTAGTCATATTTCATATTTCCTCCTATGGGCCCCATCTCACTTTGAACTGGTTGCACACAAAACCAGAGTTATGCACTGAATGTAGCACTTGTTCACGCCTCATTTGCTAGAGAAACTACCGTGGTATGTACAAGCAAATGAGAGATGAATTTGTAAAGAAAATAAGGGAAAGTTTTACTGTATTTAAAGCACTTAATCGCCCATTCCAAAATAGCACTGTTCCTCTGACATCTAAAGGCTGCTTGCATGATACTACACAGTCACTGAGAGCAGTCAACTATCAGCTCCACTTTCAGTGACAAACTGCATCTCGGGAGCAATTTTTTGCAGAAAGTTACGCAGGCATCACCATTTAGAAAGCCTTATTCTGAAAGATGAAGGATCTCAGCTTATCGTTCATTCAGAAACAGAATGATATTCAGGGACAGCTTCTGTTTTTAACTTTCGATAAAACAGTCTCATGACAGTTAGTTCTGAATTTAGCGTTTGGGAATTTGGAGTGGTATTTTACCAATCCAGTGTGCATGAGTTGACAGAAAAGCAACGCAACAAGTACCAAATTCCTATCAACTATTACCTGGCAGCAGAAATCAAAGTGATAACAACAATCAAACAGCAATGTCACTGAATTCATTCATAAAGTTATGTCAATCCACCAGGAAAATCATCTCGAGTTAGGCAGCATGCATGATATTTTTCTTTAGTCTTCAGACTTTCACTTCCAGATCTGACCTCAGTTTGTCACCAAGCAAATGAGTACTTTCCAATAATAGCAAAACCCTTCAACCTAGTAGAAAGTTAATATTATTAAATAACCTTAGCAGTCACTATCTCCTTAAGACCAATGCAGTGTGTAAACAAAAAGCTCTAACCCCAAAACTTTAGCAGTAAATCCAACCTTACATTTATTTACATTTGACCATTTCTTACTCTGAAAGTTCAAGACTTCCACAGCAAGAAATTA
This sequence comes from Pygoscelis adeliae, assembly GCF_000699105.1. Taxonomy (NCBI): domain Eukaryota; kingdom Metazoa; phylum Chordata; class Aves; order Sphenisciformes; family Spheniscidae; genus Pygoscelis; species Pygoscelis adeliae. The sequence goes on along the minus strand of NW_008825270.1, from coordinate 2,770,479 downwards.
TCAGAGTAAAGACTATTATTAGCTCCTAAAAATAAAAATCCATTTTAGGTGCAATAATTTCGGAAAAAGAATTTGAATGGAAAAATTAAGCAGCCACACTGGACAATCATGCAAAGTTTGCAGAGGAAACTTGAGCCAGCACATCCAATGCATTCAGAGCACTTTTGGCAGCTTGTACAAGTGAGTCGAATATATTGTAACAGTTCTTATACTCTTCACTTTATACATTTACAGTATGAAGGCATTACAAAATGATAACTGAGGAAATAAAAAGCATTCAGATCTACAAAAAAATTCTATATGACACAAAGGAAAACAGATTCTTAATTGAAAACCACAGGAGATCATAGAATCATAGAGATCTTATGGTATCATGCAAATGAGGAAAATAATGCCAACTTGGCCTTCAACAGGCATCAGTTTGGAGGATGATGGTGCTCAAACTTAAGAATTTCATAGAATTTCAAGTGCAATTTCCTGATCTGCTTAGATTGATCCAAAAAATCACCCTGCTGCCAAGGAGGGGAATCCTCCCTTTTCTTACTACCTGTGATCTTATAGCTCCACTGAGAAACAGGCCAGCCAATTCAGCTGAAAAGTAACTTAAAAGATTAAACAATTAGTTTTCAGCCAGATCAGCAGGCTGAAATTCAGATCAGCAGATCTGAATTCGCCTCAGGTGAGCACTTCATCATCCCCCTCTCCATAGTGACAGTCATGTGGCACTTGAACCACAACCTGTTCCTCTCAGATCCAGCCACCAATACTGTCAAGACTTCTGGTTCGTTATCCACCTTTTTACAACATCCCTTCCCAGATCAAACATGTTTTCTTTTACAGATGTAGAAATGGCTGGCACTGGAAAAAGACAAAGCTGACCTACTCAGCCACGAAAAGCACCAATATTGAATTTGCCACCGAGGGCAGTAATGCCACCTCATGAAGAATTTAGCACAGCGAGTAGGTAGCAAAGATAGAAATATCCGCCTAATCTACACAGCAGAGGTAACAGTAGCAGCAGTGGTAAAGATAAGTGGGCAGCAGCACGTGCTGAAATTGAGAACGCACCTGGGTGCTCACACTTCGCTCCGTCCTTGCTGCTGGTGCTGTTCATGCTTGAGTGCCACCTAGCATCTTCCTGCTTTCCAGTGCAGCCATATCCCAAAACCCAGAAAATTATACCCTGAATAAAAATATAAGACATGCCAGAAGTTTCCTGTGGGCTGCTGCTTAGAAAAATTCAAAGAGATGACAACGCACCCCGAAGATTTGGAAAAGCCCTCAGAGCTTCACTCACCTGTCAAATAATTCTTTAGTCAGAAATACAATAGTCCATATCAAATGTATTTGATGGATACCTGGAGACTGTTCTAGATTACATCCCTTCCTTCCCACAGGAAAAATACTCTAAAGACTCTAGGTAGATTTTAGAAGATACTAGTTTCATGCAGTCTCACGTCATGCTTGTGCTCTTACAGACACTTGCCGCTTCTATTTAATAGTCACCCAGAGACTGATCTGGTTGTGGAAATGCCTCCAGTTTCAAGGAAGCATCTAAAACAAAACAAGAGGAGGCTGGTTCCACCAGAGAAGTTCTGCATAAAATATCAACTTATTTTTCTTTTCTTTATATCTGTTGCCTTTGCACAGCTGAACTATATCTTCATGGCATCCATTAGAGAAAATATTTCTTTAGACAGAAAACAGTAAGCAACATGAACGGTACTGGATCATTTTGAGGAAAGAACACATTATCTCCACAGTTGCACATGATCTCATGGTACAAACGGTATGTATTTGCTAGCTCATAGCCATAGCTCCCCTCTTTTATGATGGCTCAGATATTTGCAAATAATTGTGTATTGAAAGCCTCCTGCTGTGAAATAAAGGGCGTACGTGGCCCCTGTATTAATAGGCTTCACCGGACTTGCTGATGATACAGTCCTGGGACACTGAAATGAATAAAAGTTTGTATTTGTTCTGAGCACTGCTGAAGATGCGTGTGGTACAGTGTTTGCACTTAATGTCGGTTTTTAAACAATCAGCTAGTAAGGAAAACAGAATAAAACTTTGCTCTGGAAACTAGCATAGGTCTGACTTCAACAGTTAAAACCTTATTAGAGGGTAGGTGTTATTTCAAAAGCTGTCATGTTTTATTTCAACACTGTAACAGCTGCAATCAAGTACTCAGGTGTTCTCAGATGCTGCTTTCTACCTTAGGATTGAATCCACTGCCAGGCAGGACTTGGTCTCACTTCAGTGTGTTACACTCTCTTGCCTGCCACACAGAAAGTTGCAGATAACCCCCCCCCCAGTATTAAAAACCACTTCACATTTGATGCTTCCTATCGCATCTGATAGGATGCATCCTGAGCTGAGGATGTTACCATAAATTCAAACTGCATTAGAAATGGTAGCTTCGCTTTTATGCGATATGGGACAGTGGCCTGCTAATACTACAGATTCTTCACCCCTTCATGCAAAGTCTGTTGTGCCTCATCATCTGATTAGGGGAGTCAGATGAGGCAAACACAGATGCATATTGTGACTTAGCTCACCTTTTGCAAAACGCAAGCAACTCCCCACAAGACTCTGCTGGGATGAAATGGAACAGATGTCAACCTGCAGAGCACCTACAGCCTTGTGGTGAGGGGAGTGGAGACTCCTGTGCCAGAACAGATGCTTGTTCCAACTTACTCAGTTTTAACTCAAAGCATTAGGCTGATGGCAAAGCACCCCATTCATTTACTCTTCCTCCAAAGTGCTGAAACTGTGACATTCAAGATGAAGTGCTTGAAATACAAGAATCTGACTTCAATTCAAACACGGTAAACAGGAAAAAAAACAGTGCTGAAAAGCTTTCCTTGAACCTCTGACGGGTACTATAGCTACACTGCAGAAAGCCTGCCAGTAAACCACTTTTAGAATAAGTGTTCTCTGTTCAACTTTGCCCAAAGGTGAAAGTTTCTTTATAAAGCACAGTTCAAATTTATTCACTGTCACAAAGTACACCAAGAACCTGATTCAGCAAGAAACACACAGAATTTGTGTAACAAAAAAAAAAAAAAAAAAGACATTGGAGTTGAATCAAACCCTGACGTTTTAGAGTGTCTCCTGTATTACCTGCATATATCAAAGTCCCTGAATAATTAGACTTGTAAGTTTTGCCAAACCTTCTGGTATATTTTTCCCCACGATCCAGTTATATTGCACCAGGAAGTAAATTTTTAAAATGAGAGTCAATGAATGCCTCAGTCAACTATTTTTAGGTAAGGCTTTTTTTAAAGTACTGTGGAAATCCCACTGTTAACTGAGGCACAGGAACACTAACATCAGAACAGCTGTTAGTGCCTCTGCATGTCCTAAAAGCATTCTACTACATGCAGAAGGCAGATTATGACAGAAAGAAGCTGGGAAAGATACTACATCAAATGATGGCGTACAGCAAAATGGGCTCCTCATGCTTGTTTTATAGGCTTGTTTTATAGATAGTGGATCTTTTGTCACTGTACTTGCGAAATGAAGGCAATTCCCACTCAAACAGGCTGGAACTCCTTGCTGTCTCAAGTGGGAGCGAAGGATCTAAATACCGATGCTTGCCTTTTGGTATATTCTTGCTGTCTTGACATAGTTCACTCTCCAACATGATGCTACCACAGCATTTCTGAAAAAGCCGCAAAAAAATCTGTATAGGTTTCAGGGCAAGACAAGCTACAAAACTGGAAAATATATGCTTTGGCTTATCCAAATAAGGAACAGGGAGTGTCAGAAGATACTTGTTCCAAGGGATGTCACTGAAAAATTCACACAGAAAAATGATGTTGAATTGAGTTTTTATAGTAAGTATTGAGCCATTTAAAAGCTTACAACTGCAGAATCTGTTAACAAACAGCATTAGGTGTTTGGATATTATTAAGGGTAGCTGCGCTACAGGGAAAACAGAAATTTTAAACACTTTTAGCACTTCAAACATAAAACCTAACAAAGTTGCAGTATTATTGAATAGATCTGCTCAACTGAGATCCCTTCCAGAGAGCACACCAGCTATGAATATCACAGATAGCAGATCTAAATACATCAAAGGAAAACAAGACTTTATTTGTAACACCACTTGTCTGCAATGTGTGGACATATTTAAGGATACAAAGGATACAAAACAAATTTCCAATGTGTATATTCTAGCTAAGTTTTATATTCTATAGTAGCAAAACAGATGCCAGCCATACGCTCAGTTGAATCAAAACAAGAGATGGAGAGATCACTTACATACATCTGTAATGAACAAGTACTTGTTTTCATAAAGGCAGACTGGTTCCTGCTGCCTGCTCACTGCCAAATCCTAAAAATATTCTGTACTTTCAACATTAGAACACAAAAGGAAAAATACTAATTAGACTTACAAGGTACCTAAAAGAAGGTTACCCCTGAACAGTAATTTCTTCAGCAAATGAACAGCAGACAACCCATTAGTTTTTTCTGGTTAAACTTTAAGGGAAATGACTTTACCCAGTGATGTATTTTTAGGGCAGGCACTTTATACCATGGTTCTCATTCCTAACTGGTTAGTAACAGGTAGAGATTCAGCTTTAAATGCAAAAGAGTTCAGCTACATGAAATAACAGTGGGTTTCACAGTCTCGCTGACTTTGCTCTTTTGGGTTTTGATGGGGCCTTCATGCAAACATGTGCTTGGGCCACTTCCAGGCTGTCCCTTTGCTGTGAAGCTCACAATATGGGGAAGGCATGCCAGGCACCAAGCACAGCTTTCACCACAGAATAATCAGTTTTGAACAGTTGATTCGTATCATCTTGTCAGTTTGTCCTACCCTTATTTTAAAAGTGACAGGAAACAGGATGAGAGGCCAGGAAAACGAAATGTGAGGATGCTCAGAGAAACGGGACTTGGGACCCACCCTGTGCCCGGAGGACAAAGGCTCTACGGAAACACCAGAAGTGGAGGAGTGCGCAGGACACGGTGCCTACACATGGTCAGAGCTACTGCTGGGGCCTTCTGGACTTACAAACTGAACCACCTTGGCATATATTACCATGGTGGGCTAAATCCAGACGTTTTTGTATTAAAGCTTTGCTGTCACCAGTCAAAACCTGGCATAAGGTTACCTGCTAAACTGCAGCAAGCGTGAGGGGCGTGGGCACCGACAGCCATATTTCAGCAGCCCTTCGGATCTGCCTCTTAGCTCCTCCATCTCAGATGCAAATCTCTCACTGCTGAGTTGAGAACAGCAAAAGCTACTTCTCCTCCACCACTGCCCCAAAGAGCAAAAAATTTGCATTTCTGACTGCACTCCACATACAGGCTACCACAAGGCCTATTTTTATCAAACTCGGATCTAGCTGTGACCTTCACAGCAATACAGAAAGACGGAGGCTGCGCTCACCTGCGAGCAGGCAGCACTGGTGAAGTGCGGTTCTAGGTCAGCAGCACCCCATCGGGGACAAGGACGTTAAGCGTCTCAGCCATTCACTACACAAAATGTTCAGGTTCAAATTTTCCAAATACACTTATGAAAAGGCAGAAAATTTAAAGTGAAGGTTTTTTTTTAAAATTATTATTTTTCACACTAGAGGAAGGCCTAAATCCCAGAGTCTTTTGGTGATCAAGAGAGAAGTTTTAAAACAGAACAAGTTTCCCTTCTCCTGAGGATAAGCTGACCTATGCTTCAAAACCATCATGCTTCAGCTTGTCACCCTGGGGTTGGACGACCTCTAACGAACTGCAGCAGACTCACACCAACCTCCAGCCTAGGTTTCTTTGCACACACTCATAAAGAGGCACTAGCAACTATTTTGGGGAAGGCATGCTACGTTACACACTTCAGTAAGAAGGAACAATTTTTGTTTGTTTTTGTTTAGCACACAACAGACTCAGAAGGATAAGAAATTCAGTCAAGAAAGAGGTCATACAGCCAAGCAAACTAACCTTTACAGAAAGAGCAAAGCAAATATCCACCTGTCATTTTCAAGATAGGACCGAGTGACTGCTTAATATGTCACAGAAGATGCCTTTGTAAGCAGCAAATAGCTTTTTATCTGGCTGCACTAGATTTTCAGCTTTCCTTGGTTTTGGATGGCTGCTTTTCCTCTAGTCTTGAGCATATGGACCACTGTTCTCATCTCAACCCGTTAGCATACGTGTGCAGTCATGTGATAGCCATCCGTGAATCATCTTGCCTTGCTGCAACCTGAGGCACACTCGCATTCAAATCCACAACCAAACAACTGTTATGTAATGTCTCTCCTCTTTACTTGTACTAAGCCAGAATTAAGCACACTACTGCACTGCATGAAATTCAGATGTCACGTTTATTGAGCAGTTAGTCTTCTTAGCCCCGAACAGGCTAACCAGCATTGCTCGTTCACCCTCTTCTCCAGCTCATCTCTAACAAACTTCAAAACACACGACAGCGCATTAAAAACAAAACAACTTTTTGCCAACCCAGATTCCTTCCCAGAGGCTCTCTGCTCCTGGCAACGCTTCCCCAGTCCTGCTTTGGACCATCTGCCTGGGAGGTTTCTTTGCTTCTTTTAGTTTAGTTACTCAGAACTAACTTTTTCAGCGTTTATAGTAGTCCACATAAGGGCAGTCCTTTGAGTCCCTGCCAGCTTGCTCAGCTTTGATCGCCTCCATGAAGAGATCTTCAGAAAGACCCTACCTCAGTTCTGATATGTCAGGTCTCTGAGAGATGATAGCAGCTGGTCCCCACCAGTAGAGCCATGAATGACTACTGAAACTGCTTCCTGCATTGCATTTAATCTGTCACTTGTTTGTCCTCTCTTTACGCCAAGTTTCTCTCTTCTCTTGAATTACACTAGTATTTCTGTAGAGTGGCTAGTTTCCCTGCTGGCAGACAAGCACTGTCTAAAATCAGTTATATATTAGCCTGAACTTTATACTGCGAGTTGTGAAATGAGAAGGCTTATAGACATGTGCACTGAGCAGATATAATCTCATTAAAGAGAGACGGTTACTCAGTCCCTAGCTTTGCAGGAACACACATTTGAAGGTGGACTCAGACCAAAAGAGGAATATGAACTGATCCAGAGAATGATGTATGACCTGAAAACAGGGTACTAGAGCAACAGATACAACTTGATGGCTTTTCTCTTGATGGCTTACTGAGACAACGAAATGTTACATGCACTGTTGGGAATTAATTTGTGTCATCATTCAGAAATGCTCACTAGAAACTGGAACAGCAGGGCCTACTTAGCAAGCACTCCCATTTACTAGATGAGATCTTGCCGATACACGGAAAATAGTTTGGTTTGCCTTAATTTTGCCACCCGTGCCAGGTTGTTTTACCAGTAAGAACTCCAGCTCAAGTCTCAGTCGGGGTACTGCTCGCTGTCTTATGTCACAGGAAAATCACTCTCACTTGAATGTAGTCTCATATTAAAGGCTTACACCCTTGCTGCACTATAAGGAGAAACAGCTGGTGGAGATTTTAGGGCAATAATATAGAATATTCTCACCCTTCTTCCCTCAAACAGATTCCAGCTATTATATTTTGTATATGGGCCAGGATCTGTAACTTCTGCTTTCAGCTCCTCATCCATAGCTCACTTTGGTAACAAGGAAGACAAGGTTCACAGTAGCAAACTAAAAGCCGCAGGGAAGTCACTGGTGCTTATCTGGACATCTACAGCTAGTGGCTCATTTAGCAGGGTAAATGTCTGGGCCTTACTACCACTTAAGTTTTGCCCACATCTTAACCAATTATATGGGCTTCATTCAGATAAACTGAGGTAGCCCAAGTGAAGATTAAGCCTGTCACTCTGTAAAAAAGTGACAATCTTTAAAAATGTGTTTCAGACTGAGAATGCTAGTATTTCTAAAATTAAATAATATAAATGCTAATTAATACCACCACTCTTAGCCACAAAACAGCACTAGCCACTTCCAGTTAGAGACTGCTGTACTGGAAGGGTTGTGATCAGCAGTGCGAAGTCCAACAGTGGCTGGTCACCAGCAGCATCCCTGGGAGATCAATACCAGGGCCAACGCTGTTCGATGTCTTTACTAATGACAGGGGAAAAAAGAACCTCAGCAAGCTTATTGTCCTCTGCAAATGCGGGGCAGGGGTGGCCACTGTGGAGGGCAGGGCTGCAGTTAGAGAGATGGAGAAACGGGCCGACAGGAACCTCGTGAAATCAACAATGGCAAGCGCAAACCCAGCGCGTGGGATGCAATAGCCCCGTGCAGCAGGAAAGGCTGGGGCTGAACAGAAAACAGCTTTGCAGAAAAGGATGTTTGGGCTCTGGTGGGGAAAAAGTTGGTGATGAGCCAGCAGCGTGCCCTTGCAGCTGAGGCGGCCAACTGCATCCTGGGCTGCAGCAGCAAGGCTGGAGCCAGCAGGGCGAGGGGGGTGATTATCCCCCTCCACCAGGCACCCGTGAGAATGCACCTGCTTCAGCTTTCTGCCCCTGGTTTCAAGGCCAGCAAAGCCCATTAGAGGCGGTGAGGGGCCTGGAGCACATAACCCACAGAGCAACTGAGAGAAGCAGGCTGCCCCTCAGCTGCAGGGGGATATTGCTGCTGTTTTCAGCTTTCTCCTACAGAGAAGATGGAGCCAGACTCTTCTTGAGGTGTGACAGTGAGAGGCATGGTACATGTGTTGCTACATGGGAAATTCTGATTAGAAAAGATGAAAAGAATTTCACACTGAAGGCAGTCGACCACTGGACCAGGTGCCCAGCAAGGTCATCAGATCCCCACCCCTGAATGCAAAATTTAGCCAGGCAGGGCCCTCAGTGACCAGATCTAGTTGGCCCTGCTTTGAGCTGTAGGGCAGGTGGCATTGCTTTGTGACATTATTTAGGTTATTGTGTCTGAACCAGCAGCAGCTGAAGGTTATTCCAAATGCAAGTCTTGACTTGCACAGCTGTCTTCTAGTAGGTAAGGTGCTTCAGAATTCAAACTTGGGCTGCTGTGCAAGCAGCAAGAACTAGCACAATGGACTGATACTTGGGCCTTCAAAGGAGGAGTCTAGAGTACTATGGAAAAACCTGATGCGACAGTATTTTTCTACAAAACAAGTGTAGATTAATTAGAACTAGTAGGGAAGCTGATAAGATGACAGGCAATGCTCTACATACACTGAGAAGCTGAAACGCCAGACTTCAGAGAAACACGAGAAGCTGCACAGCCAAAGAGTTTGAACGCGGACGAAAGCCCCACTGAAAATGCACAAAGTAAAAATAGCTGGAGAGAAGGCTTGAATGGCTAAGTGTATTGGTAGAAATGCAAGTTCTCATGATAAATATCAACTTAACGAAAAATATTCTGAAAAATTAAAGCAAAGGGATGCTCTGCAGGGAAATTTTAGGCTTATGTCCTGTTAATCAGTACTTAGGTCTTAGTATTAGGAGAAGGATAGGTCAAATATTTTGGAATACTGTGGTTCTACCAATTGATAAATCAATTATAAAGCACTCCAATGCCAATGAATCATACAATATCTTGTTGTTGGAAGGGACCCATAAGGATCATTGAGTCCAACTCCCTGCTCCTTGCAGGACTACCTAACGCTAAACCATATACGACTAAGAGCGTTATCCAGACGCTCCTTGAACTCTGACAGGCTTGGTGCCATGACCACTTCCCTGGGGAGCCTCTTCCAGTGTCCAGCCATCCTCTCAGTGAAGGACCTTTTCCTCATGTCCAATCTGAACTTCCCCTGGCGCAGCTTCATTCCATTTCCTTGTGTCCTGTTGCTGGTCACCAGAGAGAGGAGATCAGCACCTCCCCCTCTGCTGCCCCCCTTGAGGAGTTGTAGACTCTGATGAGGTCACCCCCCAGCCTTCTCTTCTCCAAGCTGAACAAGCCAAGTGACCTCAGCTGCTGCTCAAAAGTCTTGCCCTCGAGACCTTTCACCATCTTGGTTGCCCTCCTCTGGACACACTCTAATAGTTTGATGTCCTTACATTGAGGAGCCCAAAACTGCACACAGTACTCGAGGTGGGGCCGCAACAGTGCGGTGTAGAGTGGGACAATAACAATTCCTTCCTATTGCTGGACAATGGAGATTATCTGTTCATTTTGCTTCTAACTATTGAACCACAATTACGTTTTGGCATTTAAAACAACATTCATATTCACTCTAGAAAATGCCCACTCCTCTCATTCCCCAAAATAAAAATAAGTGGAAAAAAAATGAAATTCAGAAGTGCTCTGCAGGGATGACAATAACCACAAATTTAAGTATCATTTTCACAAGAGCCAGGGAGATGACAGTAACAGATGCTGAAATACACCTTATTACAAAAAACTCACTGGACAATTAGCAGCACTACATCCCAGCTACTGAAGAATCTGGCTGCTCATATTCCAAGTACTACCATATTTATAGTTTGAGTTTCCTTGCTGGAAATGGATGGATTAATTTTGACCGTGCAGGTAAGATAAGTTATTCCACAGATATTATTTTATCATCTCCGCTATAGACTTTGAGTACTTTATACATGAAACATGGGAATGCCCCTGCTTAGAAAGCACTGGTAACTGTAATAGAGTAGCTTACTGCATAGCAGTGGTACAGTGAAAGCTTCTACCTGTACCGCCAGTTAACTAACGTCATAAAAAGCCATTTCTTAAAATCAGTGCTGAATTTAGCTAATTAGATTTTCAAGTAATTTTAGCTAATTGGATTTTTTCAAGTCACAGCTGCTTTTCATGCAATAATCAAAATCAACACTTCACCCAAGTTTGATAATATACAATTAATATACACAGATGCTTTCAGACCATTATCGTATATTCTCACCACTTCCCCGCTACATAAAGTGGGAAAAGGAGGCGAGGTAGCACTGGAAGCGTTGTCATTCATTAATTTATGATAAACTGGGGTGAGAGAGTGCCTGGATCCATGCAGACAGATGAAGTGCCTGAGAACCATAAGGACAGCAGGGGCTTCCTGCAGAGAAAGCCAGTTCTACCTGTCTGAGGAACCTAATGCTTTCTGACGGGAGGCCCCACCAAAAATTCTCACAAAAGGAAGGTGATGTTAACAGACACTTCTCTCCCCGTGCTCTTTTTTTATGGAGGGAACCCACGCTGCTTGCTACAGCGATTAACTCTTCCACTGCGGAGGGAAACCGATCTGGCAGTTCTGCTTAAGAGCAAAGCGGATCTGACATGAAAGTGGATTTCTGGTGCTGTTCCCCTTGCAACAAAGAGGCAGCAAAGCAAGTAAGAAAAAGCCCAAACATGAAATACACATCGACTCTTTCAGCCGCTTAGTGAACGTGAGTGACAGCCCAGTATCAAAATAAGACACTTTGCCTAAACCCACAAAATTACTGCAGAACAGGGCACGCGTGTGCTTCCGCACCAAGCAGACACCGCACCGTTTCTCTTTCTTACTTCCAGAAGGAACGACGAGCAGCCGGGGCGGGGGCGGCGGGGACGGGAAAAACCGCAAACTCATTCACAGCTGGGGCTGCGCCAGCCACGGCGGAGGAGCCC
>NW_008825270.1:2744953-2757786 GCF_000699105.1 Pygoscelis adeliae | reverse complement strand
TCGACTGCTCCGCGCACATCTAAGCCAGCCGGTTAACGCAGCCTTTTGCACTTCAAGCAGCCACCGGTAACGGCAGAGTCGCTGTCCAGAGCTCAAGGCTGACTTTAAATGCGTGGCGCCGCGCTGAACGCTTTCATTTAGAAAAAAACTAATTTCTGTCTAGTGCACGTTGAAACGTTTGCCGTGACAGCTCGAGGAAACGGCTTTCTGCCCAAATCAAACCCAACCGTACCTGCAGCTATCCACAGGTAATGCCAGTTCACTGAAGAGCCGGTTGAAGGTAGCTCTGAAACACACATCGCTCCTCTGTCCTTCTAATGCTTTTCAGTTACAGAGAAAAATCTGAACCTTCCCTTTCCTCTTCCAGTCAACGGTAAATATCAACCCAGCAGCGGCAGCCTGTTGCCCCAGTCTTGAGTGAGATCTAAAAACTGCCAAATTCAAACTTTGGTCTGTTTGACCTTTCTAAGTTCGCAAACAAGCTGCAAACAGTTCTGCTTCCTAGAGCCTGTTAAACAGTAAAATTTGCCTGTAAGTCAAACCCATTAAGTAGAAACAAGAAAAAAAGAAGTTTACAAATGGTGTCATAGTGGTTAAACTAATGCAAGGGATTTAGTGTCTCTCAGGATAGAGAACACATTCCCAGAAGTATAATAGTTCCTTATTGCTGCCAGTTTTCACGTCAGGCATATTACAGATTTCACCAAAAAAACCAGGCCGCTACTCCGAGGCACTCTTGCTCTATCATAAGACACCAACAAATTTTATTGCACTGTCAACATCTAGGAGGTCAAATAAGACAATGAATGACTCCTTTTCACATAATTCTCAAATAATATGTATGACATGCAGCTTTTGCTGAATATTTAAATTCCTATCCAAAATTTTGCATTTAAAAGTTCAATTACTTAAAAGTTGAAACAGCTAATGCAGTCTTGCTAAGATCTATTCCTTAGTGGCAAACAGCTCAATACATCTATAGCAATCTAAGGAGTAAGTCACTGAAACAAAAAGGTACCACAGTACCCTCCTACTAAGCCAACACAAAATGTTGCAGAGTAACTGTGAAACAATGAGCCAAACAAAATTACAAAATGAATTTATTCCAAAAGCGTAAGGGAACATTTACAATTCAACAAGATGGTAAACAGGTGTCTCCACAAGAACTCACTGCATTAAAATTAAATATGGAACTGGGGGGGGAAAAAAAAATCTAACTACTTTTGAGGCCACAAGAACTTTGCACATCACCTCTGAAAAACCAGGAGTCCCGTAAAGAAAACTCACTTAAAATTCAAGGAGAAAATAAGCTGCTAGTACCTAGTTATTAATCTAAATACAAGCTATGTTTAGGCTTTGAGATTACATTTTTAAATCCCCTCAAAACACAAATTATAGCCACAAGTGCAAAATGCCTATTCCACGCCCACGCGCCCCCCCCCCCCGGAAGCTTATTACCCATCTCTTGCCTATTTTCAGAGTGACATTTTGATCTCATGAATTTGTCCTTGAAAGCTCTTTGCCAAGTTTGTTGGTTTTAGTGACAAATCTGAGTTTAGCAGCTGGCATGTAATCAGAAATACAAAGTAGCTCACATGTCCTGGAATGTTGAAAGTTTGCTGCCTACTGCTCCAGAGTTAAGCAAAAATAGACTTCTAATTTAGCATCGACAATGTCTCTAACTTTGACGTAGTTTCGGTATTCTGGCCTTCTGATTGTAGTAGCAAATAGCAAAGAGTGTTAATGAAGACACCTGAGTCAGATTCACAAGCAAATACAAATGGAATTAGGTGGCGAAACATCACTTTGAGGCATTTGTCTGTGTCTGTGGATATCAAATGGCCGGACAAAAAAAAGGAGGATAAGAAATAACCTTCATTCTTCTAAAGCCTAAGCTATTTTACATCAACACGCCCTGGAACACTTATTAAAATTCTTTTTCTCTGTCCCAACTTCTTTTTACTATCTGCTAATTCCTTTACAATGTTGAATGACCTGAGAAGTAAAAATTTTGAGTGGTGAGAATAAAAAAAAAGCATTGTGCTCTTACATTGTATTTTCTGGGTGTACACCAGTAAATAAGAATCCCAAGTTGCTATGGAAAAAAAAAAAATAGCATGGAATTGTTAACTTTTCCACCTGAATTGAACTACATAGCTGAAATTTTTTCAATGTTACCCAAAATACAATTTTATTTATATATTTTTAAATGCAACTGTATTGGTAAAAAAACCCAAAAAACCCAAAAAACCACAAAACAAACAAAAAAAAAACAACCCTCAAGTGCCAACTAATCCAGAAATCTGCAAAACATAGAAAAGAGCCAGGTACAGCTACGGTCCAGCTCCAGCCTATGAAGCTTAATCACTGCATCAGTCTTTACCCATTCCTGGAATAATTCTAGTCATTTATTGTTTTGTTTTTCCTGTTCATTTACTGAAATTTCACGGCATAACTATATGCACATATTCATATTAAACATTAAAAATTCATTAGCAAAACATCACTTTTGCATTACAATGCACGGAGAAGAGTAAGATGTGCAAACCAAAAAACACCACATTCTCCACATCTCTAAGTAAAAGGACTGCTTCATGCTGCAAGCAAAATATATTTCCATCCATGTTGCAAACTTTAAAAAAAACAGCATGTATCTCATTCAATTCCATTTAAAAAAGTAAATCAAAGCAAATTTAACAATGGTACTCTTCTCCACATATTGCAAAATATGGTTACAGATGAGGAAAGTATTACTTCAGCTGCTAAGCTTATCTGACATGTATCTCTGTTGTCATGCCTTTCCTGTCCATTACTTAATACATAAACTCAATTATATAGTTTCAGTTATGCAGTAGCTGATTTTTAGGTTAATATACAAACTGTCAAGATGTAGCTTTTGATAAAACATCTATGCTCTTTTCCAATTTTGAATAAATCCTGAAGACACTTCAAAAATAAGAACCCAAAACTGCTGACTGTAAGCATCCAAAAATACAGTTGTAGTTTCACTATGGACAAGTTGTAGTCCGTTAGAAAAGTAGATCATACATACAAAGGTATAAAGAACATTTAAGTCAGTCTTAGTGGAAGGCAGTCCTTGAAGGAAACAATACTCCAAGCAAACTTGCTGAGTAGCACTTTCACTTTAGCCCTTCAGGGGCATGGAAGATTTAGCGGTCTACTTAGTAGATTCTTCCTCGGCTACGATTGCCACGTCCTCCCCAGCCTCTTCCTCGTCCACCCCGGAAACCACCTCTTTGCTCTGAAATAAAAGTCAAAACTTTTCATACAAGTTTTATGCTGTATACAGATTAAAATTAAATAGCAATAACTGGAGGTATTCGAGGCTGACTTAAGTCTCTGAGGCTAATCCTACTTATACACCATGAGATTTCAGAGTTATGCTTTGATGGACAACCCCACTAATTGTAAAACGGGGTCAGGAGAACTAGCCTCTCTAAACTAAATGTAGTCTTTCTGCATACTAATACGATGATACATAACCGTCCCATCATTTTAGAAGTATATTTGGGCCAATCCATTATCACGGAATTGAAAACTGGTCGGTAAAGAACTTCATTAGGCTACCTAGCTCATCCTTCTGTCCAGTAACACCATGTTGGTCTCGAGGTGTTTGTCTGACTTGCTCCTAGTGATTTTATAAAATGATTGAAACCCACAGCTTTGTCAGTCTCTGTCCTTTTCTAGCCTTAACGTTATCACCAGCATATGTAAGTTTTTTTGCTGGGCTGGTATCTTAACTATATCCAGTTAAATACCTTAGACATAGACTGATATCACACAAACTATTTGTATACTGTAGAAAATTTTTCCTTTCCCTTTGATAAGAACAAATCTGATCACAGCAAAAAAACCCACAAAATATTTTGTTAAAGTTTCTTTGGATTTGTTTGAAAATATATCAAACTCTCATTCCCCTTCCATGCTTTCTCTTCAGGTACAGTCTTAAAATACAGATCATATTAATCTACAAAGAGAACTGTGTGCTTATTTTAAAGAGTACAGAAATCAAAAGCTGATCAGAGGCCTAAGCATCTCACCAACAAGAAACAGTAGCAAGCAATAAAACATTTTTGGTTGAAAACATCCGGATTTTTAGAACCGTAGGACTACAAGCTTATCTTAAAGACACAGGTGCATCACCTGAAGTCTGCAGTAAGAAATTTGCAGAAGATTTTATCTTTTCTCTTTGTTTGATATGTAAGACGGTGCTTTATACCAGTTTTTCAACCTACGGGCATGGGTGATAATTTGTCATAGCAGGCTGCTTACTTGACAGAAAGAAGTAGGACCAATGCCCTCCCCTGTAGGGAGGACAACAATGGGTTGCTGCCATCATTGGGCCTATTCATCCAGTCCGCAACCAACCGCTCTCACGTTTTGCCCAGAAATATGACTTGCAGAGAGACAGAATCACTCTGACTGGGAACATGAGGACATAACTGTGTGAATGCACAGTGAACCTGGCAATTCCCAGAAGTTCTGGATCAGGTCTGCAACATCAGCAGTGGCTGTAATAGGAATTCAGCACAGGTCCAGTCCTATGACAGGAGGTGGCCCAGCTCTGCCACTTGCAGAACCTGGTCTGTCCAATGGGAAATTTAGGGTGCGAGTGCTGTGTGTCATAATAGAGAACACAATAGTTCAATTACTAACTCTATGTATTAAAACACTGCTAAAACTAACTTGCAAATGACATACAGTTTATAGGCTGGTAACACTCAAACACTGTAATAGATCAACAGCTAGAAAGAGACCATTACACACAAAAATTGGTGACAGTACAATTTGATCTTCCAAAAATGTGATAGTAAGTTGGCTTAATTTGTTTGTCCCCCCCGCCCCAAGGCACAACTGTCACTAGACAAAGTTCTTACCGTACGAAAAGCTACCCAGGTTACTGCTGTATTTTCCACTGGGAGGATTATATATTTGCCTGGCATCCCTTTTTGGTCCTGCCGAAGCTTTCTTTGGGGGTGAACTTGAGGTTGTATCTTCACTTGCTCTTTTTTGACTGACAGAAGAAAACAAAAACAGAACATTGTCACCACAGGGGTGACAAGTACAGGAATAGCAGTTCAGCCTCAAAGCTTTATCACTGGAAGCTAGCAGCAGCTAATGAAGATGCCCTGAATAATACTTCAAAAGAGGAAGTAAGCTAGTCTCCAGTTGATTCGGTCTATTGTATCCCTAAAGCAAGACTAAGATTATCACTCCACAGCCTTAATTCCTTCCAGGATGGGTGTTATTTTTGATTGTAGAACTTTCAGCTCATGTGCTGTGTATATTATGTATACACAGCTTGCAATCTTTATTTTGTAAACAGCAAAAATTAACACCACTGTTTTCTTTTTTTACGAAAAACTCTTACCTTGCATCTGCCTTCTGTACTGGTTTCCAGGACAGTGTCACTGTACTTTTATAAGAAGGAGGAATGTGGAAGAGATCCTATGGATGCGAAATCGGACAGTTTATTCTACAGTTAAATTCATGTCGATCGCACTTCAAAGTTTTAGCTACCTACTGAGACTCCAGAGTAACAGTTTCTTTCCAAAAATTTTAAGTCCTTTTTGCAGTCCCATGGCAGAGGGAGAAGGTGGCAGTAGCTAACTACCTTAGCCCATACACTTTACCAGGAAATTCAAATGAGATTTATATTAACAGAATAGACTTATACTAACATAATATGCTTTCTTGCTCTCCCTATGCACATCAAGCATCTTATAATGAACTACAATGGCTCCTGCAGGGAGACATCCGATATCCCTATGATGGTAAAAGATAGGCTTCTCAATACTGCGTGCAAAGTTTTTGGTTTAATCGTGGTGATTGAGGGTGAGGGATGGGAAGTGAGGGAAGAGAGGAAAAGGTGGTTAGAAGACATCAGAATGCTTTCAAGGGCTCTGGATGGAAGTCTCTTTCTGCAGCCCATCTCTCCTAGACTCTTTGGAGAAAAAGGTTCTGTACAGCAGCTTGTTTTGCCTCCTCCCTCCTTTACATCTCCTTGCACCTCTTCAAACTATTCCTTACCCCTCCCTGCCACTGCAGGAAAGGGAAATGACAAAGAAAAAGGCTCGGCCAGAATCCAGAGACCCCTAAAGCAAGGTCTTCTGCTCCTGCGGGCAACTAGTGCTGCAAAAAAGGGCCTCAACACCCTATCCCAGCAGCAGCAAAGGCTAAGCAGCTTGCATAAACAGCAGATCCATGTCTCTTCAGAAACAGTAAAGTGAGCAGCAACCCTGAACTGGCTAACACTGACTAACTTAATAACACAATACAACTTATTTCAAATCTATTCCTTTTTTCTGCATAGATTACTCTACTGTGTGAATTTACCCCTTCATAACGTGAGGACTTACCTTGATTAAAACATTAATGTTATTGGTTATTTTCAAGGCAACCACTTTAATCTTGTTCTGTGAAAAAAGAAACACCACTGAACACCTATTCTAGTAGCTTTAAGTTATGCCAACTGCATTTGATGAAGTCGTAACATTAAACTCACTGCTCTTCCTAGTGAATTGCTATAGCAATAGTAATAGTGAAAGGTGTGTACACTTCTGAGTTTTCATTACAACTATTTTTAGGCTTCTTGCAGTTTTACACTAACTAATTGCTTTTAATGTTCAGTGTATTCCCCACTTTTTTCCCCCCAATATATGAAAATTTCCTCTTCAAAACAAAATGCAGAGCACAATTAAGCCAAATACATGTGGATGCAGAGAACAGCTAACAGTAGAAACTAGAAGATCATCTTAGCTTGCAAAATGCAGCATCAGGTAAGATGCAGTTGCGATAGATGTTAGCAGTATTATTCCCTTAACCTATCTGCATGCTTACAACAGACTGCAGCCCATTAATGTGTGCCAATGGTTATTTCAGTAGGCTTAATTAGAAAAATCAGAATTCCTGAACAATATTTACCTCCTCTGTTTTCAAGGCTTCTCCTGTTTTTCCCTGAAGTGCTAGACGAAGCTGTCGAATATACACCTGCAACCCTCGAGCAAAATACTGTAGCCTAAAAAATAAAAAAGTTAATGAATTTTACATATTCCCATAAAAGCATAAGCAAAGTGAAGCTGTAATCTCATTTTTTTCCCCTTTAAGAATAATGCTCAAAATAAGTCTTCTATCCATCTGATTTGTGCTTCTTTAGTATCCAGACAATAATCACACTTTCTAACAGAACTCCAACACTTGCCCCTAAATGGTTACCTGATTTTAAAGTCTTTCAATTTCTCTGCATTCAGCTTGGCTGTGAGGAAGTCTGGAAGTTTACGACCCAGCTGATGGAAGCTATACAATAAACACTCCACATAACTGAATTGCAACTTGGGCTCTTCATTGCCAGCGTTTTCCCCATTCTCTGCTTCCTCTGGAGGAAGGGGCATATACTCCTAATGAACAGAAAGGAAAAACAAATGCATGGGATGTATTTACGCAGACTGACTGTTCTTTTGCAGTGTTTGAACTGGAGGGTTTATTTATGCTGACAATTAAAGAAGTATCCCCCATCCCCATACTCACGTGATGAACCGCTGCATGAAGTCCTGGTGCAGGTGGTTTGCCTACACTTATGTGACTTGACACCTCTGACTCAGAGGAAATATTATGGTAGTGCTGCTACCAGAGGAAGCAACAATGCACTGCACTGATGCTTCTGAAACAGTGCTGAATTTACATAAAATTGTCAGATATAGCCTTTAATGAGATCAACATGAGTCTCTCATGACTATAAAATTTAAAAAGAAAAAAAACCACATGAGTTTACTGGATTAAAACCATTATGCAGGTAACAGCTCTCTGTATCTACAAAGGCTTTGAATTGCAAAATTATGTTTGACCTTGCATCACGGACAGAGCTATCTTTGAAACAGCCACTTTAGAAAAAGGATAAATAGATTAATAGATAAAAATAACTTGTTTTGATGAAAACTTTTTCTAAAAAGTGTTTTACATGAGTAAAAACTGAATTAGTCTTACCAGTAATTTATCGAACAGCTTCTTCAAATTTGATTCAAGCTTTTCCATATCGCCACAAAATGAACTCATTTCAGCAAGAAGCTTCAAAACCTACACATAAGGATAGCCAGGTTTTTGTGTGTTAACTGAAAAGTAAAAAGGCTTAACTTTCAACCTAAAAACGATTATCACATCATTATGGCTGGCACAGTAGAGGTCAGCTATTACAATTAAACCCCTCCCAGACATCAGGAAAGAACACAAGGAGGAACATGCCTAGTCTGTTTTTCATGTCCTCAAACAGAAAGACAGGTTTGTGTGTCTAATCCCAACATGCATCATTAGTCAACAAGTAAACAAAACTTCATCTCCCACATCTGCAGCACAGCTCACCTTCAAAGTGAGATTCACAGAGATCTAACTGAAGCTGCAGCACTGATTAACGTAAGCAAAATTACAGACATTTAGCCTCCTAAGGGAGTGTCTTAATTAGCACAAGTCATGGAACAACCATTTCAGTAAATGCTATGTGCTTAAAAAAAACCTGACAGTAACATAAAAATGATTACACCGATCTACTTATTCTAGACTTGCCTCAAAAGCTCGGGACAAATGACATATGCCTTAAAAGGCAATGCTCAGTCATGCCTCAATACAGCAAACGTTTTTTTCTAGTGTAGCTAGTTTTCCTCCAAGCCAAGAACTGAAAACCACTTAAGAAAGGAGTTCGCATTTTTTAAAATAGCTTTCTTCATCTAAGATGCTTATTTTTTACGATTTGAAAGACATTTTAGCTTTGGCTTACCTCTAACTGGATATCAAGACCCTCCACTGGAGTAGTCAAAGAACTGAGGTTTGGCAGAACATGCTCACAGAAGTAAGTAACAAATTTTGTGGAATGAACATTTTTCTGCAAAAAACACCGCACGTTATTCAGGCTACCCTTTGAGTTTGAAGGAGTTAAGTGTTTTTTCCCCCATCGCTCTGCCACCCTTATAAATGCCTACCACACAGCTATACCTTAAAGCTTTATTAAACTTCCCTCTAACTCCTGAAATGCAGAGACCCTTCCAGGTAGCTTAAACTCAGAGGCTGTCTGCAACAGGGGCTGAAAAGATTGCCTATAACCCAAGAATAGGCCTTTAAGTGCTGCAATTGCCTGGCACTAGACTTGAAATAATCAAACTCATACATGTATGAGCCCAATGTGAGAATCTTGTCATAATTCACTGTAACATCTTAAATTCGAAAGAAAATGTTGAAGAGCAGAGAACAACACAAAAGCTTTTTGTATTCAGAGGCTTTAAAGATGTTTTCAACATTTTAATACATTAGAAGCTGAAGATGGAGAAGTACCAATACGCTGTCATTCTAACATAATCATTGAGAACACCAAAGAGAAGCCACAGCCATTAACTTCCCACAATATTCCTCATGCAAAGCAAATAAATACATACTGAGAAGAGTGGCACTGCCTGTCGAGTACACTGTAGAAGTCTGTCCACACAATCTGGATCAGATGGATTGAATGTTTGTTCCAGGTCAGCTTGTTCGGCTACCAGCTCCACTAGTTGTTGCCTCCCACTTACTGTCTGTAAGCTTTTTAATCCAGACAATATTTTCATGAACAGAACAAATTCCTCGCCTGTCACATCTTCCAGCACCTTAATAGAACACCAGAAAACGTATTTCTGTGGTGGTAATTTGCAAACCTCCAAGTCAAACCTACTTGATTTGAAAAGGTAAAGTATGCAAGTATTTAGCATTTAAATTTAGCTTCTAGTTATTTAAAAACACAAGTTTAAAGAACACATGAAAACATACAGTATAATTGTACGCACCTCCAAATTAAAGTAACTGCCATCAAGTTGTGCATAGGAAACATTATTTTTCTTGAACTCTAACCTTAAGAACAAATTTCTTATCTAATAAAATTGTATGCTTCAGGCAGAATAAACGTTAAATGAATATCTACTCATTATTGATTGTTTTAATACTTCTTTTATCTTTCTCAGCTTGGGGAATACACAAGAATCTCAGGAAATTCAACAAAGACAAATGCAAAGTCCTGCACCTGGGATGAACTAACTTCCCTGCATCAGCACATGTTGGGGACGGACTGGCTGGGGAACTGCTCTGCTGAAAAGACCCTGAGGGTTCTGGGGGACAGCAGGCTAAACATGTCAGCAGCATTCCTTGGGAGATGAACAGTGTCCTGGGCTGTGACAAGAGCATAGCCAGTAGACTGAGGGAAGCAAAGGGATCGAGGATTCTCCTTTGCTATGCCCTCATTAGACCAAATCTGGAATACTGCACCTAGTGTCAGGCCCTCCTGTATGAGGAAGCTGTTGATAAGCTTCAGAAAGCCCAGCCAACAAGGTGATTGGTCTCTATGGCACATGACCTGTGAGGAGAACCTAAGGAAACTGGGCTTTTTCAGCCTAAAGGAAGAAAAGTCATAAGGGGGTGAGGCAACCTAACACTAATTTTCCAATACTTAAGAGCAAGTCACCAAGAGTAGTAGCCAGGTTCTTTACTGAGGTGACAGGGGGAGAATGCGACAATGAATAAAAAACTGAAATGGGAGGTTCCAACTGGATAAAGAAAAAATAAAATAAAATCACGTTGAGAATGATTAAACATTGGAGCTGGTTGCCCAGACAGTATGGGAAATCTCCATCCTTAGAGATTTTCAAAACCCAACTGGACAAAGCACTGAGAAATCTGATCTGAATTCATCTGAGCATGATTTGCTGAGGAGATTGATCTCCCAAAGTCCCTTTCCAACGTGAATGATTCTGTGATTCTAGTAAAAGTTGCTCTTACAAAATGAGAAGAGCCTAGCATTATTTTAACATTCTCACAAAAAAATTCTGCAAAGTTTGGATTGTAGTAGAATAGGATAACTAGAAGACCATTTGTACAATGCTTAACTCTGCATGTGGCTTAAACAAACAGACCTCCAAAGCAATGCCAGTGATACGGGATGGTTTAATAATACTTAAGTTTGTACTGAAATAAGACACTCACCTTCTTTGATTCAGTCAATATGAACTCTTCTACCTCCTTTGTCATCACCTCATCAGGTAGGGTTTTCAGTTTTGTAGAGAGGAACTTGATGGCTCTCTCTCTCACAATATCCTCTCCCTGAAGAATTTGACTGAATAAGCCTCCCAAAGTCCCTGAATTGAGAATAAATCAGGTAATGCAAATTATTTTAGAAGTTAAGAGCTGAACTTCCTATGCAGAAAAAAGAACTTTCCTCCTGTAAGACTCCATGACACATTTTATAATAACTGCTATACTAACTTTTAAGAAAAACCACAATTTTCACGTACCTTGACATAAGAATCCACATTCTTTTATTGGTCTGTATAATTCAGATCCACAATTATTGAAAAGTTCAGTATTGTTCGTAAAACCAAACAATGAGAGTGTGTGTGTGTGTCTAACTGTTGCATTGTACTAAGAAGATACAAAATTGAGTCCTGTTCTCATCCTACTAGAGACTGGGAAGTATTAATAAAAGACATTTATAGAAAAATGTGTCCTTTACCTTTAGCATCCATCTTAAATATACTGAGCAAAGCATTGTTCACCAAATTGAATTCTGCAGAATCATCTGAAGAGAGAAAAAAAAAAGATATGCATATCCTTGAAATGCAAACACAAGAGCAGGAAAAACAAAGATAGATTTCTGATATCACACAAGAAGTACTGTATCCTCAGCATTTAGTTATAAACAACATAACTTGTATTTTTAATGACTACTAGATTGAGGAAGTAGAAAGTCATGATTATGAAGCTGGAAGCAGAACAAAAAGCTATTTGCCACTTCAGCCTCCCTGCCAAAACTTTAACATTACAAACTTGATAGTTCTGAAAACTTGAACAGAAATTATTAATCAATATATTTAGTCATTTTAACAGCTGAATAAACAAGCTGACCTTTACTAAATTAAGGTAAAATAAATAGTTATTTCTTTTTAAACTCTAAGTAATCTACAGTATTTCTAGGTGGGAGAAACAATTTTCCTCTTGAACTAAATGGAGAAATGTGCAAGTCTCAAAAAAAAAAAAGTCTCTTCTGAGAAGCCTAGAGACTTAATCATGCATTTTTAATACAAATTTGAACATCCTAATATTTAGGACTCTAACTTACTGAGATTTTAAAAAAACATATCGTAAGTTAAATTCTGAATTAAATATTTTGTACCAAAAATGCATTGTATGGAAGAAAATGCCTTCAGGATTTTTAAAGTTCCTGAGTACCTGGTTTAGAAATCCAGTAACTCTTTTTCAGAAGGCAGTTTGCTGCAGTCCATAGCTGGAGGAATTTTTGTTGTGGTCTAACCCGGCAGGCAGCTAAACACCACACAACCATTCACTCACTGTCCCCCACCAGTGGGATGGGGGAGAAAATCAGGAAAAGAAAGTAAAATTCATGGGTTGAGACAAAGACAGTTTAATAGGACAGAAAAGGAAGGGAAAATAAAATAAAATAACAACAACAACAGAATATACAAAATAAGTAATGCACAATACATTTGCTCACCACTTGCCAACCAATGCCCACCCAGCTCCCAAGCAGCGGTCACCACCCCCGGCCAACTCCCCCCACTTTATATACTGAGCATGACGTCACATGGTATGGAATAGCCCTTTGGCCAGTTTGGGTCAACCATGCTGGCTGTGCCCCCGCCCAGCTTCTCGCTGGCAGGGCATGAGAAGCTGAAAAGTCCTTGACTAGTGTAAGCACTACTTAGCAACAACTAAAACATCAGTGTGTTATCAACATTATTCTCATCCTAAATCCAAAACACAGCACTGTACCAGCTACTAGGAAGAAA
>NW_008825270.1:2734475-2739950 GCF_000699105.1 Pygoscelis adeliae | reverse complement strand
AAAAAAAAAAAGAGTAAAATTCATGGGTTGAGATAAAGACAGTTTAATAGGACAGAAAAGGAAAAGGAAGGGAAAATAATAATAATAAAAAGAATATACAAAACAAGTGGTG
This sequence comes from Pygoscelis adeliae, assembly GCF_000699105.1. Lineage (NCBI taxonomy): Eukaryota > Metazoa > Chordata > Aves > Sphenisciformes > Spheniscidae > Pygoscelis > Pygoscelis adeliae. Next base: position 2,739,838 of record NW_008825270.1, on the reverse strand, counting down.
CACAATGCAACTGCTCACCACCTGCCAACCAATGCCCAGCCAGTTCGTGAGCAGCAGTCGCCACCCCCGGCCAACTCCCCCCACTTTATACACTGAGCATGACGTCACATGGTATGGAATAGCCCTTTGGCCAGTTTGGGTCAACCATGCTGGCTGTGCCCCCGCCCAGCTTCTCGCTGGCAGGGCATGAGAAGCTGAAAAGTCCTTGACTAGTGTAAGCACTGCTCAGCAACAACTAAAACATCAGTGTGTTATCAACATTGTTCTCAGCCTAAATCCAAAAAACAGCACTGTACCAGCTACTAGGAAGAAAATTGACTCTATCCCAGCCAAAACCAGGACAGTTTTGGGTTTTTTTTCTCCCTCCCCCCTTTTTCTACAGATGCTTTCAGAGAACGTGAATGAAAAGAATTGTTATATTTAAAAGAAAGGTTTTCAGTTTAGATTAGGATAATTAGCGACCTTTCAGCACAAGTAGCAGCATAACCATAGAGTAAATATAAAGGGGGGGGGGGGGGGGGGGTGGGGGGGGGGGGGGGAAGAGTAGAAGCAGGACACGAATGGCACTGGGACAGACTCCTTTGCATCAAATTATGAATCAACAGAAAATGTTTTACAGAACAAAATTGTACACATTTTTATGTATACATAAAACTCCATGTGTGCCACAAGGAGTTCAGCCAGGAAACTACCAATGTCTCCTACCTGACTGTAGAAGCTGGGTCAGTATGTCTGCTACCCGAGGAAGATTATCTCCAGTGGCAAACTGAGGCAATTCTTTGATTGCTTGTCGCCGGATCTGTGAAAATTGTCAGTATCGTGGAAATAAAAAAATTTTAAAAATTAAAGTAATTACAAAACAACAACAACAACAACAATCAGGCAATTCAACTACCAAAGTTTGGCAGAAAAATCAGCCAAATTTGAGAAAATGACCACATATTCTTTTAACATGAGTATCATACTCAGAAAGTGACGTTCAAGTTTCAGAATTTAATGGCAGTCCAAACTTCATATTTGCTATGAAACTATTATGACGTATTTATGAAGAAAAGAATATATTTTTCTTAGATATAAGCAGCACTGGAGAAAAATCAAAGTCAAACAGCATCTCTGTTCACAAAATCATTCATTTGATGAACAAAATAAAGGGCTGGAATCTGTATTATTACAGAGTCTTATTTGCTAACAGGAAGGATAATTTTACAATTGTGCATATGGCAGAGATAAACTCTAGGTTTTATTCCCGGCACTGACAAAAATCCTTGAATGATCTGCCCAAATCATTTGAGATCTGATAACCAAAGATGCTTCAAAGGTACAACTTCTATCAACACCACAGAAGCAGCATGAAGCATCTCAAGACTTCTGCAAGAATAATACATTCAGAATCACACCCCCATGGTTCTTGGGCATGAACAAAATTTTCTTGCCCCCCAGAAGGATTTATTAGAATCAATTACCAAAAAGTACTTTTTGAAAGGAAAAAATGTAACAGATATTCAAATAAACTGTATCTAAGTTTCTTTCTACAGAACTATTCCTTTGACCAATGATGGGAGTGAAAAAGACACATGAAAACTGATGTATCTTCCCATACCGTCACACAATAGATTCTTCTACGGCAGGAATACAACTAAGTATTCTTAAGTTTTCCAAAGACCAACCCTCCCCTCCTGAAAGACATAGCCTAAAAAACAAAACGAACCAAAAACACACACAAAAAAAAAGATAAAAGAATAACAAAATATAAATTCAACGTATCAACTTGCTACAAGGTTCTTATTCTTACAGAAACATCTTCATCCTCACAGAGGTCCAATTGGGCATTGATAGCCGAGTCAGCTAGCTCAGGAAAATGCTTGAAGAACTTAGGAATAAACTGGGCTGCAAGTCTCTTCTCCTTGGCACCTCCTTTCACACCATCCAAAATCGCCTGGTACGCATCCTTATGCTGAAAGAGGAAGAACAGAATACATAAGTAGAATGGGGTATTCCCAAGACAAGGAAAGGATTTTTTTTCTCTCCCGTTCACTTCAGCTATTTAAGTGAACTATATTATACAAGCTTCATACAAAGAAATAAATTTATATCTTAGACCAATCTAACCATGCCAATTTAGTCAAATTTGTCTCTATTGACTGGTTTTTACTGTTATTCTGGTTCCTCTGTTCACGTGCTTACCATACAAACTGCCAGCCCTAAGGCTAACAGCTTTTGCACACCACTTGTGATTAGATTAGTGCAGACTCAAGGAATTACACGATCACCTTCACTGAACTTGGGCAGTTTTTCCAAAGAGTTTCTGCCTTCTGTCTGCTCATTCATTGTCTCTCAAGCAGAGGTTACCTCTCCCAACAACCGTGCCACTGGAATGGATCACGAATGATTTTTAACATATATTGCGCTAAAGCATCTTTGGCATCTATTCCAGCAGTTAACTTAATCTGAGATAAAACATAGTTCTTAAAAGATCTGTTAACAGAGACTAGATTAAAAAAAAAGAAATCTCCAGTTGAAATATAGAAATAAACACTTCAGCAACAGAGTAGAACATTCGCTAGCTGCTCCAACTAGAATCACACAGGCCTTTCTGATTTCGTTCCTGCAGGACTGAAACTTTAGAATAAATGGAAGTCTTTGTTGTGGTTAGCTATGTGTTTGCAAAATAAAAGCATTATTAGGATGCTAGCAGAAAGCAGAACCTTCTATCATTAATTTTCCTCATGGTTGTGAAAAGGATACTTTAGACAACTTATCCTACTTTGAACGGCAACATCAACAGCACAGGACATCTTGCTTTATTTACACTAAATTTCCCAGAGCCACATATATCATCACCCCTACTCCACATAAAAGTTCACCCATAGCAAATAGAGATACTAATTTACGAAGCAGCATACTGCATTAATTCCCTCTGAAGTAAGCTGTATTTTAACATTCAGTAGCAATGCTCCCTAAACACTCCCTACACCTTATTGATAGCTCTCCATGTTGCCAGATTCTGAACTGGAGTGGGACACTGATCTGGAAGAAAAATAACCAAGGAAAAAAATGGTTGCTTTTCAGCTGATCCCCATCCCCATCCCGTTTGCTCCGTAGCTGTGCCAACACAGTGCACTCAACAGCAAAGGCAGGAATGAGCCAGCACAAACTAACAATGAAATACACATTATTATAGTCACAGGTTCTCAGACTGCACATTAAGAACAACTTTTTTGTGGAATGAATCACTTAAACTTAATACATATTAAAAAAGCATTCATACAGCAATGAAATAGAGTAGCTTACGTTCCATAATTTGTATTGCTGCATGCTAACTGCTCCTGTCATTTAGGCAAAGTACAGTTCAGACAGGAGTTTGTTTTACCTGTACCTGGCAGCATTGAATGCTAAAGAAAAAAGTAGGCAACTGCAGAAGCAGCATGATCCTTCAGTTTTGCACATTACCTCCCCATCTGTAACATAGGAATGTCCTAAGCCAGAGACAGTGTCCAGACCTTTATTTTTAATAACTGTCAATTGACCAATCATCCATTAGTTTCTCTAGATTAGTTCTTGAACCAATTCATTCTCTATAACGTCCTGTGACAAGTTTCACGTGTTATGGAGAAAAGTTGATCTCCTCTTTATTTGAAGCCTGCTTCCTAATAGTTTTTTTCAAGTTCTCACCTTCATTCCACTCATGAGGTAGACTCATCGTACCTGAGCCCCTTTCTCAGCCGAAACACTCTTTTACAAGCTCAATGCTTCCCGTCTTTTAAATTCCTCCGCTTAATGTCATACTTCTGATTGCCCCCTTGCTCTTCTCCTCATGTTCAAAGTTTCTGTTTTGAGACAGGGTGACTATGACTTTTTGTAGTGAGAAATCATGTTCATAAGGTTGTTAAAAGATAATAAAGTATGTAAGTGGGATAAAACCAATGAATAAGGAACAATTACTCATGGCTTCTCAGAATGCAAAAATTGGAGACATCAAATAAGATTATGAAATGACAAGTTCAACGGAGATAACTCGTTCACAAAGATTAATGAAGTAATGGAATATTTTGCCACAGAACGTTTGTATGCCAGAAATATAATCAGTTAAAAAAAAGCATCAGAAAAGTTCGCTGAAGAATAATCTAGCAAGATATACTAATTACAAAGATACTATCTCTGGCTCTGGAAGCCCACAAGCTTTAGAGAGGCAAAGCTGGGAAAGTATATCAGAAATCTTGATTCTATACTTACCCGCAGATGTTCTTACATATCTGCTATTGATCCCTGTCACAGGTTGCATTTCTTAACTATACTGGAGTTTGTTCTACTTAAGATGGCCATTCCTATCTTACAAAAGCTACCCACAATAGTCAAAATGATGATGGACCACATATTTGTAAAACCGCACAGCAATAGCATCTCTTTTATTCTGCATCTCTCCCCATAGTTCCCAACATTTTAGTTCCATTTTTTGGTTGGCTCTGGGATGATGTTTTTGTTGGACTGTCTGCAAGGATGCTTTGTCTCACTAAGGCATAATTACACAAACAAACTGAATGGACTTGAATTAAAAAGAAAAAAATTTTTTTTTTCCAAAAAACCCAAACCACCACCGTATTATTTGTTCTCTTAAAGAACTTTCCAGATGACCTTGCATAGTAGTATCTAGTTTAAAATCCACTGCCAGGTATGTGCAAAGCTACTTTCCTACTTATGTACATTATGACCAAAAAAAAAAAAAGTATCTGCTGCTTTTTCAGGTAGCCATTCAGTAAAGTAAGAACCTAATGCCATTCAAAACCTAATGTTAGCTAACCGTAATATTTTGTATTGGTAATATACTAAGTCATCCTCTTTTTTTGAATAATTCAGTAGCGGTGTAAACAAACGGCAGATCTTTCCAGGATTTTACAGGTAGATTTTTAGATCTTTAGATTTTTAGATTTTACAGGTAGATTTTTAGATTTTACAGGTAGATTTTACAGGTAGATCCTTTAGCCATGAGGAGCGAACTTCCATTCTTGCCTTAAAAAAAAAATAAAGGGCCATATGCAACTATCAAACCGTAATAGACTTCACCATCCTCCAACAAGCCCTTTAGCAAGAGAGCCTGCCAGAAGCTCTCTGGAACGGCAAGTGCACTGGATCACATCTGGATGACTACCGGTGTCTTCTTTAAGGCCTGAGCTCGCCAGGCTAAACTCCCCGCCCCCATGCAAAAAGCAGTCTGGCTCTAGCTAGTAACTAGTTAATATCCGCGACGCCACATTTAAAAGGCGAGCTGCCGACAGGACGGGAGGAGGATGCTGCTGCAAAAGCGACGAGAGCTACTACCATCCTTGCAGAACCGCAGGCGCGAAGCTTATCTCTACCCGCCCTCG
>NW_008825270.1:2730577-2733953 GCF_000699105.1 Pygoscelis adeliae | reverse complement strand
GGGGGCCGTGGGCGTGGGTGCGCTGCCCCCATGCGTTGTGTACCGATGGAGCTGAGGCGATATTGAATGGCTGTTCAGCGTAAACAGGAGTGCCCCGGCTCCTGCGTGGCGCCTCGCGTCTGGGCGTTCGTAATCGTAGCGCAAAACATAACGCACTCTCACAACTGCCTGGCGTTAAAAATATTTCAGAATTAGGTGGGTTTTATCCGCCTGGCCCTCGATCTGGAGCCGCAGCACCCAGCGGCTTTTCCTGCTGTCAGGGGAGTGGTACGGGGTGTGTGCGTTTGCTCAGGGATGTGCCATGTCCTTTACCTTTTGCAGCCTTGCTTTTTTTTCCTGGGCTTTTCTTCACACTCCTCCTTTCCCCGATTGCTGTCTTCCCCCAGCTACTCGTTTCTGTATTCGCTTTTTTCTCTCATACACGAGCACTACGAAAGACGTACGGGGAGTGCCTGTCATACTCTGAGCTCCTGGTGCAAGAAAGAGACCGGTTTCCCGTGATTCGGTGACTTTCGTGTTCTCCTGCAGAGGAAAATACCCCCTAATTCCAGCATATAGAAACAGAGGTATCTGCAACTAATGTCAATGGAGGCAGCACGCACGCAGTAGGCTCAAATGACCTAAATATAAATTGTGGCAAGAGTTGAAAGGCTGTAGCAGCGTCTTCCCCTCATCTCAAGATGCTTTAGCATCCTGCTGGTTTCACAGGCACTTAAAATGAAAGAGGATTCCCCTCACGTCAGCCTGAGGCCAAGCTAAGCCAAACACTGGACCTTTCTTTCATATCTTTTCCAGCAGGATGAAGGGCACTTTCAAAGGCATTCAAAGCCCCAGTCTCTCTCCAGAGCCCGTGCAGGCAGACCGCACGCAGCAGGGATGTACAGCGGCATCAATCATTTACCTTCCTTTTGTTGTTGCTCTGCTCTCGCAGTGTTTCAGCAAGCGGCAGCAGTGACTGCATGAGTCACCTTTCTCCCCCTCTTTGAATTGAGGCCTGGTGCCTTTACCTGTCCGCAGGCGTGTTCGTGGGGTTCTTGCATGCCCTGATGGGGTCTGAGAGTGCGGACACTTGTGGCTGCTGTCAGATCCAGGAGGTGCCGCGGGGGAGCCACAGCCTGACCCGTGGTGTGCTTGTGACCGTCGCGTTCACCCAAAGCGGCCTTCTTAAAAGAATATGCTGGTTAATCCTAGTAGTGGGAACAAAATATAACATGAGAGAAAAAATATTTTTAATGCATCAAAAGAGCTACGTGCATGACTAGCTCACCTGAACCTTTCATTTCCTAGGAAGGGACAGCTTCCCCAGGCAGCCTGGCGGATATTAAGAGATGTCAATCTCGTGCCCTCCAGCATCTTCCAGGCAGCATCGCATCTGCATGCAGATTTTAAAACTCTTTATAATCATCTTTATCAGCACTGCCATGGCAAGCTTTTACAACTTGGCCAGAAAGGAAGAAAGATAAACCTCCCATTTAATTGCTTTTTAACCCCCCTGAAATGTTTACATAGATGGAGGTGCCTCGTCGTCCCCTTTTCTTGCTTGTTTTCTCAGCAGCACGCTATTAAACTGTGATTACATTCTATAGCAAACATTGATAATCAGATAAATACTTAGCATTTATACATTACTGTATGTATGAGAGCTGTGGAGAAAAAAAGTGGAGGAAGAAAAGAGAAGTAGGAAGCATGAACAAAAATGGGTGTGGGAGGGGTTGTGTGCCTTCCAGGAAAGACTGGCACTCCGTGGCGGAGGAGAACGGGTGCTTGAGGTACCAAAGAGTGATGGGAAAGGAAGTGAACTCAACGGTTGGACTTTGGCTGCACTACAGGGAGGTTAATGGGTGGGGTGGGATGGTAACCAATTTCAAAATACTGTAATAAAATTACATATTTTGTTATATCTAAATTTATATGTATTATTTTAATCACATTTTAATCACATAATTATTTTAATGTTGTATCATAACATATATTATATGCCTTGGCATGATACTTTTTTACCTTCTCTGGCAATGACACATTCAGCTGTGCTCATCATCTTTCTAACAGAGAACACGCAAAATGGCAAGGGGTATTCAGAGCCACATTAAGAAAATGTTTTCTCTGGGGTTCGTTCTATTTCCGTCCTTTGATCTCCCATGCATTGTCTTTTGTTTTTTTTCCCTCACCAAATTCCTTGTTGCTTTACATCATTCTTCTCTTCGTTTTTTCTCTCCTTACAACAATTTCCATTTTCCAGTCTCTAGTTTTCACTTACATTTGAAATATATATGAAAACATATGAAATATTTTTTATAATGAAGCTGTTTAAAATTGATCGCCATTAGTCTTTAGTATTAATACGGAAGGAACATGAATGAAGAGCTGATGGTGTTGCAAGTTTAGGAGACATTGTTTGAAATTATTTTTCAAAGTTAGTCAGGGATCTTTTGGTTTGTTAAAGTTGGGATATTTTTGGAAATGTATCTTTAGAAACTCAAAAGCTTGAAATGCGCATTTGAGAATGACACCTAGCTTTTTCAGTTTCATGAAATATTAACCTGGCCATCAGCCAGGATTTTCCTCTCTTCTTTCTTCTCAATCTCCTCATGCTGGTGCATGCGGAGATAACCCTATGGTAAGTTACAGACTCGTTTGATAACAAAGTGTTATCATTATACATTTGACTTCCATTCCTGCCCACTGCCCGCTAATCCGTGTACACTGGAATCATTGCAGATCTCCGCACAACTTTCAGCAGGTTCTCCAGAGGAAAAATAATTTACTTGTGAAATCAATGAAATTTGCTTTTTTCCTCAGAGGGAAAAAAAAAAATAAATTACTATTCTTGTCCCTCAGCTGCCCTGGTCTTCAGTGGAGGACAGGCTTCAGACGAAGCCATAGACAGGGGCAATAACAGACTTCTATTATGACCATGAGAGAAGGAGAAGACACGCTTGATGAAAATTTCACACTGGAACAGCGGTTTAATCACACAAATCCTCGGGTACCAAACCTGGAAGGTTTCTGTGGGCCAGGTACCCAGTGGGACAATAAAGTGTCTGAAATCGAGCCTGTTTGCTGGTTTCTGCCGGATGAGCAACTGACCCTGAATTCTTCTCATTTTCTGTTTCTCACTCTGCAGAATTGGGCTTGAATCACTAATAGAGCTTAGTTTTACAAATGAAGGGATATAGCAATTATCCCCCCTTCATCTTAAAAATTTCTTAGTGTTTTTCAGGAAAAGGTATCACGGGGAACACGGCGAGTGCGTAAAAACGTTCGCAGACCTAAAGCCTTTTATCGGCACGCACTACAGGTCTCTCGCGTGGTTATAAGCACCTAACTGCTGTCTTCAGCCACGCACAGGGTCCCCACCCCCCCCACCCACCCCCCC
>NW_008825270.1:2699972-2730450 GCF_000699105.1 Pygoscelis adeliae | reverse complement strand
CCTGACAGGCGGAGGCGGCGGCCGGCGGGGGGGTGTCGGCTGCCGGGAAGGGGACGGCGCCCAGCCTTCGTTAAATGGTTTCCGTGCGGTACGGAGAACCGCGTTGCGCTGCTGCCTGAAAAAACGTGGCACCTAGGCTGTTCCAAGTGACGCCTCCAAAGCCAGCCGGAAAATGAGATTAGAGAACTAAAGTTGGGGTTTTTTCCTATTTTTTTTTTTTCGGGTTGCTGCCTTTGTACGTGTAATAGCGGTCTGATTGTACCCGTCTTACTGTTTACCCTGCTACGGTGTGTAGGAATTTTAGAGTATCCTTTTAAATGATTTGTGAACCCGTTAGTAATGCTCACACTCTGTTCCATAAGAAGCTACCGTAGCCCTGACACAGTATTTGTGCCTGGCATGTTAACTGTAGTTAGTTGGCACTATTAGTTGGAGCCCAGAGTGCTGTGTGCCTTTCCACACAGGCAAGGTCGGGTAACGACTGGAAACGCGGCCCTTGCCGGAGTCCGTTTGATTCTCTTGTTTGTGTGGAACGTTCAGGCAGCAATAATAGAGGGGAAACATCTCGAAGGGTAGAAAAACGTGACTGTGAAATACAGTATCTGGCGAGAAGACTTAAGAATGGACTTAAGAGCATCTACAAATTGTTCAGCTCAAAGAGCATCTACGGAAGGGGGACAGATGACTGGTTTATACTGAGTTTATTCTACTTTTGTTGAAAAGTTGCACATGTATACAATGCTGGTTAGGGCAAATTAATGGGACAGATAGTGAGTACTCCATGCTCCTTTTGAAAAGATATAAAATGATTGGGATGGTAATACCAACAACATTAATGTCTGTTATGGTGATAGGAACAAATCAGCAGTTTTGTTGAATATGAGTTTGAGGGTCCCTGGCGTTATCAGTCAGGACTGTTTCTAGACCATCTGCATTCATGTTAGTAAGTGTGCCATTGTGCTCATACAGGTATCGCAGCCCTGGACAATGGTACCCATTTCTACTAACAGCCTCTGACACCTTGTGCAGGAGAGAGAGAGAATGGACATCCAACATTTCTCTTTTCAGACTCCCAACCATGTGTGTACGAAGCCCTCAACAAGCTCTGAGCACTGGCCAACCTTGTAACACCTGCTCATACTACCTTTTTAATGCCACTGCCCACCTCCAGCACAGAAGTCTGATCTCTCTGCACCACACTGAGCCGGTGCAAACAAGGATGGCACGCTTACCCCCAGGAACCCCGGTGCTTGGGCAGGCAGCAGTGACTTTGAGCTGAACCCTGCACAGACATCCAAAAATTTGGTCTGTCTTACCCGGAAACTTAGTAGATGCCAATGGTTATCCCAGGACCTTCCCCACCACTTGCCTCTTGCTTGATAAATTCAGAACGAGCATTTCAACCATGGATGCTGATCCAGCTCCCATGCTGAGCAGCCTGATGTCCTGTGCCTTCCAGTGCTCCTGAGGCTGCTGCTGGTAAGACAGCTGTTGCCACCGCTTCCAAAACCGTGTGAGAGCTGCTTCGCGGCACAGTGGCAGATTGGCAGTGCTAAAGCCACATGGCAGCAAGCTGTGAACACTTCTCGACAGCTTCTGTGTATTTGCGGTGGCATTTGCAATGGCATGGAGCACTGTTTTCGTCTATGCTGGCTGATAAGAGTGTGAAAATGACACTGGCTATGCAGAAGGAGCTAGACGGTGACAAAAGAGAGAGAAGAATCGTGAGGATCTGAGGTTTGTTTTTAGCTGGTTTTGGCAATGTTCTCCAGAGGTGCTTCAGAAAAATCCCAGCAGTGGGGGTGGAATACCTGGAATACTTGGAACATACGTTCAAAGTAGCACTTAATAATAAAAGGTCCCTGAATAATAAAAGGTCCCTGCCACCTGGATGAAATACCGTGGGCTGTAGCAGGCTGTGCAAATATGGCTATGGAAACCACAGTCCACAGTGCTTACTGTGCCCCCCCAAATCATAGTTTGAAATAGGATCTCTGAGTAGCCGATCCCTTTCTGCTTGGAACTTGACTAGGTTTGAATTAAATAGTATCCCTCTAACGCTCTGAGCCACTCTAAGGAGAAAAATAATCCTAAGTATATTCAGGCCTTTATTACATTGGAAAAAGTTTGATGGTAATTTCTACCTCCAATTACCCTAAAAAAGAAGCAAAATATTCTTTTCCCCTCTCCCATTTCTTGAACTAGACAAATTAGATTGCCAAAGAGGTTTTTTCTGGCATAGCTCTTAAGACTTTTGTTGTCATGGGGATGTCAATTAATGGGGTAGTTTGTTATGTTCTTAACCTAGCTGTGGCAGCTAAACTTTTGCATGTAGACCAGGTCTTACACTAACGTAAAACCTCATAAAAATAGGAACTGGGCTTTCTGTTTAATAAATTGTCTTCTGAAGACTCCACTGTACTCCTTAATGTTTTTCTCCTCAATACCGTACTGTATTAAGTAAATGAACGTACAGGCATGTATTAATCACATACAGATTGGAAGATGTAGTAAACCACACAGGTTTTGTTAATGCACACAGGTATAAGCAATCTGAACTTTATTGGCATAGCTGGCCACGTGCAGATCCTGCAGGTGCATGTTGTAAGGTGCAGGCCGTTCCTGTGCCTTGTATGATCTGCAAAGACACTCGTATAACGTAATGCACACATATGTGCATACACAAAATGTCTGGCATCATGCACATGCATGTGTGTAATGTATGCCTGAGTGCATTATTGCATATTTTGTTGGGTAAATATAAAATGTTTTATACTTTGTATACTCATTGGTCATAAATGTGTGGAAGTGGATAGAATTCCATGAAAAGATTTTAAAGAATGCAATGTGATGCATACATGTGACCTAAAGCCCGGAAAGCATCTTTCTGAGCGCGTCTAACTATACTGCATTGGCAATTCTACCTTTCCCATTAAAAATATTCTTAAATTATTTAAATACTCAATAGAGTTCTCCTGTGCCTACCAGGGAAGTTAGGATTGCTAAAGGACTGCAAAAAACCCTAGAGAGGAAGAGATATTACAGCATTTTCCTAGATGTTTTGCATTGGAGCTCTGCAGCTGTCTCCTCTACCCCAAGAATCTGTGCTTCTTGGAGCACATGAATATTCTGTGCTGAGTAGAAACCCTTGCTGTCTGCCAGCAAAATGTTGACAGTGTCCTTTGTTGGCTTCCCCAGGGAGTTCATGCAAATCACTGTGAAATACAACAAACCTAGGATCCCTAAATGCTTCTAAAGAAGACCAAATTAGGAAAAGGCTTCACATTGAAAACGTAATTTTCAATTAGTGTCTATTCAGTGGGAATGGGAATGGGGTGGGGGAGAGCTGGCATGTGAGATAAGCTGGATTTGTTAACATGCTTTGAAAATGCTTGTTGGCTAGCATGTCTTTTTTGCCTTGCAAATGCTCACCTTGCTGTAATTTGGTGACATTTCCATAGCTGCAACATGCTCTGCTCTTGTACTTTGGATAGAAATGGACTCTGCCCAGCAGGAGGTAGTCTTGAGACAACCATCAGCAGACTGCATTTGTGTCACGTACACAGCTGAGCATTGCTGCACAGGCTGAAAGCTGGGAAAGAAACAAGTCATTTCTCTCCCCAGTCCATCCCTGTTAGTATCAACCAGTGCATTTATGAGAGCACTGAACAGGGAAGCTGATGACTGAATGGCCACAGACCAAAGTGACATCTCATTCCCTCCGGAACAGCACAATGTGTCTTTGGTATAACTGATGTGGGAGGTGGTTTTTCCATGGATAGACAGTGCTAGTCTGCAGGAAAGGCACTGGGGACCCTTTGCTACCTGAGTACATTTTGTCAGTATTCCTCTCTCCTAACAGAGGAAGAGGAGCAAGTTAGTTGCTGCTGCAGCTATAACTACTAGAAGGAGAGGCATGAGGTACATCATAATTAGCTACTGTTTCTTTTACCCCTTATTCTTTTATTCTCTCTACTCTCCAACATGTGGCAGCATTGAGCGTTTTTCCTAGTTTTATGAATAAGGGTGAATGGACCTGATCCTTTTCTCACTCCTTTGGTTTGCTTACTTACGTTACTTTGGCTTGGACCTCCTTTAGAAGACCTCCTTGCCTTATCTCATTTTCTTTTTCCCTTCTCACCTTGTTTTGTTTTGTTAGTTCTTGTTGCTCTTGTTAGAAATTATCCCTTCCCTGCCTTTAATCTCAGGAAATATCAGCCTTGCCACCTCTTGGCACGGCTATGCCATAATACTTGCCCAGTGTATGGAGTGGCCCAACCCTGTGTCCATTTGTATGTGCTGCGTAGGTTATCTGCCCTCTCTCTTGCATTTCAAGGCACTATACTCGAGACGCTCTTTCACATCTGTCTGGGTATCCCTGGGACCACAGGAACTCATCGGACCCGTGCCTCAGCTCATCACCTGGCCAGCTGCTCAGTCCCTGCTCACCTCACCACAGCCTGCCCCTGAGATGAGGAGTGCTGCCTCAGGTCCACAGCACTTACTTCCTCACCTTCATTTTCTGTTCCGGCATCAGGGAGTGAGGCATTGGTGGTATTTGTAATGATCAGAAGAATCAGCACAGCACTTATCAGAATAAGCAATTTAAAAATTCCTTTATCAAAGTGAAGGCCACCTAGCATCTGGTATTTCCAGGGTTTTTCTGTCAAGACATGGAAGTTATAGGACACCTACTTACTAGTTACACCCACTGTGGTGAAAGTGAAGATTTTGTGACACTATTATGAACGCTGTACATGGTTGAGTTTCCCCGCTTTTTCAAAGGGAAAGAACTAATTAAAATATGGACCTAAGCAAGTGACAGGGAAATGTAGGGAATATACATATAATGTTTATCAGGGAGTGAAGGGACTTTTGTGGGATATGTGATGAATACACTTCAGTGAAGAAAAGGAGATGCCTTAATTTTTAATAGTGGAAGTGAGAACAAAAGAACCTTACAATAAAAAGCTTTTAAGAAAGTACTTTTAACTTTTAAAAAGTTTTTAAAACTTCTGAAGAAGGACATAAAGATGTATTTTAAGGATTTCTTAACGAAATGTGAGTATTTAATAGATTTGCCTGCTGACAAAGCCTTTCCTATGTTTGCCATGTGCATTTGCACTCAGGTATTCTTTCTGCAGTCAGTTTGACAAAAAACAGGCTATTTTGTTTTAGAAATACTTGCTTGTGTGCTTTTCACCTCTAAATTTCTTGACCTCCCTTAAAAGCATACACTCTCTGTGCATGACTGGTTTGGGTCAATTTTGTGTGGGCCATGGAAACATGCAAGGGAACTGTTACCTATCCGTCCAGTTCATTCCTATGAGAAAATACACTAAAATGTAACTTTCAGAAGTAGTCAGGAATGTTGCAGAAAGGTTAGTCTACTGAGTATAAATATCAAGAAATTATTGTCATACACATACACAGAAATATCAACATTGTATTTTGAGCAAAGTAAGTATAAGAGGAATTTTCTGGTAAGCCAGGCCATTACTGGAAGACTCCAGAAAAATTTAGTACTAAACTTCACTTTTCTTACTTCTTTTATTCCCCTAGATTTTCAGTTCCATCATTTTCCTTGGCATATCTGCCCTGTAAAAGCTGCTGAAACCAGGCTAGAAGTTGTTCACTTATCATTTTCTGCCAATGCTTTAACTCTTAATTTACTTCTCACATTCCTTCCTCATTTCTCTCATGTCTTTTCCAAAGATCAGAGGCCAGAGGAGCTCATTATGTGCACCTTCTTGTTATCTTTAACATCTCTGACAGAATGGTACCTCAACTCCATAAACTGGCCATTTTCCTCTCTCCCCCAACACCTCATCTGTAACATATTCCAAACGAGCACCAGCTCCTTGATGTAGTGCCTCTTTCATCTCTGCATCCTTTAAAGAATCCCAAGCAACCGGTTCTCTAGTATAATTATATCCTTTCATAATGGAAATCTGCAATTACAATACAATCTTACACGTACTATGGAAAACTGAGTATAATACACAGTAAAAGCGCAATATTCACTTTAGAACAATGTTACAGGCATCATGTTATCTCGCGACAGTTTGGGAGAGGCACAGTGGCTTGGCCTCAATTCCCACTTTGTCTTTTTCAAAAGGTGTGAACCAGTGACTCGTGAAGATATCTGAGGGTGAGCAAAGTTTGTGGACTGGCTAAACTTCCCTTACCAACTTGCTCCTCTTTCCACTCTGAGTTTGTGACAACAGGGAGCCAGTGAGACACCTTCTCAGCTTTTACCTAGTGCTGACCAAAACAGCCATTTCTCAGTCCAGACTGAACAAGCTTGGTGAGAAGATCCTCTGCAGCTGTGGACCTCTTCCTCATTTGTTCAATGCGGCACTGAGAATCGCCTCTGGTAGGGGACAAGCAGGGCGCAGCCCTCTTTAGTTTAGGAAACAGTCCGGGCTTCTGCTTCTGGCATGGGTTCAAATGTCTTGATTATTTACTGCTTATAGTTTGGCTAATAATACAGTCTGGAGCATGAAGAGCTCTGAAAGAGAGACCTATGCTTCCCCTATTAAGATACAAACAGAAATATCAGCCACTGGCAAGGAAACAGCAAAAGGTTAAACTGCTTGACATGGTCTCTATAGAAGTTTACAATACAGACTGTTTCCTCATTAGTCTGATCGGTCCCAGCGAGCCATTCCAGGTAATCTCTTTCTCTTGCCATGAAATTTGGCCCTTCTGGCAGCCAACTCAACTAGCAATGGGTTATTAATATGTAACTTGCAAAGGAGCAAGACAAAATTAAATGTCTGAATCACAAATTGAACAGAGACTTCCAAGTTTCTGGGAAACACCTGTGGTTTTCTCAGAACTCTCCACGTCATAGATGAAGGCCTCTGATATTCCATGCAAAACAGGAATTAAGATGGTCTGTTCTCTTTTCTGGATTTGTTTAGACTTTCCTGGAGCCAACAGGCAACCTAGTCAAATGTCATCTTGAATATATCTCAAGTGATATGTAAAGGGGAATTTTCAACCAGCCTTGATTATTCAAGATCCATGGACACTTTTTGACCATGCTAGTGCTCAAATCAAATCTCAGTTCTCATAGTCCCTCTTTATATGTGAAAGAGGAATGTGAATCTCTTGCATCGGATATTCACATGGAACCCTTTCCCACCTGGATACCAGAAAAGTTTGGAGTCAGAGATGAACTAAACCAAACTTTTTGGTTCATCCTTATTAAAAGCCTGTATAACTTCAATTTTAATTTGTAAACAGGCTGTGTGTTTTTCTGTGCTCTTCTGAACAGCTGCAGTGTTCTCCCCTGTGTTCGCTGCATTTCACTGGCAAGTCAAAGTATTTATGAAAGGGATTATATGACATTGTTGCCTGCAATAGCAGAGGACTGGACTCAATGGCCTAAGCAGTCCCTGCCAATACTATGTCCTTATTTTCCTGTGATTCCTGTAGAGTTTGTAAATTATATTAGGATTGCTGGCATGAAAGCCACAATGCTAATCTTTTTTATTATTGCTTTATCCATTTTGAGCTGGCATATCCATATCAGAGCGCTTGATTTCCTGTTGTCTTGCTGTTTATACTGTCATATAAACTAACCCATAAAGGGTGTCAGAACTCAAGTGAATCAGAATGGAAAAGCTTGAAGTTCGTTTTGCACAGATGTTAAATGATTACCTAGGCAGGGAGAGATCAGTCCCCCATGTATATTTTGATACACCAAAGCTCCAAAGCCATTTTTGGGCTATTGGTCTGTGAAGTGTCCTCTTTCAACGATTTAACACTTCAAAGTATAGACACCCCTGTGCAAACAGAGGATTAGGATGTTCCAGGCAGAGGATTATGGATGCAGGAGAACTTTCATGCAATGAAGAGCTTCTTTGCAAGAGAATTACCATCGTAAATAAACACGTAGTTCTGAGAGCAAATGAACTAATAAAATCTGGTTTCCTATGGTTTTGTGTATTGTAGTTGGATTTTCTAGTATGTGGTAACGTACAAACTGCAGGTGAGGCATTTCAGATAGCTTTCTTCATGTGGCCTATTTAACGTTGAGTGAGGATGATCATATCTCAAAAATCCTCATTTCTCAGATAGAAAAAATACCAGATAAAAGCAAAATTCACTTCCCAGCATTGCCACTGGGGCATACTAACCATGAGAAAGAAGCTGTAGCCTTTCCTCCCACCTGTCCATTTATAAGGCCTGGTACAGTGCACTACCATTTGATTCAGTAAGAAACGTGCTGCTATGTAGCCCATCTGTATCACGGGCCGCAACCAGTTCTGCAGCTGTTTAGCTAGGAGAAGCTAATAATTTAGAGAAAAGACTGCACATACTTTCTATGAGATGTTGGCTGCTCTTATAGGTGCTTTTATAAAGCATGCTCTGCCTGCTTTCTGTCACCCTGGAACTCATCACAGTATAAGCATTTTTTTGTAATGATGAGGGTGTAATAAAGCACCCGTGAACCACTCAAACATGTGAATCTTCAGCGTGGCTCTAAATAACTCTTCAGCTCTTTTACTATATTAAGGCCCTAAAGTGGGCATTTTGCTGGCCTCTATGGAGCAGGGAAAATTAGATTGCTTTACACTGCGTGGCTATTTTATTATAATAGATGCATTGAAGATTGAGCTCTTTAATTAGTATCTGGAAAAGAAAGGGGAGGATCTACTATTGAAGCCCTTGGGCCATTTCAAGGAGAGGGTGAGAGTTAGAATGCGCTGGAGAAAAAGAAATAAAGCAGCTTCCTGAAAGACTTCCTCTTTAATACTCATTTTATGTCCAAACACCATGGGAAGCAGGATTTTTTTTGGTGGAGGACACATCCCAGGACCATCACAGAGAGAAAATGATGGTGTCATTGGGGTCAGCATCACCTTTTGTCTTTCCTGAGTCACTTTCTCTGAAGGTTCCCAAAGCAACTGAACAATGACAGTTTGGCCTTCTGCCCTCTGGAAGTCTATGTGTAAATGTTGTGGTCTCCTTTTTCTACCTGGCACAGTGAAGCACTGCAGAGCAAGGTGACAGCAAGGAGGTCGACAGCCTCTGAAAACAATGTTCCTGCACCCTCTCTGCTTCCGTCTGTCATGTGAATGCAGCTTGCCAGTTATTTGTATTTGCAAATTTAGAAAAAATCTACCCTATTTTTGCTGGAGAAACAGAAAGGTTCGGAGAGGCAACTTGCACAGTTTCAAACGGAGAGGCTGGGAGGTGTTATGCTTCTGACACACATAACTTTTCTCCCAGGCTGGGTGGCCAGTACCAGTGTAGGCCTCTTACAGGTGTAACACACATGGCTCAAACACACAGGAAATTGGGAAGATTAAATACGTCCCAACAGAAACTTCAACAGGCAATACTTCCTTCATAAACATTGAATTTGCATACAAAATAAAAGCGTAAGGGAAGAAAGGACACAGATAGTCTTTGGTAAAATACAACAAATCAAGTCAAGAACACATGAATGATAAGTACAACACAAACTCTTCGGTCTCTTTGGCAGCTGTTGTTCATTCAGCCTCCCGACTTGCCAGCATAAATGCTCAACATTCAAGAGTCCCTTTTATACCACTTTTCCCCTCCTGCTGCTGTGTCCACTTACAGCTTGATGACCGATATTATAATATAAGGTCCAGGGATGCACCTGGGCTAGTCCACCTCAAGCTCAGATGCCTGACTTTTATGAGGAGATATTTTAGTGTCACCAACGTGTAGTCTCTTGTTGATCTCACCACCGGGGCCCTAAAGCCACCCACCATTTCATTACTGCCTCTAGTCTTGGAGCTGTTACCATGTAGACCATCTCTACCCACTGTTTGTCTTGCTGTGCTATGTGTCAGTAGCACTAGTATCTAGTCAGCTTTTGCACACCGCAGTCCTAAGATGGTGGGGGGTTATATCCCCCTGTTGCTGCTACTGCTGCCTCAGTATTAATGAATTCAGCTATTATTGATTCACTGGGCTGGAAGAATCCACCTCCTCATCACAGACTCTAGAAGTGTCTCCCCACCAGTTCAAGAGATATTTCAGTTACCCTCATTCATAGTGGTTTCAGCTCCAGTGACTGTTGGATGGTACTGTGAAAAGTGGTGGTGGGGATGAGGTTCTTACAGGCTTTTCATTTTTGTATGTGTTTCATTTTTAACTTATAGCCAATTAGAGAGAACAGCTGTAGTGCTTCCAGTTTTGGTGCCAGCTGGGCGGGCATTAGTGGGAGTCAATGCACAAAACAGCATTGGGCAGTGCAGACAGAATTCAGTCATTCTCGTTCCTAACATCCATGGGCTCTGAAGGAGCTGTTTCAGCTTGGCTACATTTAAGATAGAATCAACCAAAAATGTTCATGCTATCAGGTTGGGCAAAGTTTAAAAGGACTATGGTCCAGACCCACAAACTTAATTCAGATGAGCTATTCCAAGGAATCACTTACCCTTGGGAAAGCAGGCTTGCAGCATGGACAGTGCAGTAAAATGGCACAACAGCTCCTACTTGTCTTTTTTCCAAACATGTCCAAGAGAGGCATGAGGAGAGGCAGGATATTCAGGGCTGACTTGAAGCAGCATCCTTTGGTAATTAAGATCTGACTGGCTGAATGACTCTGATGAATTTCTGAAGCACTGAACTGAAGGACCAGGAGCAGATTCTCTTTTGGCATGCTAATATAAGCCTGTGCTGTGAGCAGCTCCAAAGAACCATGTAAATGTAAATGAAGCCAGAAGATGAGTTTATGGAACAAATATCAAGTTTGTCTCTTATTCTCTTTGCTTTGATCTCTGCTACCAATTAAAAGATAAAAAACTTTTACAGCACATATAAGTCCGATTAGATCTTGTAATGAAATCCTCAAGTGCTACTGAGGTGGAACTTGCAATAATTAGTTTTGATACATAAATAAAATTTCCAGATGCAATTTATTCTTTTAAGCTCATGTTCCTCTTTCAGTTCATAGTGTTTTATTATTTCACTGATTTGTGAGAAGTAGCTTCCAATGTTTCTGTTCCCTTGGTTCTCACAGCCTCTATGCTAATGCATTAAAAAGAACTAGAATTAATGACAAATCTAATAAGTAATTATTCTAGCGGCAATGCTATGAACTGGAATTCCAACTTTAAGAATGGGTGAAAAACATTCATAGTCCCTTAGTTTCACACCGTCATCCATCCAGGAAAGGGCAAAGAAACTATTGATCATCAAGGCACTGAAGGCATGACAGATTTTGCAAGTGAACAGTCAGAAGCCGTGGCTGGCTATGATGCTATGCTTGGAGTTATGATAAGTGTTGTGAGCAGCTACTAATTTCACAGGCTGCAGTAAGGACCCTCTGCTTGGTGAGGTTATTTGTATAAAAACCCAGATATCTGTCCCACATCCCCTTTTTTGGAAAAGATTTAATGAAGTTATGCAGGTAGAGCTCAAACCATACATATTAAGTAGAACTTTTTTACTTGCTACTTCACTACACTGCTTTAAGACTTATTTCCATTTAAACAAAGTAAGATACAGTCTCGTAGTTTACGCTGGAACAACACAGAAAAGGATGGTCTTCTGGCTAAGAAATGGCACAAGAAGTTAAGATCATGCAAGCCCCCTTCTCCATACTGCACATGTTTCTGAGATGGTGTAGACCATCATTTAGGGTGAGATTTTGGGGCATTAGCCTGTCCCTTCAGAGGACTAATACTTTGTGCTGGCAGTTTAGGTCATTCAGGTGCTTAAATCCCTGTTTTGAAGGAGCAATAAGGGTGTTGTGAAACTAGATACGTGAATATTTATACGAAACATATGGAAATCCAGATAAAAGTTGATTTAGTCATTCTTAAACAGTAATGTTTTAGGATATATGTACCATGGTACTGGGAACTGAGTGACTGCATACAAAAGATAGGGAGATGCTAATTACCATTGCTCATGTCCTGCTTATCTTCAACAGCCATAGGCATTCAAAGGGCAGGGGCTCTCAGAGTCTTGTAGGATTCAAGGCATAGTATTGCAGATGCTACCAGGTCTGCCTCTTCTAAAAAGCTCCGTGCCCAGGCTGCTGCATTTCCACCTCAAAAGACGCTTCTCTGGACTCCAGCCTTGGCTGCCTTATCAGTGTACTTCTCATGCTGTCTTCTTTCTTTCTCCTGACTGACACTCTGGCAAGTAATCTTAGCTCTGTCAAAATAATTTAATGCTACATCCTTGCTGCATGTCTCAGGTTTTATCTTTGCTGCCATAAAGGGAAACTCAGGTAAGGTTTGGGCATGTACATTTCAGACCTAAGTCAGTGCAGACAACAGCAGAGGGAAAGGCCAGGCTTATCACCCCGCAACACAGCCTATGGCCGCAAGGAACCCTTCTGAGAAGCAACCCGTCAACCTGTAAGGGGCTGGCAGTGGTGAAGATGATACAATGTGGCTTATACTCCATGATAGCCTCTGTTGATTAAAACACCTTCCTGCCCCAAATACCACAGAAGCCCATACAAAGGCCTGCTCACCTGATTTGTTCTCTAAATACGTTTAAAGTTAATACAGAAGGGCCAAGCCACCTCTGACCCAGGGATAATGTTTGTTCCAATGGGAATATTTTCAGCATCCCAAATTGTGGATCCAGCCCGATGTATGCTGCCTGCTTTAGCAATCTTGCTAAAAATTGCACACTCTTAATCTCTCTGACCACATCAGGATTGCATCAATTTCCATGGCTCTCAGTGGGGATGCACACAACTGGCTTCGTTCCATCTAGTCTGAGATGTTTAAGTCAAGTACTTCCACTGGGGATCAAGACATACCAAGATATCTATAATCAAGGGAAAGAAAGAGAGGCACCTCCAGAGGATAACTCAGATTTAGCTAGTGAGAGGCAGTTTTGTAGGAACATCCCTTAGATTAACAGAACATGACAGCTAACTAAAGTAACACCTGTAGTCCGGAAGCCATATAGATGCATTAACACGGCTCTGTATCCCAAATTTACAACAAAAGCACATCTCTGAAATGTCGTGGGTTTGAATGATATACACTGTTTATGCACTCCTCCCGAAATACAGCTGGAGCCAAGCCAATTTACAATGTTGTTTCAATACCTTGCAAATAACTGTCAGTGAACTCCCAGCTCAGAATACAGCTAATAGCAATATGGTTACAAAAGTCTGCTTTTCTCACAGCCAGCAGACAAAAGGCATTTTTCATCCCAGGACTATTTAGGCAGTGAAGGTATTGGCCATTCAATGGGATGCTACTTAGTGTAATTTGCAATAAATTAGTGAAAGCAAAAGAAAAAACTCACTTATGATAACTCTCAGCAATTATGACCATAATAAAAGGCCATTTATAAAACGAATCTATCAAAATCTCATTTCGTAGAAGGCAGAAGAAATATCCAAGTACCAAAGATACCGAATCCCATAAAAAACATGTGCTAAGGACATGTTACAGGCTACCATTTATAGGATAAGCAAGTTTAGTTATCTTAAGAATTGCAGGGGATCTGAATATTCACTGCATGTCATCCTCAATGAGTCATTTTCATTCAGCAAAAAAAGGTGAAATGTCCTTTTCAAAACCACTGTCAGGAGGCAGGCTCTCTTTAGCAGCAGAGCAATCCAAGGTGTCTGGTCTCAGTGCTTATTAGAAAGTCTGTAAAAACAAACCAGCATGTGCGTGGAGCCCCAGCGTTCAGAAGCAGCCCGGCAACATCCGTTTAGCCCACGCGTGCAGCCCCAGCGGCCAGCAGGGACACGGGGAGTGGACTGTGACCCCCGATCTGCCAAACCAAAGCAGGGCATTCCTCAGCTTGGAAGAGGAGGTGCACCAGTAGTGAGCATTTCCTGTGTTCTCAAGGAGAAAAAGGGAACTGGATGGTAATGTCCCAGAGCAGAAATTATTTTTTTCTTTTTTTCACTTTTTAAAAATGCTCAGACCCGTAGTAACACACAGCTTCCCTGAGTTTATCCGTCCCTAGCCAGGCCTGTAAAGAATGATGAGATGGGTGACAGAAGGTATCAAGAACAACAGTGCATTCAGTCCTTGTGTGATGATGGCACCCGGTCTCAATCAGCAATGGCAAAACTCCCAGCTCACGCTCTATTTCCCCATGTCCTTGGCAGGGTGCTGCGGACGCTGCGCTGGAGAGGAGCTGTGTATAACACTTCCAGCCAACAGCAATGTGCTGTGGTGCCTGATCTCCTTGGTCAAATAATGACAGAATTAAAACAGGAGCGGAGGTGCTAATAGACACACAGAATACGACTTTCTTCTTTACACACAGAGAGCTCTCCTCTCTCATCACAGAGATTTCCTCAAACCTGCAAACATGCTTTTAATTGAAGAGTCTAAACCATCAATCATATAAAAGAGCTTGCCACATTCTGCACTGCCTACCACCTGCTTATGAGGAAAAAATAGAAAGTACCAAAGGAGCATATGAATTGAATTGTATTGAAAATTTACTCAGTCAATCTTTTGGGACCAATTCTTGTCTCTCAGAACTGATTTCACTGCACTATTTGTCTTGGTAATAAAACCAGAAATGCTTTCTTCCTTCTGGGAATTGAAACACCTCTTGCTGTAACCTCTCCTGCACAGCAGCTGAAAACACAGGGGCTGTATTACCTACTGGGCAAATCTCAGCCATTAAAACCTTTCTATTCTCCATCATGGCCCACTTTAAGGTACTCTCTGTTCTTAACAGAAAGACAGCTGTTAGGCCCATTAAACCATTCCTTCAGAGATGCTCAATGCAGTGTATGCCAGAACTAACGTGCCCTACTGTCCAGCAGTGGAAAGAGATAAGATTATGATGGGCCATGAAGTAGCAGCCTTTGCACAGAGTTTGATCACCACAGCCAGTTAAATGTTGCTGATGATTTACTTGGTTCCTGAAGAAAAACTGATTTACTTGTAGCTAAAGCCTCTAGTAAGAAACGTAGTTCTGAAACGGCAGATTTTTGGTTGCTGTTAACAAAGAACCAGGAGCAGGATGGGAACTTCTGGCTTGCTGTCAAATTTCAGTGTGATGCCGCAGCCAGACTGAACTTAGCTCTGCGGACTCAGACAGCAGTAATCTGAAGATTACATTCCTATATCTAAGCAGTATGGGCCTCTTGCATCTTGGGGCCACTCTGAAGGGCTGTTGTAAATTATACTCGTAGAAACTGCTTTGCCAGTTCAAGAGTGCAGAAGGGAGGCTGGATCGGCTTATAGCACTCAGGAATTTTCCTGTATAAGAAGAATAACTTTTTGCTGATGAATACAGCCCCAGTGTGGCAAAGAGATTCGGTGGAGAGAGGAGAAAGGGGCAAGAGTGAGGCAGTCAGATCAAAGAAGCGATATAGAGAAATATGGCCTGTGTGGACTGGAGAATGCAGGTGTTTGAGACACTAGCAAGAATGAGGCAATAAGACAAGGAGGACCTGGTGTGCTGGCAGGTGACCCTTTTCAGTTAGCTCTCAGCTACCAGTATTTTTGCAAAGACATATCTTCTAACATATTTGTATTGAACTTTGAAGTACAAGAAAACTCTTATGACAAGAACCAGACTTTCTTCCTGTCTTAAATACTCCCCCCAAAAGGTCTGTTCCCAAACATCCTTGGTACCATCTCTTGCCTTTTCCTGATACTTCTTCTGAGTCCTATTCTAGAAGATTGATTTGTCTGTAGTGTGCATGGGAAATCCTCACATGTCCACCCTACACAAGCCTCTAGTCCAAGCAATTTCTCACCTGCTGCTACTGTGATCTATGGGAACAATATATATTGATTAGTGGCTGGACATGAAACTGTGCAAGGCTGAAGGACGCTTCTTTTATTGAGAACCAATTCCCTGCTTGCTCCATTTTCCTGTTATGAGCTCCAGAAGCAAAGATTAATGACAGCCGTTCCACTTGTTTAAACAGCTGATGTCTCAGGCCTAGATCCCACCTGGGGCTCCCTTCTGGACAATAACAACAGACCATTACTGAGCTAAGAAAAAAAAACACCATAAAAAATAGCAAAGTTTTAGCTTCCAAGTTGGCAAAGAAAATAATTTCTTCAGGAGCAGAAAACCCATTGAAGGACAGAAAATGAGAACACTATGGGTAGCAACAGGATTTTTACTATAGTCCATTAATATTGTATTTTCATAGATGCAGATTGCAAAATGCAGACATTGCTGGGGTGAGATGCAGCTGTTGGATATGAAGAGACACAATTGCCATAACTGTATGATGGATGTGTTCACAGTGAATGGAATGTGGAAAATGACAGGGTCAATGATAATAGATGTGTAGATACAGAGGAAGAAGTTGGAAGAATGTAACAACCAAGAATAACAGGAAAGAAGGCATACGGAGTTATTTTGGGCATCTACAGCAAGTGTTTTTGACACAGAGAATAAAGAGGATATAGACAAGAGGCCAGCAGAGCTGGACCATGGATTAAAACCAGCACATTAAAGAGACATAGCCTAGGAGCAAGACTGTCATTTCTTGCTCCACACCCAAAGACCTGGCTGAAGATATATATGGCCCAAAGAAAGGACACAGGTTGCTTTGCTCCTTCTTTGGCACCAAGAGAAAGAGGATGGCAATAATAATGGAAGATGGAGGGACTGTGTTGCTGCTGCATGTGCTACAGTTATTCTTTGGTTAGAGGACTTTAGGTTCCAAGATTCTTGCTCTGTTATTTTTTACCAGTACAAAATTAATTTATTGGAAAAAGTGGCCAAGAATAACAGCTAATTAAAAGGACTACTTGAAAAACTCCTACAAATGAGTACTAAGAGTTCATTGCTTTCTGCTTCTTTAAAAGCTCCACAGTTAGGTTTATCGGGTTGTTACTATAACATAACATTTTTTTTTAATGTAAAATTTCACACTTAACTCTCAGGTACAATCAGAGAAATGAGAAAAGGCATCATGCAGCCACCAAGCCTTCTGATTGTATTTTCTTGCCTCATTCCACATGAAAAACACCAGCTGAGCCTGGAGTTACATTGCAAACCATTGAACTAATGAATGTTACATCTTGTAGCTGCCATTAACTTGCAGAGATGGGGGAGTTTGGAGGGTGGTATTTGCCTGCCATTTGTTTGACTAAGGAACAAAAAAGGAAAGGAAACACTGTACCCTCCACCCCTGCCATCACCACTTTGTCTATCTCCATCTGTCATCCACGTAGGCTCTGAGTGATGAAAGTTATAAGCACTTTCAGGCACATTGAGTGAGTACTGCTGAATCAGGAGAATCACAGTCTGGCCTCAGCAATGAGTTAATCTTTTAAGCCTCATGTTAGTTAAAAGGACTTTTGCAGCTCCTTGGTAAAACCTCGCTGTTACTTTCAGAGAACTTGTAAGCACCAGAGCAGAGGATCTAGGTCTTAGATCCCAGTTTCTGCACTCTGAGGCTTTCTGGAGGAGGGATAAAGAAAATGTTATTTATCAGTGGTGACCTTGTAGGTGAGGAGGCTGGGCTGGTTTGGCGTAGCTCCTCTGACATGTTCAAAAGGACAAACAGAAGAGTCTGGAGGGGGCTTATTCTGTGAGACGCTTGGGCCTCAGCAAGCTGCAGAGCAGCCCGACAGAGCTGCCACTGCCATGAGTGAGCCCGGTGCTCTTGTCTGCTGACCTGATTGCACTACTCTCCGGTGACGGTCCAAAGTGGCAGAGCGTTATCCCCAGTATTGGTGGTTTGATAAAGGCTGCCATTGCCTGGACTGCTTGGGAGACAAATAAAGACGGGAACTTCTCCCTGGAAATTCTGTAGTTTTTATTTATATGTCAAAGAAAACCCTGGCTTTTGTGCTTACTTACTACTGTTGCTTTGGGCCTTTTTATAAGTATCAGGCTTCTGTGTGTACCCTGATGCATCAAAGAGGTCGTCTTGTAAAAGTCAAATAACGCATCCTCAAAGGCTGAAATTTTGAGACATCAGCTAAAGGGTTTTAAGGAGAGAAGGTGGTGGCAAGTTGCATAAAATCCACATGTATTCTGCTCAGAAACAGCTCGAGAGCAATTTCAGGTAAAGCAATCCTGCTCCTCAAGTTGGGACTATATGAAATAAAGCTCCATTGATCCCTCCTGAACCACCTTGCTAAATCTAGTCTGATTCTTCAAATAGCACTCTTCAAATAGCTCCTGATAAAATGGAGACTCGGCCTCCAGTGTAAGTCTTTTACCCACCCCTTTCCTTCTGCAAGCAACACATAAATGTCAGAGTGGTTTTACTGACCTCAATAAATGCTTGCAGGCAGGCAAGGATGACCCCAGATACTGCCAATAGGAGGCCATTAAGATTCATGTTATGTTTCCACAGCCCCTGTCAGCTGGGAGGACCTCTAAGACTTTACAGTCTATAGGTAAGTTTCAGTCTGGTGGTGTTCAGGCAAGTGACTGGGGCTGGGGGAAGCTTGGGGGGGAAGGACAGGAGATTGCCTTCCTGTTTTCCGTGTCTGGGAAGGGCTAAGCAGCTCTCAGCAAGCAGCTCTCATACAGTCAGGTGGGATAGTGATTGGAAAAAAGCAAGGTGAGAGGGAGAAAACACAGATATATTGTTCTGCTTCCTACTCTGTACCAGCTAGCAGAGCTTGCTACTTGCGTGGGTGAGAAGAAGAATATGCTCTACTGCAGGAAGGATTTTAGGAGCAGGCGCGATTCCTTGTATGCCAGAATGCTTTGACTGCTTACTTTTGAGTCCTGAGGGGCAAATTTATCTCTAATATGAGTCAATGGATTTTCGCGAGAGTTGAATAAGCTCCACTCTCTTTTGTAAGAGGAATAAGAATGTTTTCAGCAGCTAGGCAAAATAAAAAAAGAAAAAACTTATGCTAGCTCTGAAATCAAGCAAGCACCCAGTAAATTGTTTCCGAGTGGCAGATACAAGTGTCTTTCCCCTGCTCTCTCCAACAGCTTCCTACCCAGAGGATGCTCCAGGTATGCAGCTCCCATATGTTACAGAAATCCTCCCATGGTAGACAACGGGGTAGCAGAGGAGCACGTACACACTGACAGGGCAAGGGCTGTGCTATGGGGCATCTGGCCGGGGAGCAACGTGGCTGCTGTGCAACTCCAAATTTTCTCAGGCATTTTAGAGTGAATCAGGCTCTGGAGTGAGGTATCCAGTGCATCCTGGCCATGTTCCCTCCCTTGCTGGAGACAGAACCTTGTAGCATTTATTACTTGCCCAGTTTCCTGGTGCTTCCTTTCAAAGCCTCCACAGGAGAACTTCACTTTGTTAGTCTGTTTCTAGCATTGCCCTCTCATTTTGGATTTCCTACTGTACTTTACACAGATTAGCAGCAGGAAGGTTGAGCAGAAGGTGAGAAAACAGGTTGCTGGCTCACGTTTATTTGTGAAAGAGGAAGTCTGACCTCAGCTGGAGAGCAATGACTCCTGTAGAGGGATAGTGTATGAAAATTGGTGCTTCAGAAACCTCGGATTATTTTGAGTTTTCTGTCCCAAGAACAGGAATCCCACAGTGCAGGTGGAGACTCTCTCTGAAGATGCTGGACCGCCCAGAGTTGGCACACACATTTATGATGAAGAAATTTTGGCCAGCAGTAAATAAAGCTGGATTCTGCTCTCAGTTACAGCAGCAAAAAGTGGAATAGGCATTCTGATATCAATGGCATAATTTTGGATTTGTTCCTGAACACTGAGCCAGTCTCTGGCCCTCAGTCCGCCCTCCTTTATGTTCACAGGAACCTTCTACTGAGCATATGCATTAGTTTGTATCTCTCTTTTCATCTTCTTTTCAGCATGTAAAATACCAGCTTCGAAGTAGAACTTAGATGTAGCAGTCAAGAAGCAGATGGACCCAAAGGAGATACAGAACTCAAAGGCTGATTTTATCTATACTGATCTCAGCATACAAATGCTACTGAACTTGGTGAATGTCCTTCCCGAGTTTCTTTCAAAGGCTTCCAGTACTCTGCAGAAAGCTGGCTTTGGCCATCCCTTCCTTCTTACACTGTCTTCCCTTGCTATCCTTTGAAATCCTTTCACTTCCTCTGTCTAAGACACTGTCTTTGCATTTTTGAACAGAGCATGGACAAGGTAGAAACAATTGCCACTTCTTTCAGAATCAGAGTGAAACTTACTTTCCAAGCAACTGCACTTTGCTAGCCAGGCTGTGGGTTTGACAGTCCTGAGGAGCAGAGTTTCCTGGGGAGCAGAGTTCTGTGTTAAAAAGCAGTGACTCTTCAGAAACCTGGAAAGAAAGCTTTCCCAGAGAGGCAGAGAGGCTTTCTCTTGCTGCATCTCATCTTTCAGGGAACTCCAGCTATTTTATGTTTTATCCTTTCTAAATTTTTTTTTGGATTTCAGAGAACAACTGCTTTGGAGGAAGCATCTACTTCTTCATGTTTTAATCTAGTTTAAGTCAACTCCCTGATCACAACACACTAATGATGCCATGTTTGGTGTATGCTCATTTCAGATTGTTTTCAAAGACTTCCAATATTTCGAGAAACTTCTCTTTTAGCCATATCTTCTTTCCCATTCTTTTCCTTTATACTTTATTTCCATTGTTTCTCTACCATCCCAAAATGCCATGTTTGAATCTCCTTTGCATTGTCCCTTTCTGTAATAGTGCCCTGAAGACTGCTATTGTCAAATCCCATATTCATCTTGGTTTTATTTTGAACCTCTCTGGAGATTTTGAACCTCAGCATCTCTGGCCCTATTTAAATGACTTTATTAAAGCCATTCGTATATGGAAATGTGCTAAATGATTTATCTCAGTAGCATTATGCAGCTGCAGCAGTTCCTCCCTTCCCCCAGACAGAGTCCCCAGCCAACAATCTCAAGAGGGCTACAGACAGCCAAGAAAATAAACCCAGATCCTGGGGAACGTGAATGGATGGAATTTTACGAGCATGTTCCTCATAGGGAATGTTGTTGAGACTTTGGGATCTATCTGTATTTTAATTAATATGGTTGTCCTACCTTCTCTTCTGGGAGAAGGGCAAAAGAAAGCAATTTTAATGAGATCCCACAGGTTTTTACCAGGTAAGTGATAATATCCAAAGACAAAATTCAATGAATTAAGTCAAAGAAATCATAAGAAAATGCCTGGTTAATGGATCTAGTTTTGTGTAACAGGGAGCGCAGTTATAGCTGATATATTTGGAGAAACTGTGGTACAGCCTTCAAGCTAGAACATTGCTTTTTGTCTGGATTGAAAGACACTCTGGCAGTAGTGGGAAACCGGAAAGAGGTATCAATGTGAGATTAGGAGATGCATGTGAATGGAAAGGTAAGAGGGTTTTCAATGATGAGGCCAAGAAGATAGGAACTCATGGAAGAAGAATGGTGATGCGTCTTGAATG
Source organism: Pygoscelis adeliae (assembly GCF_000699105.1). Lineage (NCBI taxonomy): Eukaryota > Metazoa > Chordata > Aves > Sphenisciformes > Spheniscidae > Pygoscelis > Pygoscelis adeliae. The sequence continues at coordinate 2,709,163 of NW_008825270.1, read as the reverse complement.
AATTTGCACTAAGCTCTGAAGATGAGGAAAACAGGAGTGAAGTTGATGTAAAGAAGGAGAATTAAGGTCGATGAAAAGCACCATCTGTTTTTTCATATATCGGTTTATCTGAAACACATATTTTCACACAGTTTTTGGTTTATGTTTTCCTCTGATTTGCTAAGGTAAAATATTTTTCAACAGAAATTGGAACAGAATGATAATCCTAAAAAAAAAAATACTCCTTTTTAGCTGAAAAAAAAAAACTTTTTTGTAAACATTGTCACTGAAAACAATATGGACATAATTTTCCAACGGAGAAAAAGGGGTTTAAATCCAGAAATAATTAAACCTTCTTAAGGAGTGCAGAAGAGTGCCTTAGCTATACAAGGGAAGAGAGGAATTGGAGCAGTAGGAATGGAACTTTGGACTGGATATTGGGCGTATGTATATGGTCCCCTTCCTGACTGGAATCAGGCATTCAAAAGTCCTTGTTCCTCAGTGGCAAGAGGACAGAGGTGACTTTGTTGCAGTGCTAATAAATGGAGACTTATTCTGTAGTTCACTTGGGAGAAACTTTTGATTTTGAACCAAATGTCTGTTTGTGCATGCGTTAGTTACCCAAGGGATTAACCTGCTTGACCAACAGGATTGGTACACCTGAACACAGACCACAGCACTTGCAGTTTGCAATGTCAAGTTCAAAACTGGCATGCATAAAGTATTATTACCAAGCAGCTGCTTGCTGATGTGGCTAATTGTTTGACTTATTGAGTTCTTGTAGTCTAACAGCAAAGCACAGGAGATGGGAGGATCCCTGTGGCAAAGTAATAAACTATCCAAATCAGTCAGTTGGGTCTACATGAAGAATCAAGATCATAATTCATGTATTAATTTGTTGGATCTCTTTCAAGAACTGTCCTATTTTAATATATAGTTTTCTGTATAAAATATGTGATGGATTTTGAAGTCAGCTTTGCTTTACTTTTTATTGCTGTTTATTACATCTGAACAAAGCCAAAAATGTCCATGAATGATTCTAGTTCAGCGAAAATCTCAGGTGTGTTAGTCTAAACAAAGAAAATTAGCTTAAACACAGGAGTGAGACTTGACAAAGTTGTGGTTGGAAAACAAGGTGTTAACATTTTCCACCTGCTGACAAGCTCTTGCAATAGGTGCAAAATAGGTTTTCCCTTAGTCCTCTCAGTTTTGGATGACCTTACTGCATCTGAAGTGTCTCTATTAACTTTAAAAATGGAAAGGCAATGGCTGCAAAATGCAAGGTGTTCAGAGCCTTGGGAGTGAAGTTGAGGGTCTGTTGTTCCAGAGACCAACCAAGGAACATGGAGGTCTCCATCGGCATCTCCTTCCCTTCCCCTTTACCTCGCTTCCTAATGTTTAACCAGAGTTTCAGGATTTTACAAAAATTGAACTGTTGGTCACAATGTTTCTGAAGCAAACTGTAGTTGGTTGGAAGATTCACATTCAAGCCCATAACATATGATTCGGATTCTTATGAAGCTTTATCCACAAATGACATAAAGCATTTGAAAGGTCAAAATCTTCAGAACTTAAATATTGTTGCTCATTCCTTGCTTTGCTTCTGAATAGACCAATTTTTTATTTCCCCTTTCTGACCTTCATTCCTCCATCTGCCTCTGTAATTTCTACAGCTGTTGTGATTTGTTTTATAAACTGCCTCTGTCTGGGCTGCTTCTGTCCTGAGTGCATTTTGTTTGGGGCTGATGTGTTGCCTAAACCATTCCCTGTTCTTTGATGATATTAACAAATCAAGTTGCCTCACTGGATTGACTTTTCCCCTCATTTATTTCAGAGAGCCTTTTGGATTGAAATCTCCAAACCCATCACAACTGCCATTGTAAATAAAGCTGACAGTCAATTACAAGATGGACTATGTATTTGAACAAGACTAGCTTTGAAAGCCCAGCCATTTCTAATATACTTACAGACCTGCAAATGCTCTTTGTTTGCAGGACACAGGGGTGCCCACTGCATGTGAAAAGCTGGTGCTGGTGTGTGGTGTAAAAAATTGGCAGAACTGTAAGAAAACTCAGAGGACTTTAGTGAAAATGATAAGAAAAGCATTATCTGTCTCCCAAGGAATAAGCCTTTGTTGGTGGGGGTGCTATTTTTTGTGAAGCGGTATTGTATCTGATGCATTAACGCTTTCACTGCTGGCAAATAGCAGCCAGGTTCTGACGTACCAACATGCATTTCAAAAACAGCAGGGCACGTATTACCAATACAAAGGCGTTGGAGTACATAGGAAGCTTGTAATCCATGAAGAAATGCACGATAATGCACCTTGCACCATTTTTAGTTTTAGTGGAAAAATATTACAGCAAGACAGTTTGCGATATTGGCGTATGTGTCTGTGAGTAAACTCCAGATAGCACTTGGCACAGTTTAATTCCTCTCCATTTGGCAAATCATCTGGTGTTCTCCCTTCTGTTGCATATCCCAGAATAAAATAGGAGAAGCTGTCTTCAAGTGTACAAAAAGAGTGAGCTTAGGCTGCACAACGACCATGTTTCTAATGCATCAGAAACAAAGGTAGTTCTGTTTGATTTACCATTCTGTTAGTGTCATCAAAAATCTGCAGAGATGTGGAAACAGCACCCCCTGGGTAATTGTTGTGGAAAGCATGCCGTGGTATTCAGTATGGGCTTTTCTCATGAGAGCTGCTCCAACAGGGTGGTGTGTATAACTTTTTATAACCTTGCACTGAAAAAGGTCTGTCAAAAGTAGGAAAACCAGCTCTTACTTCTGGGAGGATGCAGTCAGTCCAGCCCAGGCATGGTGGAACATATGAAATGCATACTCTCTGTCTCTCTGTCAGTCTTCCAGTTCATGGTGCCAGTAAATCTGCTGCCTTGATTTGAACAATAATGAGAATAATACAGAAATCTAAAAAGAGACTGAAGTTGTGAGCTGCTGGAAGAAACAGAAGATTTGTTTTTTTAAAAGGTGACTGTTGCAGCAGTTGAGGAATATCTTCTTGCTTTGAGAATTAACACACATTCTATGACTCAGGGACCGGGACTAGAAATAAAGACAAAAGTCACAGCTCACATGCTGTGCTTGTGTTACAAGCCATCCTCTCTCCCTTGCCTGCAGGAATTTTAACAGCACAAGGCAAAGCACAGGAAACGATGTTGTGAAGAGCGTACCAGGACTAGCAAGGAACAGGCCTGTCCCCATCTGCTTCTTTGGCCCCTGCTGCTTTGCAGGAACATCCTGTCTCTGCGTTGGTTTAGTCTGGGGCAGAACAAAAAGGAAAGAAAACCACAACGTTGAAACTTGATTAACTGTAGTAGCTGCAGCTAGTGAAATGGCCAAGTTACCTCTCTTGTTTCTGCATTAACATTACGACATTATGTTCAGTCGATCAGTTTGAGTATGTTATGTTATGTGGCAGTGGACTTAAGAGCGCTTGGCTATACTTTCTCATTCCGTTTAATCTCTCCTGCTTTTCCCTTCATGCTCCGTCTTGCTCCTAACCCATCGCTTTCCTCCCATTCTTTCGTTAAGTTGGTAAAGTGGCCAAATATTCGCAGGCCAGAATATTCACAGGCCAGAATAATGTGACATTTCATGGGGTAAGTAGTTCCTTTCTTACATGAATCTTGTTTCATGTGGCAGCCAAACCCGCTCTGTCTTCAATTACATCTTAAAGAGAAACCTAGAGAATGTCTTCTTGATTGTTTTAAGGGGACCTAATTCTTTAACTGTGCCAGCACTAGACAGAGACAGCAAAGGAATGGGCTGAGAATTGCCCATGTGCAACGTGTACACATTTGCTCCTGCATACTTCAACTGTTTCTTCTCCCAGCAAGCATGAGGCTGGGAAACAGTGATTCTCCTGCCTCCACCTTCTTGGCAGCTGGCTGCTAGTCTGTTGATGAGACCAGACTGAAGTGAAAATGACCTGTTTGCTGCTACTGGAGTTGCAAGAGGCAATGATAACAAACTGTCCCTGCCAGCTAGTCAGCGTAACCCACCTATTGTGTGTAGTTCTTCCTCCTTCAGTCAGCTGTAACTTGGATTTAGGACATATGTACTGCCGTGTGAATGAAAGGAAGACTCAGTCTTCTCGGACCAACAGTGGTTATTCCAAACTTGCCACAGGTAGAAGTTGTACATCACACGTTTTATTCTGACAAGGTTGAGCTGGGTGTTATCACAGGCAGTGCAGTCTGGCTATCAGAGTCTATCCTTAGGACAGATGTCTGCTCCATGCTTTGATCGTGTCAGCAGCTCACCTAAAACCTCACAGTGAGTTGTGGCAGGGCTAGGGAGAGCACCCATAAATCCTCCCATAGCAGGAGCCGAAGTCTCCTGCTACTGCTATTGGAGCAAATGCTGAAAAGAGCAGTAGCGGTCCTAGGTTTGTCTCTGGTGTTGAAATATTTCTAGTGAAGAAATGCCCATCACTCCAGAGGCTATGCAACATGCTTTAAGCAGCTGCAAGGGCCTATTGACTCTTCTTTTAACACTTTTTAAAAAAAGAAACATCAGACCTGCAGACAAAGCCCTCTGCCCTATGTGCTGCAAACTGCTTACGTGCTTGTTATGGGACTCACACAACAAACAGAAACTATCCAAGTAGATCAGAAGGCACAATTTTTGAAGAGGGTGTGCACAGAAGAAACTCTGGAAATATTTCTTTCACTGTTTGACATTCCAGAAAGGGAGGATGCCGATAAACTAGAACGAGACCAGACAATAAAGGGATGGAGAAAATGACTTATTTATGAAGAAGGAAGTAAATATATACAGACTCGTTCTGAAATTTTTCTGCAGTGGTATGTTATTGTAGTTAAAAGTGAGGAATGTAAGAAATACATGTGCCTTTATGTGGAGTTCATGATGTTTGCACCTGTTGCCTCGTATTTTTTCTTGCCCCATATAGGTTTTAGGTCAAACTCATGAATTTCACTTTTTCCTTATCTGAGTATTTTAGGGCTCCAGCACTGTTCTCCACCTTTACCTTATGTTTAAGTGAATTTTTTTCTTTCTTTTTTTGGTCATTTGCATAACATCACAGTTATGGTGTTCCACAGCAATTAACGCACACCAGTCCTTTGACCCTTGTTCTTACATTTTTTCCTGGTGCTTTCATATACCCACATTTCCATTCATATCTCATTCATACCAATATTTATATTTCCAGTATTACTATTTCTGTTAAAGATTTTTCAGATGAATGGTAAAATCAGCCACTGTAAACTATACAGCACCAGAGTGAAATTTATTCTTTTGCAGAGAGCCACCACAACCTTTATGTACCACTCAAGTCCCAATGGACACAGCTGAAGAATTAGCTAAGACTTAAGCAGAGAGAAAAGTGAAATTCACCCAATAGCCCTTTTTTGGCTGTCAGATCTCAGCCTGCAGGGGTGAGAGCTACACAGTAACTGTATGCATGACTAAGAATTGAGAAAGAAAAGAGCTTTCGCATTTAGCTGACACCACTCCTGGTGCTGCAGTGTGGCTGTGACAAGACTGCCGCAAACTGCATTGTCAGGTGGGATACAAGGATGGTCCATTCGTGCTTTACGCCAGCTTCTGAGCTATTTGAGTCCTCTTTTAAACTACCTCTGTATTATTCCCTTTACTCCAACTGCATCACAGGTTTTAATGAATATTATTTAATATCATGCTGGAGAGGAGTAGTCCGTGAAAGCAGTGATAAGTTTGCAAATTTGGTCTAAGGTTTCAGTCAGTTTATGACATGGACCATCTGATATGCATGCTAGGGGATTACCTTATGTGCTTTTGATTTATAGATCTCTCAGGTGTCTAAATATTGTGTTAGTTAAGCTCCCTTAAACACAAAGGGACATTTACAGGTACCTAGAGCTTAAAATGGGCCAGTGTACAACAGCACCCTATACTGGCATTTCATTTCTTAGAAGTCCAAATTGTCTACACACCTAGAGTTTTTAAAGACCTTTTTTAAAGGAATGGTGAAGTTACATTTTTATTCTGGGTCATTTTCTCTACATCCACTGTCTTTTCCACATTAGTAATAATAATAATCAAGACAAAACCAGCATCCTTTCATAAATCATGGCATTTTTGAGCAATCTTCATGGAACAGTGACCCCAAATTCATACTAAATTCTATTTCCTCCCTTCTATTTATGTGCAGCAACCTTGTTTCATGGGAGAAGCGGGTCTGGTGGGTAAAGCACTGGTGCTGCCCATGATGCTGGGGTGGGGGAGCAGGTGGTAAATTCCATGGTGAGGAGAAGGTGGACTCAGAAGTCTGTCCCCTTCACTGTAGGGGAATACATCTTTTGGAGAGAAGATGAGATGTAGGCCTTCTCCCATAATCTTTTGATCTTTACCTGTTCTTGAAGAGATATTCCAATACTGCTGCCACTATTTTGCAGCAGGCATTTTCTTTCCACGCTCAGCAAGTAGAAATGGATTGTGACTCCTGATAGTGTACCTACTATCCCCCCACTGTCTTTCAAGAATATCAGACTCAGGACCTGGTAAGAATTACTTTCAAATCTACATTTAAATGTTATATTGATTTTTAGTAACTTAATCTTTACCAATCTCATCTGAATTTGCCGTAAGTCTAATGGATCATTTGGTTTTAGAGAAGGCTCACTACTTAGAATGAATAACTGTACACTTGGCCAGCTCAAGGCCACTACACCATTTTAGTACCCTTAAGCAATACAAAGACATTGAGCTCAATTTCTGAACAAGAAGAATCCCATTCTAAATAATTACACACAAGTTGTGAACTATGTATCATGCAATCTATTCCACTCATTGTCACCTAGGAAACCCCAAATCCATTTATTCCTGAGGCTTTTCTGGCTAGTAGGCACATTTTCATCACTGTTAACTTTATGTGAAACACCAGAATGAATGTACAGAGAAGGAAGGGGATAAAAAGAAAAACAAAAATCATACTCCAACTGAAAACTGATGGACAATTTCTTGAAGTTGTTCTCTTTCTGTGTATTTATTCCATTTCAGAGGTATGGGAGGATCAAAAATTTCTGTTGTAGTCTTCAGCTTTCATGCTTATTAGAAGTAAGGCCTGTTTTTCTTTTATACTTTGTACAGAGCCATTTCAGCTGAAAGAAGTGAGATATGCTATGCTTTGATATGAAGTATCGCTTGAAGGACTTGGCTGCTCTAAAGATCAGGAAGTTAATGATATTTTGTCTCGCAGCAGGGTGACTTTTTAATGTATATTTTAGATAATACAGCAGTTCAGCGATAATGTAGATTATCGCATTTCCTTCCCGAGGCTTTATATTAAATGGGTAAATGTTTCTGGGCAAGCAAAGCCTTCTTCAGTTTCAAAGTTTTTTTCTCCTTGTCCTTTATGGCAATGTATTTCTATTAGAAGGGCTTTTGTGATTGTGCTTTTTCTCCTGGCTTTTGCTGGGAATGATTCTTCCCTGTGGAGATAGCTAGCATAAAGCCCCTGTGCCCCATACTGGAAAATGAAGTAAGACATAGACCTTGAGCTCTGCATATGGAGCCATGGGAACGTGAACTCACTCTCCCATTCACCAGAACAGCAACATCTCAACTTTATCAACTGAGTCAAACAGCCTTGCAAGCCTGAATGTGGTAGTTGCTTGTGCAAAGTAGTTTTAAACCAGTGTGCATCCATTACTTAATATGCAATTTCTTCCCTATGGATATGGAGGGTCATGTCCCAAAGGATGGACACACAGTATTCCTGTTTTGAATCCAGTGCATCTTTTCTATAACACTGCTTTTAAGATTCAGCCACTTACAATGATAAGCAGCTAGGGCAGTAGTTGTATTGTGTATGAACTAGTAAAGTTTGAATGTGAAGTGACGGATGGGCTTCATCTGGAGAGGCAAAAGAAAGATGCACTAAAACCAATCTATGCTTCCAGAGTTCACTTTGGACAAAAACTGTGACTCACTTGTCATGCTTACAAATGCTTTTCATTGAGATCATAAGCAACAGAAGGTTCATCTACACTGCAGTGGAGCACGGGACTGAGGTCTCTGCATGACCACTAAGTAGGCAGGTACATATAGGTAGGGCAGTAGCTCTGCCTGGAGATACTAGCTTTTGTCCTGAAAGCAGCGTGATCAGCTTAGCAAGAAGCTCTGCATGAGTTGTAGCATGGACCTGTGCTAGATGGTACCGCCTGGGGAGCTCTTTGCATGTGTGTGCTCTAATGTATGGTGCAATACAGACAGGATGACAAGCTGTTGTATAAATTAATAAAATCTTTCACCCTGTGCTAGAGGTAATTTGATCTATTATAGAGACAGTCTGCTTGCGAAATTCCTGATAATTCTTTCTGAACTTCTGAAGTGTTGTACTGGATGTCTTGCTCACAGACATGACAGAGAAGTTAGGTGCTACCCGGTGTACGGAGACCAAAGCTCCTGATGAGCAGGAGGCTTTAGAGATGGGGATCCTGTGCCGTCATCTTGGGTCCTGAACCTGCACACAACCTGGCATACCTCCAACACTAGTGCAGATAGGGAGCTGAGGAGAAACAAGGGTGCTCTTGCTGTATTACATACCTGGCATACTTCCTGATAAAAGACCACAGAAATTATCCTCTGCTTTGAAAGGATGCATGCTGACAGCCTGCACTAAAGAAAATGATTTACCTATCTGAGCAGATAACAGTAAATGCTTGGCACAGAGCCGTACAGCTCCAGGTCTAAAGATACTGCAGCTGTAATAGAGGGATGAAAATGCATGAGGTATGTTAATTGAGCAATAACTGAAATGTATGATTAAATGAAGAGGTAATCTTTCTAAGGTAGTTCCTCTTAATACATGTTACTTTGCATTATGCCTTTGGGCTCTTCTACACTAGAAAAATGAGCAGAAGTAAGGTCATGTTGGGTTCAGTTAACTCTGACCTAAAGATGACTGCTTTGCCAATATAGTTGTGCTGCAACATTTTGTACCTCAAATGAGCAGCTCAAGAGGCAGCCTTGACTCCCTGCAGACTCAGAGTGATCACAGCAACAGTGTTTTCTACCACCCGTGTTTCTGCCTTACCCACTGCCTGCATGTACCACCATAGCCTGTCAGATCACGACGGGCGTCAGGTACTTGGATGAAGTATGTGACTGTGAGCAAGAACAGCAGGTGGTTAATTCACACTTGTGGGATTCCTCCCATGAGAATTGGGGTGAGGCTAGGAAATCTG
>NW_008825270.1:2688839-2699957 GCF_000699105.1 Pygoscelis adeliae | reverse complement strand
CTCACCCTGCTGAAGGTCAGAAAAAGTTTGTGAAAATTGGCAACTGTACAGCTCTTTACACGTCCAGAATATACAGTACTGAAGAACAGGAGGTTGACGAAGCACGTTGCTTCCGTTCTCGAGGATGGTCTGATGTTACAGGTATCATGAGGGTGTGGGTTTTTTGGCAGACAGTTGTCTCATGGCTTTCTGAGTCCACCTTTTATTGCTTTCTGGCTCTGTAAAGGAATTTTTGCCATTTGCTGTCCAGGCTTAATTAGGGTAATGCAATGCCCTTACGTGGACCACCGACAGCATGTGCTGTTCTCCCTAGTCGGGAAGGGATTTTTCTTCTTTCTGCTGGTGAGCTCCTCTTTAGCATTTTGGATCATGTGTGCTTCCCTGTGCCTGAATGGGTAACTGTTGGGATCCCTTGAATATTGCTGGTATAAGTTCAGGCTACCCTGCTCTTCTCTGATCAGCTATCTATAGGTACTGTCGTACCTATTCCTACCAAGAGTCCGCCGTTGGCCTTAGTGCATGGGTAACTCAGTGACTTCCAGCTGTTTCTTTACCCACTTTTGTCCACTGTAGCTCATCTTATGTCTGGCATTTCTGGTTCTTCCTAAGTGTCTGTGCTGACATGCTACGTAGGTGCTCCACGATAAGACTGAGGAGGAGTAAGGTAATTCAATCTGCAAATCCAGTTATGACGCTGAGGAGCCAAGCCAGATAAGCACAGCAGTGTCTCCATTGCTCCGTGATATGAGGCGTGCACCCTTTGTAGTACATTTAAAAAGACAGTGGTTGTGCTGAGGTGGCAGTGCCACTGCTTCATGCAGATAAATACCCGTATCTTGCAACTGTATGAGGACTTGTACATGATCTCTCTGCCTCATGAATCACAGTTGCAATCACCCTGCCTTGCCTTTGCTATGTTCCATACCCAGGTATGCCCTTTTGCCCTGCCAAGTGTGGACCCACTTGGTAGCAGTTAGGTAGCCGAGGGAGCTCAGAGCACCCTGAATGTGGTGAATGCTGGTGTGGCTGGTCATGTGGACCTCACCGACTTCTATTGACTGCTGTGCCTCTGATTTATGCTGCACCAAGGTCAGTCAGGGTAGCTCAGCTGGACGGTAAGGGAGATCAGACTGAAGGCAGTAAAAATTATTTGAGAACTGTCCTTTGAGTATATATAAGGACTTTAATTTACAGCCAGTAAGTGGAGCTAAAGCTCCATGAGAGGTTATTTCTTTAGAAAACATATGGTTAAAAATTGCTGATGGAACTTTTTTTTTCCCCATTTCCTTGTATTTATTTAGTCCTTTTGTTGCACATAAACAGTCACGCTGCTGGGAGCTCATGGTGTGAGCTCTTAACTTTCCTATTTCATTCCTTGAGTCACAGACAGAACACAGGATCTTTGCCGCATTGACTGTGCAGTTAGCACTTTCCCATGCTATTTGTTTGTTTTGCAATGGTTCTTCTTCTTGCTAATTTCACACACCAATTTCTCCTGTCAGTTAAACACAAAATAATTGCATTTCTGTGTATGTGAGCAGTTATATTTGCAAAGGGGGCTTTCATATTCTTATTAATCTAATTCAATTAATTTCCTCAGTGGCAATATTATGTCGAAGTGTTTGGGGAAAGCTGTCCTTTTGCTGCATTGTTACTCAGTATTGCAATTCATGTACAACATCTAATGTTTACATCTAGAGCTTCATCTTGCATCCCTTTAGTCTCTCTCTACTTTCTCCCTTAACTGGAAACACTTTGCAATTGCATTTAGTGGTCTCCATTTTTGCCTGGTCTGGATCACTTTTCACTTTTATTCAGCTTCTCTCTTGTTTATAAATATTAGCTCTTCATTTGAAGGATTTAAGCAGGAAAGTACTTAGACAGGTATATATATCTTTAAGCATTTGAGCTGTGCAATAGATTCCAATGGGACTAGTTATAATACCAAAGTTAGGGATGTGATTGAGTTCTTCCTTGGACCAAGATCATTAATACTTCACCTTGACTTATATGGCTAAGAACCCAGCTCAACAGTGGATAACTGGAGAGGCTCAGGCAATTCTTCGACAATGTTTATTTTTTCAAAATCCGCTAGAAATAATACAAGTCCTTTGTTGAATAAATGCAGGCTTTTTTTTCTAAACTGGGCTATTGCTTGGAACCATAAAATGTATATTATTGAGCTCAGCTCACAAGTGTGGCACCTTCTTTATTGATTTTGACAAACTCTTATTTCACTACTGCCATGGCTGGCCATTTAACTTGAGTTCTTGGCCTGTAGTCTGGGAAAACGAAGATCACAGAACAGCCCAGATCTAGCATATGCTTTTGGAGCAATTCGTGTCTGGCACTAGCAGACCCATAGCGCATTGAAGCTGGCCTTTAATTTATTAAATCTGTAAAATGAGCAGATGCTATTCTGCAAAGGTTCAGTATGATCCATTAAGCACATTTTGCTGACATGGGATGGGAAGGAGAGGTCTGTGGAGTGTTAAAGAAGAGAATTTCTGGCAGGTACTTTTTTCTTTAAAGGTGACTAATTCACCAGTTCTTGCAGACATTCTGGGTCCTTCCCTTCCTGGTGCCTTTCCACTGACAGTGGGGGAGATATTCCAAAAATCATTACACACACACTTGCTTGTATCCCTAAAATCTCTGTGATATGAGCAAACATTTTGGCATTAGAGTAACACTGGAGAGAGCACCACAGCTGGTTGAGATGCAGGGGGATGGAAGGGAGGATCGACATTGCAGGGTGAGGTTCTGCCAAAGACATTTTTACACTGGGATATTTTTCTGCCCGGCAAAATGCAGTATTAAATCAAGTCAGAATATGCCCATCCCTGCTGTATGCTCCATCCACAGCTGTGCCTATAGCAGCACAGCTCTTCCCTCAGACAGTGTGGGCATCTATTCCTTTGCCATATGCTGGAGAAGGCCCCTCAGTGACAACTGGATCAGCTCGGTAGGGATGGCAGCAGTTCCAGGAACACCTTGCCAGAGTCAGCAGAAGAACTGAAATAGTTTTAGAAGGCCCTTGTTTGATGAGACTATCTCAAGAAATAGTCTTTTGGGATAATCAAGTCAAATTATGAGTTGTTCTAGAAAAATTAAAATGGTAGTATTCAGAACATTAGGGTCTGAAAGTTTTGTAGGCTGATTAGAAAGCATAATTTTATTTTGAGAACTAAAATTCTTTCTTTCTCATCCATTTCTGGAGACTGGGATAACCAAAATTATTTAGGGGTTGGATTTCATGAAAAGATGGAATTATATCAGGTATGAAACTCTTTAAATGTTTATTTTATTCTCCCAATAGGGTTTAAACTCATGTCTATGCTTTTAACGCCTTCTGCCTTCCTGATATGCTTCATTTTCCCCTAGAAATTTCTAATACAAGCACTGGTTATGAACAATTTCTTTAAGATATGCTTTGGCTTGTTCAGTACCCCCCTCAAACCTTCAAATAAAACCTTTTTCCCTAGAATAGTTTTAGCTCCTAGAGAATGACTGTGCATTTAAGCTTTTTCCAATGATAAAAGATGTTTGGGGCATCATCTGATTGTCACTTGCGTCATGCAGTTGTGTGCACTCAAAGCACTTGAAACACTCTGCCAGCTCTGGATTGGCATTTCTTTTGCCTCCAGTGGCTGTTTGGGCAGACACCAAAACCACTTCTTAAGCTGCTGCTCCCACACCATGAACCTTTGTCCCTTTTCAGACCATTTCACCTAAATTCAATAAAGGGCTGATTGCTACAAAGCATGAGACAAGTGCAACATGTACTTGTAGCAGGTGAGCATCTGTACATAGTGGCAGGCAAAATGTCACTAGCCTCCAATGACTGGTGTTTACTCTGCCAAGACATGCCGCTTACAGCCAAAGTTACTTGCTATGTTACAAGCAAAGGTTATGATTTTGCAAGTGCTGGGCATACACTGGATCATTTGCTCTCAGCCTGACATTGGCTGTTAGTAGCCTAGGACTTGGGAATTACAGCACCCTTGCACTCATCCAGTGAGGAAATAATATGCAGAAGCAAAGTTAAGAAGCTGCTAGGATCTGGCAGAGCCTGGTCAGAACAGCTGGCCATAGTATGAAAGGTTCTGAGGATGAGGCCTGGGGCATGAGGATTGCTATGTCTTATCTGCAGCAAGCTGAAAGGTGGCTCAACACCCAGGCCCGCACTGCTGGATGGAAAGAAGATGCTCATGATATATTCTGGTTTTGTACAAACAGCCTCTCCTACATATTTTTAATGTGCTGTCACTATAACACAAAACCCTTTACAGGCCCAGGCAAAGTACTTCCTTTTTCCTCTATGGATAAATCCCCCCGGACTCAGCTGCCCCAGTGAGTGCAGAGGCATAATTATTACCTGCTGTATCTGTGATGAGAATTTGTAGACCCCTAAGCCCCTAGATCATTTTCTGCTCTCCGCTTTATGAACGCGCTGACATACCCAGAGAAGGTACAAAGGAAAACATAGGGGATGGAGGACAGGAGGAACAGGAGCCTCTGATCCTGCCCACCAGCAGCATGCAGAGTTTGTATGCTCAAAGGTAATTTTTAAACAATTCAAAAAAACAGGGTTTTTACAGCTCTCTATCCTGCGCAAAGTGATGCTTCAAGAGGTACCTCTTCAAGCAGGAGAAGGGAGTAATGATTTTATGGATTGGATCAAGGTCCTTAGGAGCAGATAGGCAGGCTTGATGGATCATCGTTCTCACATAGGATCTGCCTTGCCTCCACAGAAATCATGAGAACTTGCTTTTCAGCTCACACTCTTGGGTAACATTTTTTGAGAAAAGCTTGAGACTTTACACAAAACAGGAAGAACGTTAAGCCTGTGTATTCCACTAGCCAAAGAACAGTAAATGATGTATTAAGGAAGGTTATGTTTTTATATTAGCTCAGGGGCCTAGGTGGCACTCAAGCCCAAACTAGTTGATTTCCATGTTGTGTTGTGTTTGCTCACCTTTTCACTCTAAGTCATTACACCATCTGGCAATATAAGTAGGACAGCTTGGATAACGGGGTCTTAGCCGCAGCAAGAAATGTCGATGTGACCAAACTTGCCCGTGAAATCTTAGCTGTCCTTTTATGCTTCACAGTGTACTCTTTGATGATGCAATGGCATACCTTTTCTCATAGAGTCTCATTCACAGCACAGCATGGGCCCTGCTTGTGGACTGAGCCAGGCTTACACAGGGCATGAAATAATTTCATGTGAGATGCCTTTGTTGTATGTTGGAGATGTTAAACAATGTGCAGTCAATAAGACAAGGAGTGTCAGGAAGAAAAGGAAGTTCTTATGAATTGGCAGCTGCCTGACATATTACAGAAGTAGATGTTGTGCTTGCTTCTCCATTTCTTCATCTATTGTGAAAAAAATCTTTGTAGGAGATTTCTATTAGGAAGTTGGCAAGTAATTTAAACTATTTTTTTCAAACACAGCATGTGTGTGTTTCTCATTTTCTGGGTGCCTGGCTTCTAGCTTATTTTGGCCTCAAGCCATTGAACATGTTGAGGATAGAGACCGAGACTAAGAACTTAATTCCATGTCCTCTGGGAAGCTCGTGTACAGAGCTGAGGACTGGTAGGTGCATTTGCCATAACCCCTGTAGCTGAGCTAATGTACTGTAGCTTTCCTCACTAGCTGGATTTTCCTACGAAGCACTGTGAGAGTTTGCCATCAGAGACTGAGGAACTCTCTTTATCTATGCACAGCATTGACCAAATGGGCTTTTATATCAGTAGCCTAAGGTGCCTGCGCCATAACTGCGAATTCCATGAGCAGCGCACTCTGCCAGTTGGCCTAACTTGCTTGAATTCAACTTCAAGCAGCTGTTTTTCATCCATGAGTTTTGGTTGAATAAGGCAAAGAGAAACAGAGCTGCTTCTCTGATTGCTGACAGTGACTGATCTTTATGTGTAGTCTAAACTCTCCTTGAAGCGCTTGAGCAAATGAAGAAACATGCTGGATACTTCCAGAAAGGTACTGCAGTGCTCATTAGAGCTATACCCAGCTTTTCCTTATCTTTGGAGAGAAGAGAACAAACCTGACAGTTCATTTTAGTGTGAGTGGGTGGGGAGGAACTAATTATTCTGATTCAAGCAATGGAGGTGGCTTCTCTTTGAGACTGAAGGGGAGCTTTCAGCCTGCTTGTGCTATATGGCTGGAGGTGTTCTTTCTTTACTTGGCTCAAAGACACAAAATAGATAGACCCCACTCTGAGCTGGCTTTGCCCAGGCTGAGTCCGATTTCACCTCTAATTTTGCAGCCCCAGATTATACTCACAAGACATATACCCCACACAGTTGCTTGCTGTTAATGCTAAGTAAACACCTATAAATATTGATTTAGTATTTCAACACTGTACAGTAGTTTCTCATTTAAGTGAAATTAAATGTGAACTAAGCATCGATGTCTGTGAATGATACGAAATATTTGCCACAGGCATGATTTAACTGCTCTGGCCAGCTTTTCAGCCACCTAATCAAATACACTTCTTTAGCAAGAGGGCAAGTACTGTCAGCTTCTCCAGTCAGTTAATATTCCTGTGGTTAATTCCTCTGCATCCCCAGGACTGAGCAGCTTTGTGTAGCACAGTGAATGTGCCTTCTATAATCTTTGATACTGCCAGTGATAAGCTGGGGTTTATTTGCATGGTCTTTCACTTGAGATTCTGTTCACAACCAGCAGCTGGGTGCTTTTCTGTGTATCATATTATTGCTCCGGGCTGTTCAGAGGCCAATATTTCAACACCATAAATACTGATCCCACTCTAGACTTTCCCTTATGAGCAGCTGAAGCATCTCTTTTGCTGGTAGTGAAACATAATCTGAGCTATTGGTTTTGATCATCGTATTAGCAGAGGCAGCTGATACACGGAGAGCTCCCATGTTAATTAACCGGGAAGTTCAAGTCAACACCAAGTTTGCTTAAATTGGGGAGAGAAGTGGAGTCAAAATACAGAATTGCTTTTGATGTTTTTTTCCCTTTGAATTACTGTGGAACATAAAGGAAAAAAGCAATGAGGGAAAAGGTTTTTTGTAAGGGGAGCCCAATCCTGATTCTACTATAGTAAGAGCTCCCAGCTGAGCTAAATGGTGCTGCTGTTGTAGCACCAAGCTTTTTCTTGGCTTCTTCTTGGCTGTAACATGGAAGTGAGACTGGAGCTGGTCTCTGACATTTGATGTTCTGCATTTGGCCACAGATTTCTCTGATGCCCCAAGGGATGGCAAATCCTCTCAGTGAGCTCTTGGCAAGACCCCTGGGCTGGGAGTGACTGTGGATGTACTGCTACAGACGCACAAGTACAGAGACTGCAGCCCTGCCCTGGGACTGAGAGCAGACCTGGGGTGGGCAGGACCAGGCACTGTGCCTGTCCATTGCTGACTCACTATCAGGAAAGTGTTCATTTGGTGGCAAAGGCCTACCATCACAGATCTGGGAGATATTAGTTACCTTTTATGTAGGCTGTGAAAGGTAACTTAATACAAGTTAGTGATGTCCTTTGAGATCTTCTGAGGAAGGATGCAGTGCATACAAAGAATGTATGCCCTATCCTAAGCCGAGCTGGTTGGCACCTAGTCCATTGCTGCATCATGCAGGTGCTCATGGCTCTGGCTTATTTGTCTATCTCTGCTCTTAAGAATCACCTTGTAGGTTCAAAGACAAGTGTTGAAGGTACTAGTGAGCCACTTTCTGCAGTTCTGTCAAAAACATGGGAACTTGAAGGTTCATCACATTGGGGAAGCAAAAGGGCACTAAATATTTAATACCAAAAAGTTAAATATTATCATAAAAGTAATTTAATATAAATAGCTTTCAGCAAATCCTTATCCATATTTCATGACTGAAATGGGTGGCTGGTTTCTAATGTTTGCATGCAATTAATTTTAATAGGTGCAGCACATTATTTCCAATCCTTTGTCCCTCAGAGACCCTGGCCCTATCAAGAAAAGCAAATGGCAGGACATCAAATGTCAGTGACACAGAGGGTGATGCAGCACCCTGTGTATAGATCTGGAAATGACAAGTTAATAGCTATTGATAGTTCCTGAAGTGTATCGAGAGTAATTATTCTATGTATCTGGAGATAAATGAGGAATGGCAGGAACTCCATAAGGTAAAGATATCTGAAAATAAGAATATACATTAGGGACATATAAAACTTCCATTTTTCATGTCTTTGTAAGGTGTGATCTGAAGTCCATTTGAATAGGTGGCAGTCTTCCCACTAATTTTACAGGGTTTAGAAGAGGTCTTCAGTGAACTTTGTATATGTATCAGGGACATCATAACCAGCTTTGCTTGGGTGAGGCCAAAGAAAATTTCTCTGATCCTCCAAACTCATTCACACCCTCTAAGACCTCCTGTGAAGGACAAAGCTGCAAGAGGAAGCAGACTGTGTGTGTTGTGAATGCTTTAAGATGTGGAGTCTGCTAGATGTTCACAAATGTCCCTCCAGATTGCATGAAGAAAAAGATGTGTAAGGTGTCTGATGACCTTTGAAATAGTAGCAGAGATTTTTAAAGCTAACCAAATGTGTCTCACACCATTAAACTGGACAGAGAAAAAGTCTGGCACATTTGATTCTGGAAGAAATTTCTGAAATGGTAAAAGGGAAAAAAAATAGGTGGTGTGAAACACATTCTAACACTAAAACTGACTTCACTCTGGGCTTCTGGGGATGAAAGTCTCCAGCTTTAATTAGCATCAAGTTTAACTGTCTTCTATTTCAACCCTCAATGTTAATTAGTGATGCCCTTGGGGTAATCAACCCTTGTGGATCTCTGAGAAAAATGAACTGATTAGTAGATTGACCTTGACAGTTCCCAGGGAAGAAGATGAAAATACAGACTGTTCAACTATGCTGCACTGTAAGCTTAACTTAGCGTAATCTAGTGAACTGGGAAGCCCAATGGAAGAATGAGGAAAACTTAATGAGGAGGTTAGTTACAAAGGGTGCCATTCATTTTTCCACATAAAAATGCAAAGTTTTTTTCATTCAAGCTATTGTCATGGTTTAACCCCAGTCGGCAACTAAGCCCCACACAGCCACTTGCTCGCTCCCCCCCCGGTGGGATGGGGGAGAGAATCAGAAGAGTAAAAGTAAGAAAACTCGTGGGTTGAGATAAAGACAGTTTAATAAGTAAAGCAAAAGCCATGTGCGCAAACAAAGCAAACCAAAGAATTCATTCACTACTTCCCACCGGCAGGCAGGTGTTCAGCCATCTCCAGGAAAGCAGGGCTCCATCACGGGTAACGGTTACTTGGGAAGACAAACGCCATCTCTCTAAACGTCCCCCCTTCCTTCTTCTTCCCCCAGCTTTATATGCAGAGCATGATGTCATATGGTGTGGAATATCCCTTTGGTCAGTTGGGGTCAGCTGTCCCAGCTGTGTCCCCTCCCAACGTCTTGTGCACCCCCAGCCTACTCGCTGGTGGGGTGGGGTGAGAGGCAGAAAAGGCCTTGACTCTGTGTCAGCACTGCTCAGCAATAACGAAAACATCCCTGTGTTATCAACACTGTTACCAGCACAAATCCAAAACACAGCCCCATACTAGCTACTGTGAAGAAAATTAACTCTGTCCCAGCCAAAATCATCACACCATGAATGGAAGTTTAAGGGCTAGATACCTGAAGTTGTTCAGTACCTACATATCCATTTTATTTAACCGACGCTCATCATCTATTATCTGAGCTTTGACAAGTTGCACTTAGAATATCTGGAAATATTTTCAGAAGAATCCCACTCTAATTGCATGAACCCCACAAAATGTTCCTCTGAAACACATCTCAATCATCTCAAGTTTACTTTTTGCTGCTTCCCAACAAGCAGCTGATGTTTTCAGGAAACAGAAGTTTTTGGAACAAATGGAGAGACACCTAGTGAAGTACAACACCAGATTTGGAGTCAGGAAATTCTGCCCCTAGCTCCCTCACACTTGGTGACTTTGCTATGGATTCTTTGCTAGGTTCTTCTTCTGCCTTTGTCATTAGTTGTGCAGTCCTGGGCAAATGAAATGTGTCTGCTTGCCTTTTCTGAGTATGAATGAGGAATAAAAATCTCCGTTGTCTGAGATACCTTGTGATCTGTTGATCTGAGATGCTCAGAATGCAAAGGAAAACTTTAAAAAATTTCTATCGCTTCATAACCTTTTGTATTAAACTTCGCTGCTTCTCCTTCTTACAGCCTCTTTCTTATCAAACAATTTACCCTTGAATAAGTGTGTTATGCCATTTCCTACTTTCATGTCCTCCAAGAACATCTTACAACATGGAGCAGCTCCTCTGTCTTTCCTGTGCTGTTCATACCTCCTGAAGCCCCAGCTAAGAATTCTGCTGCATGGGCACGTGACCTGAAGTTGCCATTCAAATATGCTTTTCAGTTTTGATTTCCCAAAAGTGATCAGAAGATGTGAAAGAGTCATTATTGTGAAACCGTAGGTTTGTATTTCAAAGCACATTTGAAGCTAGATAAGCTGCAAAAAGTACTTTAGGCAATGAAAGAATCTCAGTCTTACACTGAAAAATAGAAAAGATAAGTATTGATGTGCTCTTGGCACACAGTTAGGTGGTCTGGATTTTTGTTTTATTGTTATTGTGGGGTAAAAAACAGATAACATCATGATGTGCATTCCCTAATAGAAATTTCTAATATAGGACATATAGCGATACTGACATGTAGATAAGAGAATTCTAAACTCTGTAAAACTCATTGATGTCATCTTACCCCTAAGAACAATCAAACAAAAGGCATCTATATATAGTACTTTGAGAAAATTTGATGCTAATTGAAGGTGCTAGCTTTTTTGATATCCCTGAAAACTCAGATTCTCAGTTTATCAGGTACAGTGGAGCTTGAAGCAATCAGAGGAAGTAGCCTGCCAGGGTGCCTAGAAGAGTCCCTGCTAAAGGAGAGGGGCTATTCATGCCATATGGCCCCCTCAGCAGTAGAAAACTCCAATGTAACTGCCAGCAAGGGAATTGGCTAGCGTCAGCTTGTTTTGAGGATTCAGTGCAAACATCACATATATTCAGAGTGAGGCTTGTTGGCAGTAACAACAGGAATGTCTGGTGCTGAATCCAGACATTCAGCAAGGAT
>NW_008825270.1:2668036-2688808 GCF_000699105.1 Pygoscelis adeliae | reverse complement strand
ACACGACGGTCAGGCTATGGTGTAGTACAAAGAACCTGGAATGGTTTTAAATAGATGCAGGAGGTGGATCAGGAGCCAGAAGGTAAGGCGAGCAAGAGGGGCACTGGCATAGGCCGTGTCCCATTACTGCCTTACTTTGCAAAGGCAAAGAGCCCCAGAAAGCAGGCAGGCTGTCGCTTCTGGAGCTGGGCTGTAGGTGGTGGCTCCTGCTGTTGAGGATAAGAGAGAGCGAGTCCCCACCAGTAGCCTGTGCCTCTATCACTTTAGAGGCAAAATCCTGTCTAGTCAGGACTCTTCAACATGCATTTTGTTCTACCTCTTCCTGGCCCTATTTCCTCATTCCTGGGACTGCAAATTTCAAGTTGGTTTTTTTTTTTCTGTAAGTGCTGCATCAGAAAGAGTGATCCTATTGCAGCAAGGATTGCCTGGGTAAAGTGTAAATTAACCTAAATTAACCTGTGTTGCCATAGCTAAGCTATTTTTGGTACCTAAGGTGTTTTTTTTAAAGCCAGCTCAGGTTTCTGTATGCTACATTGAATTCTGAAGACTACAAATATCTCTGCCATGTAATTAGAACTAGATTCAGCATATCAAAATGTATTGAATGTTCTGGGATGGTGATTTTAGTCCTCTGTACCACTGAATGTCTGCCAAATTTAAACTGAATGTTAGTCCATTCCATTGCATAGTGTTAGCAAGTTAGAAATAATCTATATAAGCTGGTTGAGAGACTGCAATTAACATTATAGACTGCATTTTAAATTGTCTTTGCTTTTCTTTGCTTCTCAATGTTATACATCTTCCTGCTTGTAAGTGGTTTTGGAGAGAATTTGCATTTTTTGTGTGACATGAATACAGGGATTCCAAAACCACTGGAATACCTCACGGAAGTGCTGAAGGACTATTGGCATATAAAGAAACACAACACTTTCAGACAGAGATGTCCAGACCGCTAAAGCTGGCAGCACTCTGGGAGGGATGTGGTGCCTGGAGCACCGGAGGCTGCTGTGAAGAGATTAGTAGAACAGTGGGGGTGGCTGTGGACTAAAAAGCCAAGTTGTGGAGGAGCACAGTTCCGCTTATTGATTGACCTGAGTGTGCCTGAGGAAAATTTAAGGAAGAAATGCTTAGGGACTGCAGAAAAATGAGAAAGTATTTAATTCTGTGTTACTGTTTATTACTGTGTTTCCTTATTTCAACCAGCATTTTATGATTTATTCATCCAGAAATAAATCTGCGTTTTGCTAAAAATCCAAAGGAAATAAGGTAGAAGCCCCAGTGATTTTCTCATAAAGTGCTGTTTCCTTTAATTCCTTCAAGGCAAAGGTCCAGATTACTACATATTATGGCAGTTGCTACTGCAAAATTTGCTTGGGCTTAGCTGTAGTTAAAGTAAACCCATCTGTTACAAGAATGCTGACAAGCATTTACATTTACAATGTGTTTATAAAATTTTGACTTTGTTCTAAGAAGCAGCAGAGATCAGAGGGCCTAGGAGATTCCCCTGGACTCAAGGGGCTGCAGCAGGTCCCCAGGACCAGGCTGGGCTCAGTGGCAGGGCAGGAGTGGGTGCTTAGCACCATCCTACAGTTAGCCTGTTACCGGTGGAGTCAGAGACTGCA
Organism: Pygoscelis adeliae; assembly: GCF_000699105.1. NCBI lineage: Eukaryota > Metazoa > Chordata > Aves > Sphenisciformes > Spheniscidae > Pygoscelis > Pygoscelis adeliae. The sequence continues at coordinate 2,687,186 of NW_008825270.1, read as the reverse complement.
GGCTGTTCCATGGGTTTCATGGGTCACCTGTGGATCAATGCTTCCTCCTGTGCACCTAGGGAAGGATTATAATTTCATACCAGCTGGTTTCATGGTCTGGAACTGTCTTTCATTCGGTTGCTCCTAAAAGCCATCATCACTTTTAGGGTACAGGATGTCTCTGAACCTCCACCTGGACTGGTCTTTCTAAAATTTCCTCCTCATCTAAAGCTTTGACCCTTAGGTTCTCAATTGCCTTCAAGTTTTGTTTTGTTTTGTTTTGTTTTGTTTTGTTTTGTTTTGTTTTGTTTTGTTTTGTTTTGTTTTGTTTTGTTCTGTTTTGTTTTGTTCTGTTTTCCCCCTGGGGGAACGTAGGAGGTAGGAAGAAAAAACTCTACCTGAATCAGAAGTGTTGTCAGGGTTGGCAAACTGCTAATTTCTGATTGCTATGTTGGAAATTTTTCAAGGCAGTGCTGGTACTCCATTTAAGATAGATGTATTAGGAAAAATACCAAGCCATCAGTTTCAAACCATGAGGTAAAGGAGCCCTGACATGCTGCAAGGCTCCTCAGCTTTAAGACACCATTCAGGACAACACGGGCAGGCAGGCTGGCTGCTTCTGCACTGTCTCCTGACAGGTTAACAATTAGTTAATTGGTGCTGCTAATTACAATGTTCATTAAGCAATCCCAGGTGGCAGGTTTACCCTTCCTATCCGTATCGCTGAAACATTCTGAATAGGATTTCATGCACAAGTGGAGGTAATGGCACTTTCTGTCTCTCTTGCACACAGACATAGCGTGGTAGCATAAGCGATACTCATCCTCCCATGTCATGTACTTCAGCTCCATCTGGGATCACTTTCTGGCCTCGTTTCAAAGAGGAAGAACTGCGTTGTTCTGTTACAGAAATGCTACTCTATTTTGATTATTAATTTCTACACACTTTGCCCAGTAGAATAAAGATGTTTAGCTTCATGAGGATGATACTATTAATAATGCATGGGACTTATAAAGAAACAGTGATTTACATTGCCCAAGTACTGTACAAACAGTAATTCATAATAATTTGTATCACCATAATCTCGGAAATAAAACCCAGGAAGGATGCATTAGGCTCCATGTTCTCAGTCCTTTCCACACTGCTTTCTGGGTGGCTGTAACTACTGGTTCAAAGCAAATCACCTGAGTTACAGGTTGCTGCAGGGATGCCCCGCTGACTCCTGCTCCTCAAGACACCAATTAACATTTCTGGAGTTATGGGACTCTGGTACACTGTGTTCTCATCTTCTCCCCAAGAAAGCTAAATACATCAGGCTTTTTCTCTGAGATTCTGCTTTGTGCCTCTCTACCTAATTGATTCAATATCTTTGTTCATATTTCAGACGAAAATCCCCTGCTTTTACCTGTTCGGCTCTCTTTTTCTCTTCTCTTCTGCTGTAACTTCAAGGCAATGCAACACATTGCTTAGAAGCACTGGCTGTAACAGGTAATGTGGATTGTGTTTCTGACTGAGTTATTTTGGAGTGAAAGGAGTAAGGCGTCCTTGCCGCAGTTTCCCGGTCTCTACAAAGTTGCAATTGCCAGGTAAAAGAGGCTGTGTACTTACAGAGTAGCATTATCATACTTGCTTCTGTTACTGTTAGCATGATTTGTGTAATTCTCTAGATGTTCTTCAGTCTGTAAAGCTTTTTGTGATACGATAATAAGAGTGATGCTACATGAAGTTTGTGACGATGATTTCAATAAAAATGTGGCAATGCACTACACGGTCCAGTCTGTGGGACACAGACACCACTTTTCATTTCCTTTCTTTTGCAGAGGAAAAGACCACGTGTGTTTTCCAAGCACTCTGTGCACTCTTCGCTCCCTCTGAAGCCCAGGTGACTTATCTCAATGAAACATTCATGCCATAAAGGTGAACACTGTGCAGCCAAATTTACTTTTGAACACACTGCAGAAAGAATTTTTAACAAAGCCTCTCAGATGATGCCTAAAAGGAACTGTGCACAAAGCTATTCCATTTAGAAGGCGTGCAAATTCTGTGGCAAGTGTATCATATGAATGCTTACATAGATAATTTTGGAAGGGTAACTAAAATGCAATCCTACCTAAAATTAGGAGGCTAATCAAAACCCTGAAGCCTCCTTTCTCTTTGATTCCTTACAGCACACTCCCACAATGTTTTTGCTCTTTTTCAGGCTTTTCTGGAAAGTGGTGAAAAGCCCTTGAGAAAATCTCATCAGGAAAGGATGATCTCTTCTGCCAACTAATTTTAATATATTCTTCATAAGACATTGACTAGAGCAGTTATTTTAGTGTTTCAGTGTACTCCTTGGATGGTTACAGAGAGCTATACGCAGAGGCAGCTGGAATCAACTGCTATATGGTATAAGCGTATGGCGTTGGTGTGTGGTTCAGCTATAAAGCACTGAACACTTTGAGTTCAGCTGGTGAATGAACCAGGCCCTGCTCTGTGCTGGGCTCTGAACCACATGAGACACCCAGCGTTCACAGCACGTTGACTTCCAGAGGAGTCTCTCGGGGTCTGGCCAGGACATCTTGTCTTGATGAAGAGAGTCTTTTTTCCCCAGAGTTTCAAAGTCCTTTCCCCCACAGCAATTTTTCTTTTAACTGTTTTTTTTCTTAGTGTTTCAGATGAACTTTCATTTCTTTTTTAGCAGATTTTTAATTACCCTGGTGCCACACTGAGATGTGACTGAGATGGAGACTCCAGCTGTTTTTGAGTCACATCTGCAGATCATGTAGGTATAATCGCTATGGTAACTGACCCATGTTGGGTAGAAGAAAAAAAAATGCTCAGAACTAAAGGTTAATTGCTGTTTCATTTATACATGTTTTGTGCAACTCCAGTGTTGCAAATTGAGTATCCTATTAGAATGAGATTATTAACAGATTGAGCATCTTTTTTGTTACTTGGATGTCTGAAGAACTACTTGAAATATTTTAGAAATAGCGACTCCTTTTCTATATACTCTCATGCATGGGAAATCCCAGCCAACTCCTTTTTTTAAAAGGGGAAGGAAGGTACTTGCCACTGCAGAGGGAAACCTTTTTCTTCTTATATAATAGAAAAGACCTACCTGTCATTCTTCCCCTGTCCAGGACAGGAATAGCTTTGTGTGATCATTGTCCTAGCAGGCCATTTAGAAAAAAGCACAAGGAAAAAGCAACTAACTAGACAAATCAACAGACAAAATTTCTCTCACTTCACCCATGACAAGTTCACATTCTGTACAAGGCTTTGGAAATTCTTTTGCTGTTCGACCTGTACCCTACGCACTGGAGATCTTATTATTTGCAATACACTGGTCTTCAAATGAAATAGCTCAGGTCTTTAAAAATGTGCTGTCAAAGTGTCTGATTTCTCTTTCAGGGGATTTTCCAGATTCATTTAAGAAAGCAAGCCATTCATTTAATTTAAGAAATGAAATGCATGTTGACTAGTTTTCTCTCCTTACAGTACTTGCTGGCTCTGTGAAAATGCTTTAAAAGTACACTGGAGGTTAACTGTGCAACTGGAAAAAAGGTGTTGTTTTTTTTTTTTTTATTTTCTCCTTACTTTTCATGGTCAAATGTTATGGACTTCACTGCTAGAGATAGATGTATCTAGGATGAAATATTTATTCTAATCTACTGAAATACTGAGACAACTGATAATTATGGATTATAGTCAATTTAAAGATCAGACTGCCTAATCTGGATTATAATTTTAACTTCTCAAGCATCCATATTTGGCTTGTTCTGCTCATGAAAACAGATTCTTTCTTTTTTTCCATTATGTCCATCTTGTTTATTAGGATATTTGAGACTGGTATTTTTGGCTTTCCATGCGCCCAGTACAACCTGCTTAGAAAAACTTGTATCTGCTTTGCATTTATACCCACCAAAGTGACTCTCTTGGGGCAAATATTTGATATCCTTCTAAATGAGCATGGAAATTTCTAGTAACTTTTCATTATTTTATTTATTCTGTAGGAAGAAATATTTGCACATGATCTTTTGCAATTAAAATTCTTCCAACAGTTCTTAAGGAACTCCAGGGATCTCTCCCTTCTCATGGATCTCAGCAGAGTGAATTAATCTACGTTCAAACAAAATTGGAGATGTAATTACTTTATAACCTTTAGAAGAATAATTATGTTCCTAACACAATCACCCATGTTTTGGGGACCCTATTGCAAAGACTTCTGGCCTCTGTTGCAGACTTACTCCTTTTCTTCATACTCCCTAACAGAACAGAAAAGTTAGACTTTAGAGTGCCTTGGGTGAAAACCGATGACCTGTGGGTTCACAGTGTAACATTTGGTATTTCTGGCTCTGCTTTGCTTATTGTTTTGGGAATTGCAACTCAGAACTTATGAGTGACATTCTGAGTGTAGGAACTCTGCTTAAATCAAATGAAGAAAAAGTTGCTAGGGATGCTCAGGACTAGTACTTTTCTAAACAGTAAAATATTTGCCATTTGTCTGTAAGTCGGTAGAATGAGAAATATTATGATACATCAGGTGCTTAGAAAATATTTCCTTTCAGCATACATTCATGAAAAAATGTCATAAAATGTCTTGGAGTTCTATATTTATTGCCTTTCTGTATTTCCAAATTAAATCTGCTCATCTGACAAATACAAAAAATGCTTTGCTTTAAAATTAGGTCTTAGATCTGATTGATAGGCTGGTGCTTGCCTGCGTGCTACTAACCAGAAAAACTCTACTTTTTGAGTACAGCAGTATTACTCACGATCTACGCGCTAGCTTCCTCACAAACTTTTTAGTCCTGCATGATTACCAAGAACAAAATGTAACAAACGGTTTCAGTTTGCAAAATCAACAAAATGACACATACCCATATTAGAAGTGCAGAAATGTAGAATTCTAATGTAAATGATGGTTTTCCTAATTTGCCTATCAATGAATATTCATCATAGTATTTACATAATGACAGCAAATGTTCTGATTATCAAATTTAAGTCTAAAGAATGCAATGTGGAATAAGTTTTAGGAACACCGTTAAATGCTTTCTACCTGGTTTTGGTATCTCAGTGTGCTGGTATCCAGATGTTTAAATGTCTTTAGTTAACTGAAGATGTACAGGAGGGCTAGCTGGGATTTTTAGAAACAGTTTGATAGGTTACTCTGCTAATAAGGCAACAGTCAAAAGCTCCTTTTGAAGACACTGGAAAGAGAATATCTAAACTTTTGAGGAAAAATTAAACTACCTGATCAAATTCTGGTAGTAATTATTACAGGATACCACTTCCTGCCTTGAGCAGTAACATCATTTGTACATATCATTTAATAGTTGCAGAACTTCATACCAAGCAAAGATGAAGGTATTTGTGCAGCTGGATGTGCCTTTGAAGATCTTTTGGGATGAAAGATATCATAAAAACTAAAGCACTGATAGTTGAAAATGTCCAGCAGGACCACTGGAAAGAAAGAAATGAGATGTCTTCTCAAAGGTAGACTTTCTTGAGTCAAGTAGGTGATTTCACCTCTTCACTTTATTGCTACACTCTTTTAAACACTCACTGCTGCCCAGTTGTTTTTATGTGACACATACCAGGCTGGTACCTGACTACTTGCCTAATGGTCTGAACACAGAAGGAAGAGAAAGAGATGTTTTTGTTCTGTATACCCTGGCTGTTTCTCTCTTGTGGTGGAAAAGTGTGGCATGTTTCAAATATGCAGCTGCCTCCCAGTTGTCTATTCGTAATTTTCATAAATATCCACTGAGAAATGCTAAAGAAATTAGGGGAAAGCCATATGGCCCTTTTCTATGTTGTTAAGAGCTGCAGGAGAGAGCCTTAAAGTTATTATAAAGATGAAAGAGGAAGGTGTTAGGTATCCTGGTCACATATTCTCTGAGCTGATGGTTTATGTTATTGAAACATTTTGTAGAGAAACTTAAATTCTCATCATTTAATAAAGAAAATTATTCTGTTGCTAGTGCATATCCTTTACAGTGGAGTCAAATACACATCTGCTAAGTTATGTGGCTTGCAAATGAAGACAGGCCAGGCCACCAAGGTAGAAGAATGTGTCTGTTTCCCTCTCCGCTTTCTTTCAGGTTTCTCTTGATATTATGGCTATGTTTTTATTTCAGAATGAAATTAGTCTTTGCCCCAAAGCATATCAGTAGTACTGCATTTCTACGATGCTTTCATTTAAGGCTACGAACACACTAATCATTTATTATGGCTTAAGACATGAAGTAGTAAAGTGTCAGGCTGATGATACATTGGAGGCAAGTGAGGCTCAGGGAGGTCATGGGGCCATGCAGTGATAGTTCCTGGTCATAATGTTCCCAATTCCTTTAATTTTCCTGCTCTGAAGAACAAGAATATGCTGAGTGGGTTCCTGGCTGCACCCATTATCATTACTGTCCCACCTTGTGACAGGATTCAGGATGGGAAGAATAATGTTCTACCTCTACTGATTGACACTCTCAGTTTCCTTGGCTATAGATCTTTGCATGTGCTGTCAAGATGCAGCCTCATAGTAATAGCAGAATTGCACAGCAATATATAATATGGGAAAATTTCTTGAGGTTTTCAAGACCTGACTGAGCAGTCTGGTCCAACCCCATAGCCAATCCTCCTTTGAGCAGGTGGCTGGACTAGAGACCTCCAGAGGTCCCTTCCAACCCGAACTACCCTATCAGTCTATAGTTCTATGACACAGATTCACAATTTACAGAAGCTTGTAAGCTTTTCTCCAGAAACAATCCACATGTATGCCTAAGCCTGAAGTAGATGTGAGGTGCTTTGAAGTTGCTTACCCTTTAGTGTATTGCTAACTGTAGGTCTATGTCACACCTGTCATGTGCTAACTGCTTCATTTGCTGATATCCTTTGGTTTAAAACTGAGCAGAATGGCTAAGGCAAATTTGGGAAACAGGGACAAGAAAGCTCACATTTTAATTTGTTGATCCCAAGGACCTGGCATTTGCAACAGGAAATGTCACTGTAATCACAAAGAAATTGAACGTTGGTGGTTTCACTGATGGCTTCCTAGGTTCATCAGTCTCTGATTGCTGGGTAATCATCAGCAGTGAAAATATAGTCCGCCAAGAGGTATGTGAAGGACAGCCCTAAGGAGACTAATGGTAACTGCCTCCCTCCTTTCACAGTGAAACCTTAGACCTCAGGGAAAGACTTGTGCTTGGGCCTAGACTACGACTGATGGCATGAGATGAAGGACCTCTTGGAAGAGGCTTCATCTTCATAGTTTTCTTGTATAATATGACTTACTCCATTTAATTTTGGTGCTGGGTAACCCCAATCACTTCTTAGTTTGACAGGGGCTGACACTGTGCTTGGTGCCCTGAGAATTCTTTTCAGAGAAGATGGAGGAGAGAGTGGTATAGACATGGGTGATTTATTTCTCACAGGGTGCCATGGTCTCCTCACATAAATACAATCACATAAGCATTTATCTGGCCATAAAACACTTTCTGCTGCAAGTTTGCAGGTTGGCAGTGGCAGCTCTGGGTAGTTCAGCCATTTTGTAATTTATTAAGGGTTGCCGTTAGCGCGGACATTTTAAAATACTGGTCTGTTCATCACTGTGAAGGATTTACAGTGAGATTTTCATGTGAAAATCATTCCACATCCATTCACCAATATTTAGAGTCCCCTTGACTTTTAGGTCACATACAAAATTATTTTTCTCCAGGGAACCAAGTGTGGAAGGCAGACATCCACTGACATCCCACTCCTGCAGAGCTGGGCACAGGTGTAAACAGGGCCATAAACTAAGGAGATTATCACTATGCACTTTGCTTGACTGGATAAAGCTAGTACAGCATAGTCCTAATCCATGGCTGTAGCTCCTAAAATCTATGGTGATAGAAATAAATAGCAGTTTGTTTAATAATAATGATATTGCTGCTAATAGTGATAATAATTATAATGATGATGATGATAATGATAATGATAATAATAATAAATAATGCTTGTTTATTTGCATGTATTGTATAAATGCTTTCTGCTGAGCTGCAGCCCAGATCAGCAAGTCAAGGCTCAAGGAATGAAGTCCATTAGCTATGTTTTGAACAGGCTTTGACTGGCACAATGTGAAAGTCAGGGAAGATCAGCCTCCCTAGGAAGGAAGCGGAGAAGTGAGATGCTAGTTTTGTTCTTTCGTCATCTTTTTTTTTTTTTTTTTAATTGCAGATAGCCAGATGTTTTTTCTTCACTGATTGGCTTTTGTTTTTTTTCAGCTGTTCTTTTTGAGGAGCAGTTGTCTTAATGGACATAATTCAGCTGGTGAGCTGCTTAGGTTGTTCATAACAAGCATTCCTTAGAGTAATCACTACGGAGAGCTCACAATTTCCATTGCCTGACTGGTCAGCTGAGTTATTTGATATGGTTTCTGTTTTCTATGAGTTGTCCAGAACAATACATTTTTATGCATCTGCAGCTTTTCACAAATTTTCATTCATGAAAAATTTTCTATATTTGGAAAAATATAAGCTCCTAACAAAGCAAACAAAATTCAGCTGTTCAAATCTTCACAGAAGTGAGGCTGAAAACATGATCAGAGCAACTCACATGTCCTCACAGCTCACTTAGGTGTGCATTTGCAGGACTGAACATGTGGTGAGTGGACTGTGACAGAAAAGGGACAGCAAAGTCATGGAGAGATGCTTTGTAAGGGGCCCACAGGAGGTACATGTACCAGGAGAAACTGAGATACCTCTGAGGCATGTGGGGAGCTGAATATGAGCCTTGATGGCACAGGAAGATGTCACCTACACTGTGATGCTCTTTACAGCATGGCCCTGATCTGGTCCCTAGTGTGCACTGCAATTATAGCCTACCTGCCTGCCAGGAGGGGACATGGGTGCACCCCAGCTCACCATGGGCTCTTGTTTCCTTGCAGGGAAACTCACACACAAAGGCTGGGAAGGCTTTTCACTGTACTCCAACAAGATCCTTTGTCTGGACACAGAGACCATACAGCAACCTATTTTAAAATGCCAATGCAACCATTAGGATGAAGATACAATGGAGAAGAGCAGTGGCAGAAACAGCTGGAATCTAGGGACTTGACAGACTATTTGCCCAAATACTCAGAAGTGGCCTACTATAAAGTGCTACAACACAGCAACATGAAGAGTCAGCCAAGGTACCAATATCATGCTGGACGTACCCATAATAGCTAAAGATAGGTTCAGTGCTGGAAGTAGGAAGAACATCACAATTGCAAGTATGTGGGAGACAACATGACAAAAGACAGATGAGTTTTGGCAGTGGTAGTTAAATATCCGATGTGGACAGTGGAAGCATTAGTGTGCCTTTCATTACCTTTGCACTAAATGTGCAGTGCTCGGCACTTTCTGGCCATGAAGTTAATTCTGTGTTTCCTGAAACAGATGGATAGACAAGCTTCCAGCTGCAGAGCATTCATCTAGGGGAAAAGATGAAAAGGACACAAATTCATATACAGATCAAATAAGGCTACAGAAGATTTCTAATCATAGAATCCTTTGGATTGCAAGGTAGATTTCATAGGTCTGTTCCCACACACAAGAACAATTGATTTGAAGCTTTAATATTATCCTTGTATATAGATATTTTCCTGAAGAATCTTCATTAGGATTTTCATAATAAGGGCAAATATTGGTGCTACCTAGTTTTTCAAGAGATTCTGCACTAAAAGAGGTTCAGCTAGGATAGACTTTATCTTGTCCATTCAGGCTTCTGTCCATCATGTTTTCTTCCTAACACACACAGCCCTGATTTAAGTAGGGGACTACAGAGCTGAGACAGCATCAAGCAACATGTGAGCATCTGCTGTTCTGCTGCTTACAGATGGGACAGTAACCTCTGTATAGTCTATCCTCTCAGGCAAACCTGTGCCTGGCAAAATCCAACACTGGATGCTTCAAAGGAAGGGGATTCACTCACTGAGCCATGAACAATGCATCTTTGGGTTTCTATTCTGACCCTCATATTTCCCTAGCCCCACCTTTGTGGTAATGGCAGAGCCTCACCTTTGTAAGTCTCACTGTACAGTGCATGATGCAATGCAATAGTATTCACATTTATGATGTGTTTATTTGTAATAGTGTGGCTTCAAGATACAAAGACATAACACTAGTTTGTTACCCTGACATGAATGTCTCAGAATGGAGGTGGCATTTTGTCACTCAAGGTCAACAAAACCAGATGAACAATGAGGTCTCCATTGCCTGCTTTATTCTGTGCTGCAGCTCCTTTATTGATCTCCCTATAAAATACCATTGCCTTTGTTCATGAGAGTTATGTGCATAAGGAAGCACCTGCTGTCCTCTCACCATTTGAAAGCAGCTTGTTAATGCAATACAACTGTTCTCATGACAAATTCATAGAGAAACTCTCCACTGGTTCTCTTAGCGAGTGCCTTGTTCCATTATGAGGCTGACAGAGAATCTGTTAATAGGACAAATTCAAAACTAAACAAACAAATCAATGAGAAAGAGTTTTAATGCTTTCACAGTGAAGTGCAGGTCAGCTCTGTCAGAGAGATATGTAAAACTGGCATGTATTGACCTGCTGGATTGGTGCATATTTGGTCACATCAACACCTAGTAGAAATCCCTTGTTTTTTGAGGTTTTTTCCGAACTCTAATGAATACAAATACTTATATTTGGAACATCAGGTGCCACTCAGACAGTTGCATTTGTATGATTACAACTGCTGAAGAATTTATCTTGTTTTTAAAGATGAGGGATGTTTTAGAACATATCAGCACAATCCAGACAATGTGTTGCCAAGTCTAGTACTGTGATATAAATATTGTATCTATATGTACAAGCATATGCAGCCACTGGGGCTAAGGTGATTATAGGAGAGTATCAGAGTCCTCCTCTGACTCTGCATTTCCAATTCCACCAGGAAAATTCAGTTTATTTGAGCTAGAAAACAGTTCTAGTAGAGTGAAGTTTGCTGGTTTTCCATTCAATTTGGAGCTCTCTTCAGACTGACTCTGTAGCTTTACTCCCTTGGCCTGAGATGGAATATTTCTAAAGAGAATTGTGCATGTGTCAAAAATATGGGTCCTTCATTTTAACAGTTCTAGGCAGCATGTGAACAGACCATTCCTCCTGCCTGGCTCTCATTTCAGGTTGTCTGTGGTAAGAATTGATTGAACTAAAGAGTGTGATGCCTGAGATGTCAGCACCAATAAATTGCTTGTATGCAATGTGTTAACAGGTTTAGAATGTAAAATCTGCATATGCCCAGTACTTTTTATCCTGTTCAAATTCAAGTGTGTATAAAAATGTGAAGCGACTCACTATTCCAGCTCTGGAGCCCTCAGCATAAGAAAGACATGGACCTGTTGGAGGGGGTCCAGAAGAGGGCCATGAAAATGATCAAGGGGATGGAACACCTTTCCTATGAAGAAAGGCTGAGAGAGTTGGGGTTGTTCAGCCTAGAGAAGAGAAGGCTTTGGGGAGACCTTATTGCAGCCTATCAGTACTGAAAGGGGGCTTATAAAAAAGATGGCGGCAAACCTTTTAGCAGGGCCTGTTGCGACAGGACAAGGGGGAATGGCTTTAAACTAAAGGGGGGTAGATTTAGACTAGACATAAGGAAGAAATTTTTGATGCTGAGGGTGGTGAAACACTGGCACAGGTTGCCCAGAGAGGTGGTGGATGCCCCATCCCTGGAAACATTCAAGGTCAGGTTGGACGGGGCTCTGAGCCACCTGATCTAGTTGAAGATGTCCCTGCCCACGGCAGGGGGGGTGGACTAGATGACCTTTAGAGGTCCCTTCCAACCCAAACTATTCTGTGATTCTATGATTCTGGCTCCACCGCAAAAAGTTGCTGACTATTTCTGAACTGCTTCTATGATTCTATGATTTTTAAATCACTCTGCATGATCAAGGCCTTAAATACCAGTTGGTCCAAAACAGAAAGCCCTGCACAGTGATTTATGATACATAGGGGAATAAAGATTTTTTTCTTCCTTATGCTTCAATTTTTACAGGGAATAAAGTGGCATAATTGAGTTTGGGTGGCTTAAACACAGTGCAGTACAACAGAGCATTCCTCCTCATTACTGCTGTTTTAACTTCACCCAAGGCTAATAGTAATGAAGTGTGTTATTGTATTATGACTGTTTGGTACCATCTGAAATTATTTTTATGGGCACTCACATCTCTTAAAATGTAAGACCTTACCTACCAGGTTCAGCTTTTGAGTCAAGAACTGAATGTACACAGAGACTGAATTTCCTTCTTGTGTCTCAAGTAAGACCTGCAGCTCACTGGAGGTGATGGTATGTGAAGGAATCCTGTTTTGCTGTTGACACAACTTAGAGGCTTTCTACTTGAATGTTGGTAATGTATGTTTTTTGTTTTTAATACAGAAACACAATTTCAGAAGACATTTGTTTGGTTTGTACAGTCCTTGGATTCCTGTAATGATGACAGTAAATTGTTCATAAAATAAAGTGACTGTTACACACCTGTAGGCAATGGAGTTAGGGGAGCTTTTGGGCTCCCCTTGTAGCTGAACAGGTTGTTACATCTTATTGCAGCCCATGATCATAACCCATGGTCACACTTGCTCATGAGACTTTCCATCTCATCGTTTTCTCACACATTCTGTCTCATTTATAGGGAAATGTTCTGACTTGTCTGAAAATGAGATGAACATGACATAGAACATGAATCTGTGTTTGCCTATCTGAATGTTCATGACGAATACTTCTTCTTAAATTGTGCCAAGAAGAGTCAAGCCAGAGTCTGCTGAGAAAAACTGTATGAACAGTGCTTCTATCAGCCCATTGAAGCAGATAAGCCCATGAAAAATTCAGCACAGGAAAGTGCCTGGCTCTTCTCTGGTAGTTTCACAATAGGTTGCAAGTGACTAAGCTCAGAAGAGGATGTCCTCAGTATAATTAGTCTTCCTTTAACACTACTGAATTAGCACTTCTGTTTTATTGTACCCTGAAGCTAGAATGGTTATTAGGTTATAGAACAAGCAAATTATTGCTAAATGCCTTGGGCAGATTACTCAGTAGCTTCTCACTATCACTTTATTAACTACATTTTACGTCATCAGAAAAGCTTAAGCTGGGAAAATTGGTAAAAAGACAAATGTTACCTTAAAAATAAAAAAGAAGGCTGCAGAAGTAAGACAGAATAGTGTTAAGGAGTTGTCTATGTTTCAAAGTTGTGTGTATGGGCATGTACGTTATGTGGCATGAGCATAACACATCAGCCATTGTTCCTATGTCATAGCTGTTCAAACTGTTTATGTAAGATTGCTTTTTTATTATGAGATGATAAAAAAAGATACAATTTGAACATTTAGCTTGAATATAATTTGAAAAATTGTAAAAAGATCCCCATTCTGAGGCTCAGTGTTGCTCCAAAAAGGTCCTTTCAATTGCGCTAAGCTTATTCTGTACAGAAACCCAAGGTGAGGGCAACCAAGGGACTATTTTCCTGGATCAATTTCACAGCTAAATTACCCTCTCTAACCTTGCTTAGAAATTTCAGAAGGAGCTCTTGGTGCTTGATTAGTTCTTCCTGATCCTACTTTCCAGGTACAGGGCCCTGAACAGAGATGCCTTGGCTGGAATCACTACACGCAGGCTTTTAGGAGCCTTCCAGGAGCTCCATCATAAGGAGCCTTATGATGCTGTGCCAGAGGATTATTTTACAAGTGGGTTTTACTGATCTGCTTTATGGTGTAGGCACCCCAGCAGGTGTGTCAGGGTAACTGAGTGGCCCAACGGGATGTCAGGGTAAGGAGGAGAATGAGCAGCAGTTCTTAGGAGTGAAATTGCAGCCAAAGCTATCACATTGGGAAATTAGAGTCTATGTCACTTTGGTGCATAGCCTTTCGGCCTGAACACTTACAGGTACCTCTCCTGGGCATTTAAGCCTGCCCTCAAGTTCCTCTGAGCCACTGCTACCTCACACTCTCTCTGCTGTCTCCTTCCTCTTCCACCAGTTGGAAGGGGGTGAGAAGAGCCTTGATGTGAAGGATGGAGGTGGGACAGGTTGGCTCAAGTGCAAAAGAGGAGGGAGAGTGCCTGAAGACAGCCCAGTACCAGCCTGTCACAGATGGATGGACCCGCGGTCCATCTGTCTGGATGACTGCAGTAGCAGCTGCAATGGCAGCTGTCTGAGTTTTGGGGTTTATTTGCCTATCTATCTGATGCTTTGTCTTTGGTAGCCCTGCACATGTAACACTAGATTTTGCAATCTTTCCTGCCACTCAGAATTAGGAAGTACTAAAAACTGATGGGTGTGGGTGAAATTTTCTGTTCATTTTTAGAATCGTCAAGAGTGAGCAACCCCATCTTTGTTGAAGTTTGTACCACACCTCTGGGTAGGTGCATAGATGTATTTAACATGTATGCATTTTTATATAAATTGTGTACACAAATATAAATCACGTAAAAAAGACACAGAGGTGTATCTTAAGTCTTGAGACAAGGATTCAGCAGAAAGTCAGTTCCTACAATCAATCATATTATTTTATGTTGGAAATAAATAATGCTTAAGCTTTTAGAAATACCTAAGTAACTTCTCAATACGTGAGGGTTCAGCAAGAGGATAGGGCCAACAGGGCGGGTTTCATTCTGCACTTCCCAACCCTATTGGGAGGAATCTCAGGACCAAAATTGCTAATAGCTGTATTGCACATTTTATGACATGCAACAATCAATTACCATAAAAAAGGAGTTACTTGGTGACATTTTAGAGCTCTAAATAGACACAGAAGTCTACCTAAAGTATCAAGATTCTCAGAATAAATGCACAGATTTTACATATTGGGGTGCTTCTTCATTTCCTATCAGGCTTTAGTAACAGGCATCAGCTTTCAATCAAAGGGCCTGAGAACAGCCTTGCACTTTCAGCTGCTGCTGAAATCAATAAGCCCCTGGTAAAGAATGAGTAGCATAAAGCTGAACTAATAACAAGCTGGTAGGGGAACAATCAGGGAGAGCTTTATATCAATGCAAAAGACAAATTCTCCACATTGCGGATAGCTCAGACCTTATACATATGACAAACATATAAGCTACAGTATATTTAAACAATGCTCTTGTTCCCTTGAAGCACTGCACATCCCACAGAACCAAGTCTTCAGCGGGGCTTAATCAGTATCACATAATTTTTGCTAGTGTGTCTAAAAAAGTTATTGTTAGTTTCTCTAACCACCCACCCCCAACACTATGTTCCAATGATGATATAAAGGTAGTTTCAACCAATTCGAAATTCTGCTAATTGTTCACAGTGTAATTTTCTGGAACATGTGTTATATGATGATCTTACGGCTCTTTTCCAACCTAAATGATTCTAGGATTCTATGACTACAGTACAGTGATATTCGCTGAGGTGAAATTCATGGTATACTCTAAGGAGGCTAAAGGGCTGCTCATTTCTTGCATTTTAACTTTTTTTTTCAGTATGCAGAAACTTCTGTGTATAAGACAGGAAGAAATGAACCCACTTTGGATATTTGGTTGAAAGCTCAATGGTGAAATGTGCTCTGCTACCCATCCCATCACGCAGAGGTGATGGCAGTATTGCATTTACTCTCCTTGCGACAGCTGGAAGTTAATGACCTGCACAGATTTATGAATAGAATTGTATTAAGGTGATCTAGTCAGTCAAGCTCTGAAGGAGGGTAAAGCTGGGGGAGGGTTGTGTTTGGGTTTTGGGGTCTTCTTTAGTATTTTATTCCACCGTATTCCATAGTTACAAAGTGAAGGGCAGATGCTGCCTAGGGTGCTTTTTCTTAGCATGATGGCATTTTCTGTTTGTGAGATCAGGTACCCAGAGCCTAGGAAAAATTAACAAAAAAACCCCAACATAAAAACCAATTAAAGACCTAAAGAGGAGTAATTTGAATGGGGCTGCTATGAAGCAAAATCTATCGAACAGCCAAATTTCAATATCCATTCGTTTCCATCACACCAACAGAGCTGCTGTGGGAAAATGTGAAAGGGTTACAGCTGTCGCCATGCCAGTGGCCTCCATGCTGAGGCTCTCCAGCAGATCCCTGCCTTCCTACCAAAGGGCTGTTGGAAGGGGAAGGGCACTGGCCCCACTCTCTCACGTTAGCCTGGGAGTGAACACAAGGTATTAAGAAAAAATAATGGGATGCAACTTGGGTGACATTAGGCAATGTAATTCCCAGTATTAATTGAGTTTCCATACTGTGCCCAATAAAGTTTTAGCAGACTGAAGCATGGCAAATTTGTTGCTTATTGGTATAGCACAACCATGTGCATGTTATCTAATAGAAATGAGGGTGTAGCAGCACAACATTCATATTCCAGCTGATCCCTCTAGGGCTGCAAAACATTATGGCTGTGGACAGTAACTAAAGGTGATGACAAATAAGCCAGGAATAGATTTGGATGTAGCAAATGATAACAAATTAGACACAATCCACATGCAATAACTTATTCCCCTCTTGAAGCATCCTGAAAGATGTGCAGATAAAATGTCAGGGTTAAATTAAAGCTTTAGTGATGGATATGGCTCAGAAACAAAAACTGCATTTTGGGTGGGTGTCCAGAAAACCAGAATCTGACCCACTTAAAAAGTGGGTCTGAACGTGATTTCATATTGGGACTGATATGGAGATATTTCTCTTAATCATTTTTCTTAAACTTCCAGAACTGAGCAAGGACATTGCAAACAGTGTAATATGTTAAGAAAGAGAAGTCGTACAGTAGTAGTTGTAGGTTTCCATGGCAATAACACACTGAAGCTCTGTGATTTGCCAGCACTGAAGCTGACAATAATAAGACAAAGAGAAACCTGTCTTTCTCATTGCTCACCCACGGCAAACCATTTTGAGAACTCTGTGCTAATCATATGCAGTGCAAGTTTTTCTTTACAGGTCACAATAAATTTTCTGCAAAGGTTATACACTTCTGGATGCTGTCCAGGATGGCATGCTTTCAAGATTTTCTTAGAATCCTTGGGAAGCGCTCATATTAATGTGAACGGCCAAGCCTTTATGACCTATACCAAATTTTAAAGCATGTGATAACTATTTACCCAGTGGTAACATAAGGTTTGCTAGGGCAGAAATGCCAGTTTCCATTTACAATCAGAGCTTTGTGAGGAACATATATATCTAAAAGTTCATTATTTGTTTATTGATTAGGATTATGGTTGAACTGAGTATTTTACATGGTGGTTAGTGAAGATAGAAAAGAAGACGGAAGAAAGAGAGGAAGAAGATTCAATTTGGATATACTTCTAAGGCCTAGATGAAGTTCAATAAAGTTTTGGTGCTTTTTGAAGAGATTTGAAAGCCAGGAAACATAGCTGATGTAGACCAGCAAAATAAGGGTTTTCCCACAGCTGTAAGGTGTAAGAAGATGAGCAATTTGTCTTCCAGAATTTTTACTACTTTGACCTTGTAGTGAAATTAAACTTCCTTGCGAGCTATCTTGAAATTCATGGATTTGGCAAAACCACAAAACCATTCTTTCTTGTTGTGATTTCACATCGCTGGTTCTTCTCTTTGGCAAAAAATCAACTGAGCAAAATAGATTGAATATAAAAAAAGAATAAAACTAGGTGATGCTTAACCAGCCTCACTTAACAATCATATTCTGAGTGAAAATTCTGCTTGGCCAACTGGGTTTTAAGTTTCCCATGTTTCATATTTTCTGATCTCTCCCTACACCACAGCAGTGGTATTATTTATTTATATTATTTGTGGAATAAATATTTGCATCTTGAATTCAGTTTTGTTGCCTTTAAGAAAAAAGTCTGTCTCAGCAGGTGCATTAGATGATTATTACAAAACACAAAATAACAGCTTTCAAACTATTATTTTTTTGCTGTAAAGTACCCTGATTACTACAGATTAAAACTATATAGAGGTGGACATTATTATTGTTGTTGTCATTATTATTGTAATTATAATTTTTTCTAGGAAGTGATTTTACAGTGCTGGACAAGTCTTAAAACAAACATAACGCACCAAGCACTTAACAGCTCACCAACTTACCAGTGATGCTGAGCTCTGTTATTAGAAGTTTTTCATATGGGCTAAGACAGGTCTAATGGGCAAAAGGTCTGACGGGCAAAGGATTAAACTCACTCCTGAATTCACTGAAAGAGCTGCCAAAGCTGCCAATCCAAAGCAAGAAGCGATGGATCACTGGCTGTGAGTGTTGCCAGCATGATATTTCATTCTGAAGTAAAGGCTGTCAGCCTGTTAATCATGTTGATGACTTGTCTGTAGTCTTATTAGTCTTCACTTAATATTGAAATATCAGGCTCCAGCCACTTGACTTGACTGATTTCAATGGCTGTGATAGGAAATACAATCTATTTACTATTGCACGACATTTTGAGCTTCCTGTTTCAGAGGGGAATATAATACCGAGGCTGCCACATAATCTGCAGCAACTGGGCATGGAGTTATTATGCGAACAAATTACAGTTATTAATGAATGGTTAACTTGAGCTGCAACTAACACTTAGAATGCCAGTGTACCTTTTCATTTCTCTCATATGACTGAAATTATATTCATTCTTCAGCATCCTGCTCTAGTTTACTAGGGAGAACTAGAGAACTCTGCTCAAAACATTCATACATTTCCTGAAATGTGGTCATATATATTTCTAGCTCTGGACTGTTGAAGTAGCATCCTTCCCAAATCATCCTTTTTTGAACAACATGAACATGAGGATGCAATATTCAGATTCAGGCTGACATGCACAAAATGTTTTACTTAGATTTTATGCCTGAAAATTTGTCTGATATTTCTTGTAGAAAATTGCAGGTTTAGAAAATGGGATTTCCTAGAAAGAAAAATAGTCTGCTCGAGATTCCACCACCTGCCTCATGATGGCTGTTACAGGCAACAGAGTTTTTTTATAGATAGTATTATTAGAAACTGCTTTAGAAAATGAACATTATTTTCACATTAATTGGAGTAAGTTTTCATTGATATAACTGTGTGAAGCAGGGATATTTCTGCAATACATGATTTTTTTCTAGACAGAAAGAAAAAAAGTCTGCCTGGCTTACACCAAATTGTTTATGTTCTTGAGAGACAAAGTAAAATGACATCTGGCAAGAATTTCAGAAAACTGGGCTGATCCTGTGCCTCAGAAACATGTGATTTATATGGGGAAGTGAAGAGTGGGGTGTGAGGTAT
>NW_008825270.1:2663403-2667420 GCF_000699105.1 Pygoscelis adeliae | reverse complement strand
TTTTCTAGGCAGAAAGAAAAAAAAGTCTGCCTGGCTTACACCAAATTGTTTATGTTCTTGAGAGACAAAGTAAAATGACATCTGGCAAGAATTTCAGAAAACTGGGCTGATCCTGTGCCTCAGAAACATGTGATTTATATGGGGAAGTGAAGAGTGGGGTGTGAGGTATGTATGTGTGAGGTATGGGCTTTCAGATGAAATATAAAATGAAAGACTAGACTGCTTGCGTTCATTAAAGAGCTCATGGTGCTTTTCACAGGACAGAAATTCTTTCTCCAAACTGTAGTGTAAGTCAGTCCCTTCCATCAAACACTGTATCTTAATTACCAAATTACTGCAAGATGATCTAATTACCATCTGCTAATGTGCATGCCCTCCTACACTGACACAGCAGACACCATTTTCTGTTATAGGTTATTGCTAAGTGTTGTTAAACAGTCACCATGTTGCATTCCTATAAATACATAGTTTCCAAAATGTGTAAATTCTATTGGCATTCCATGAGAGAGAAAACTGTTAAATAAATCTCAGTTACTGGACTCTATTATTCTGATGGGAATAAAGCAGCAAAATGTTTGTCAGTGGGCCAACAATTTACCACAATTAAAATACGGATAATGAGAACTTTCACAGGTGCATTCAATTGAATAAAAAAAATTAAAAGCTATCTACAATCCTTACACTCCGGCACATGAGTCAACCACTAGCGGATGGGGTTAGGAAGCAAATTTCTTCAGAGGCATCTTACTCCAAAATTGTCCCACGGTTGTTAAGAACTAGACTTACATTTTCCCTGTCATCAGTTTTCCAGGTTTATACTATCTTTCCTGTCTCCAATATAAAATTTTCTTTGCCTCTTATGCAAATATGAATGTGTGAGTGGCACAGAGTTGCCCAGGGAAGGTGCAAAGTGTTACTGAGACAAAGGCATTTTGTTATTTTTAAGAATATTATTCTGATGGGAAAAAAGCAGCAAAATATTTGTCAGTAGGCCAACAATTTTCCATGGTTAAAATACGGCTTATGAGAACAAATGGCTTATAAGGCCATTGAAAAGATTTCTTCAAGCATCTGAACGTTGAGTATGGTGCTGAACACACGTGCTTGGCAAAATATCTTTCGCTGTGGTCTGCTTTATACTTATGTATATTTATGTATTTTGGATGAAAGGACTTTAAAATCCTTAATGTTCTGTTCCTGCATCCACGAAAGTCAATAATAAATTTCCATTGGCTTCAATTGCATAGAAACAGGCTCTGACTGGTTAAATCTTGTAACTTCCCATCAAAATACAGGCATGTCTTTATCAGTAAGCCTCTTTTTTTCACAGTGGGACAAGCTTGAGCAGCAAAATGTCAAGCAAGGAGAGTGGGGACAGAGATGTAAACAAACCCAGGTATTCTTAGCTCTTTCTCTCAGCTCTAAGCATTAGGCCGCACAGTCCATAAGGGTTTTTTTTTTGTAGCCTCAAAGCACTTCAAAACTGCCTCACACACAGGTGGTGCCCAGGGCTGCTTAGGCTGAGATTGTGGTATGTTCCAGGTAACACCTGGCTTCATTAGAGCACATTTATTTTTGCTGTGTGAAAGAGCTAAATTTGTTTACTCAACAAGCAGATTTACTAGAAAATATATTAGACATGGCTTTCACTCCTAATCAATGACATGACAGCTTCTTAAGCAGACTCCTGTTCACCTATTTGCCTTTCTGTTTGAAGGAACTTGCCAATCACTATTAAGGTTTCTTAATGAATTTAGCTTGAAAAATCAGCTACTGTGCTGCAGATGCCCATCCATCAATTTGCTTCTGCACTTTCCATCAGGAACTTTGACTGTATGGTTATTTATCTGTTAGGGCAGTAAAACTGTCCCAACTTCTCATATATTCTGATGGGCTTTTAAGAGAGCATCATTTAGAATTATGGAGCTATAAAGCCCTCTTCCTTCATTGTTTGATAAGCAAACACTAAACTGTTGTTGTATATTCTTTTTTGTTTGTAGATCTCAAACATGTCCTTTCTGTTATGCCCATCTATGCATGTTGTTCTGGCCTACGTTAACAAAACCTTACCATAGAGACAGAGGGCTTATTCAGAAAACTAATCTATTTCAGTGGCTAAAGACAAAGTAAGATTATAACCTGTATTTAACACTGGAGAATCTGTTTAGGCATGGAGTGAAGTGGCAATGTAATGAACGTGAAAAAATGTGAAAAATATGAACAAAGTTTCAACTGGAATGAGCTCTACTTAAGTAGACACCAGGGAATTCACTACTCAGCCAAGGTTTTTCTTCTGTGTGCTTCTTTCCCTGTGTTTAAGGCATTTATAACATCTTTCCTATATGGATTCCCTGGTGTTCAATGAGGACTACAGTTTTCCCCTCTCAAATGGCACTAATAGGGTTTCTTTAAGCTACCTCACTAATTATTTTCATGAAACTTAGCAAAATCTAAATCTTTGACAAATCTACTTCTCTGTCAACTTTATTGAAATAGAACAGTGGGCAAAAAAGCGTAGAGCAAAGTTGCACAGTGTCCTTAGGAAGCAGCCTAAAAAGAAATAAAAATGATATACAGAACTTCACTATTTTTACTTGCATTCCCTATAGCTAATTAGTAAAGATGTGGAATTAGTCAATTAGCTTCTGTAGACGTTAGTTAAGTATACCGTATGCATGATTCTGGTCTAAGTGCAGTTCAGGCTTTTGTAGACCTGTCACTGTGCATCCAAAACACAGGTCTCCTTCCTGTGAGGAATACATAAGCTGAAGGAAAGATGCAGTTGTGCTACATAATTACGGTGTAGTGGAGACATGACCCTAGAGTGAGGTAATTCATAATCATCTAAAAGATGGACTCTACTTCTCAACATCCAAATGCATATACAAAGGGTGGAGAAAAGGGCATAAAAAATATTAGAAACACAAAAATCTCCTTACTAAGGAGACATGGGGCCTATTCAATACTTACAGAAAAGAGAAGGAAAAGAATCATATAAAATAATGAAAGCAGATGATAGTCAGTCAGATAATCCTCCCTGCTTTTTTCTCGTGAAGAAAAACAAATGGAAACTAGTGAAAATTATTATGCAAATAGATGGGAAGAAATGCTTTTTAAGATGAATAATAATTGTTGGTACCATTAGACATGATTGAGATGAAGCTTAAAGGAGGATTCAGAAATGGATTAGACTTTTATATGAATAATAAACACACAATCTGAAGTTACAGTAGCCAGGGCTTATTAGGTTCTTTTAATGCAATGTCATGAATCTACCACATATGCTAAAATTAAACTTAGATCTATATCATACTATATACAGTAACAAAACAATACTCAAACGTCACTTAGAATCCTTCACTTAATGGACCTTAGAAGGCCTAAAAAGAATTATAAATGATAAACCTACAGAAAAAATTGTTACAGGCAAGAAGATGATTTGGGACAACTAGCCTGTACCAGTATCAAAGCCAAGTAAAAAATTCTGCAATTGCTTTATGTCCATGAATGCAGTGTTAAAGTTAGAGGTCTGTTTCATGTCCTGAGTAGATTAAAGGGTGAAGAGACTGAAGAAAGTCGCACTACATATAAACACAGAGCTGCTTCTCAGGAGAGAATAGCTTCCTAGAGAAATGATTTGCCTGGTAATTAACAGAGTATTTTCCTATAAAATGGAAAGTATATGCTGTAAGGCATTACTTCCTAGGGGTGCATTTTACTCTGACTCCCCACTGAAATGGTGGCATTTTCTGAATGAGACCATCCCAAGGCTGCCAAATTCTTTCACTGCAATTCACAGAGCCAATGCAGCACCTCTACTTGCATACCTCATCAACAAGATATTGAACCTGAAAAATGTATCCTGGAACCTATTTGTGAAGGATGGGAATGTGGGGGGAGAAGAGGAAGGGGGAGAGAGAGAGTATGCGTGTGTGTGTGAGTGTCATGCCATCGGGTAAGCCTCCTGGAAAGTGTTAAGAGCTACTTGCAGGTCACATGGTCTAGAAGAATGGGTAC
>NW_008825270.1:2662109-2663360 GCF_000699105.1 Pygoscelis adeliae | reverse complement strand
CTAGACAGCTGGTCCCTACTTCATTTTTGGACCAGGTATAGTTTTGCTTTGTGTTACTACAATTATCTGCAGGCTTAGATAGAATGACATGGGCAAAGGTCTGTTTTTTTTCCTGGCTCAGGGAAATAGTTACCATTTATAATCAGAGTTGACAAACTAGACTATATGGACCCTATGACTCATTTGTCATTGCAGCTCCTATGTGCAATTGAGATGCTTCTAAAATTGCCAGCTGAATTAATTTTTCCCCCAAACCAAAACCATCCTGGGGGAATGAATCCAACCGGCATATCTCTACACGTACCTCTGCACCTCGACGAGCACCAGGGATGAGTTGTGTCTCTTACTGCCTTGCAATGGCAATGATGTAATAGCTGGCAATTTCACTCTACGTGTAAGTACTGCGGATGGGAATCAATTAAAATGCTGTATTAGAGACAACAGAATGTTTACTTGGAATAATTTTTCGATTTACTAAATAGTATAACTAATGAAAGAAATTGCTTCTACCAGCTTTCACAATAGTTTAAAACTTATTGAGCACAACCAGACAAGTGTTTAGCTATCTGGAGGAGAAAGCTTGAGCAATGGGCTGGAAAAGCAAGGTCTTTTAAAATATGCCCGCTTTTAAGGTTTAGTTTCAGTCTCTTCTTTCCCCCCTTCCTGTCAAGTAATTAAAGTTCTTGACTTGTTTCAAAATGGCTTAGATTAAATTTCATTTTGTTAAGCACCTCAATTTTTCAGCTAGGAAAAAAAAAGACCATTAGGAATTTGCATTATCCATTACAGCCTCCTTCATGATCTGAAATTTATATGGGAAATGCTAATTGGACGTTCATCATCATAAAGATAATGATTTCTGTAGTCTTCGCAGTGATAATTAAGATGAAAGATGAAAATGATGCAGAGCGAACATTGTATTCTTTATTTGCTGTGAATGGAGAATGGAAAATTAATTCTGTCCTTGTCTGCAGGGTAGGGGTGCCAGGCAGGGATAGAGGGGGACATGAACAAGAAATTGTTTTGTCTAAGACATCTGAATTTGCTTAGGGGAGAGATGGTCCTGCTGATTTCACTCCAATACCCAGATGAAGAAGGCTGATATTGTGTGAAACCTCCTACTACTATTGGGAGCTGTCCTGAAGACAGATGTAGCTAATGAGATTTCGTTCGTTATGCTTCAGTGCACTATGGGTAGGAGCTTCCTCTCTATTGCTTTCTAAACAATGTCTGTTCCCAGTTCCCTAAGGG
>NW_008825270.1:2641070-2662093 GCF_000699105.1 Pygoscelis adeliae | reverse complement strand
GCAGTTGTAAGTGTGTGCAGTGACAGAGGCAGACTGCGTGAGTTAACTGGTCAGAATAGTCATTGCCATATCTACGTGCATCTGCTTGTGAGGCTAAAACCAAAACAAAACAAAGCTTTGTGAAATAGAAAGTTTCACACAAAAATCTTTCTCTTACATTTGTTCTACTCTTCTCTATTCTCCAAAAGAGGTTTGGTGACTCTGTAGGGCAGTAGATAGAGCACCAAAAGCAGTCACATTGAATCCAAGATTGAGATGGTTGATACTATTATTTTTTCTGAAACTGCAATGAGTTCGAACTGTTAGCCTGAAGTCTTCGCTGAACCCACACAGGACCCAAGAAAATCAAACATCTCTCATTATTGGTTCAGAACAGCAGTGTGACTAAAGCCAGGCATCCCTTACCAGGGACTTGCCTGATACGGATTTGTCACGAGCTTTTCCTTTTTAAAATATTATTTTCTTGTGAACACTGCTTGACTGTTTTATGGTTATGAAACTAAGTTTTGAACCATTCTGGGTGTGGACCAAAACCACTTCAGTTGAAGCTGAACCCAGCAGATGTCTGATCTCACTTACTGAAAACTCCAGATTACTGGCCACACTGCAGCAGCACCTGAAGGCTTTGATTGCAGGAGGCTACAAAGAGGCATCCAAGAAGACACAGTCTTTGTTCTGAAAAGTTTGCATCTGGTAAGATGCAATGAATAAATTACAAATGGTAGAAGAGTGAAGGACAAAAAAGGCAGCAGCAATACTGACAGTTAGAGGCCCATGATGTGCACAATTTAAGTGTTTTTGAGCAAGAATGAAGAGAATTCTACTATAAATTAAAGTGAATATCTGCAGAACATGCATTTGGTTTGGTCAGTCTTTCTATGATAAGCCTTTAAATTAAAAAAGTTGCATAAATCACCTCTAATAATGAAGCACAGATACTGGCACAGGTTAATGGGGAATGAGTAGTGAGGTTAGGAGGGCTTTAATTCCCATCTGCATATTAGCACCCGCTGATGTGGTAAACAATCCCATATAGTGAGTTGTGGTCACAGCCATTTGGCTGCATCTGTACCTGAGACATGCAGAGGGAAAAGGGATTCCTTTTTTCTAACAGTTGTGAGGTAAATAAGCAAGCTTTATGGGCTCAAAGCAGCAGGAGAGTTCGTTTGCTGAAGGCCTTGGTGTGTTGGGCTGAGAGCACTGCGCTTGCAGGCCCCTGGGAAGGTGGCAATCTGGGATTAGGTGACCAAGGCTGGACCCATCAGGTGCCCTCACAAATCAGTTGGTCCCATTGTCACTGAGGGCTCATGCAAACCAGCTCCGGGAAGAGCTGGAGTGGCAACGTCTGGTCTGACAGGGGTTGCTCCAGCTGGTGGCTGCCCATTGCAGTAAGGTTAATAATATTTGGTGAATAGAGACCTGTTATTCACTCCTAGTTTTGGAGAGTGAGGTCTACAGATACTGATACTGTTCAGTACTCCATAAAAACCTTTTATGCATGCCCATGAACATGAATTGCAAGATGAACAATTACATGTACAGAAAGAGGGACTACTGAATTTGGCTAAAAGTTTGTTGTGTATACATCGGCAGACACAGTTATAAGGAGGAGACTGTACCTTTTACCTTTCTGAATGGAAAAATCCCTTAGAAGAGGCAATTCAAGTAGTGCTCCAACTTGTTTTAATAGTTACTGTATTTAAGCCATTTCAGTAGCATCCTACAGGTTTATGAGGCCATAATCTGGTTCCCAAAAGGAAGAACTGTGAGGACAAGTGAGACAGTGAAATGAGAGCACTATTCCTGGTGTGAAAAATTTCACATGGGGCTGTGCAAATAATTGACTTCTTGGTTTGCTTGCTGAACTGGGCCGGGGGTAGGGGGGAAAGGCAGGCCAGCAGCAGTGAGAAAAGGAAACCAGTTCACTTGCTTGTTGATCCAATTGGATCAACACAGAGTGAGAGAACAGGGGAATATAATTTCCTGGGTGAGTGTCCTCAAATGAGGTAAAAAAAAAAAAACCTTTTGGAGGTATTCCACACTCTAGAAAAGATTTGACTAGACACTGAGTCAAAGGTACGGCATGGGTGGTTAGGACATTCACCTTAGATGTGAGTCATTTGAGCAGCCGTATCTTTGCCGATGGGCATTCAATCATCTAAAGCACAATGGGACAACTTCAGAAAAACAAATTCTTCTGAGTCTCCATCCACTGGTCAGAATGAAGACACTACCAACTTCTGGGTTTTGCAAAGCTGGCACTGAAATGGTTTCCATGTTTGGAGGATGATCTCTGTGTGGGGTTTTATTTAGTGAAACCGTTTTTTTCTGAAAAAACATTTCCAGCACATTTCATGTATATAGTAGTAAATAATAAGGTAGAAAACTGCAGATAACTAATTTTGCTCCTGAATTTAAGCATTTCCTAGATTATAGTCCTGTATTTAGAGGGAACTGGAAATTGAGGTCACAAGAGGTACATTTTTCAGAAAGTCCTTAGGTGCTTTGAATGCTTTACTTCAGAGATCTCATCTGGAAACACACTGAAGTGGCCATAATAAGATGCCTGCCCTGAACCTTTGAAACGAGTCTCCTATGAATTCCTGCATCATCCTGAACTTTCTTTTTCAGCTTGCTGATGCTCAAAGTTAAACTATCTTGAACTTTCATTTACAACTCAATCTCAATCAGGACTCCATCCTGATATATTATGAATGTCGAAAATGTTCTAAAAATTTTCCTGCTTCCTTTTTTCCTGGTCAAACTCTGCATCTGTTCCTGGGCCCCCAGTGCAGAGCGTCCTATCAGAAGGAACAAGTCCCAGACATTTTGCAAAGCCTTTCTTCCAGAAAGTTTCTTGACCCATTGTGATAGGCTTAAGTGAATACAAACTACAAATAAGAACTCAGATCTAAATCCTGCTTTTCATGGTGCTTGAACTACTAAGTTGAATAATTGTTTTTTCTGGTTGCTTTATGGTTTATGGAAGACATGGTAATCATCCACAATTTTTACAGATGTTCAGATTATCCTGCATTTAATAAGGGGATTCTAGTTTTTCACATACACTTAGAAGGATTGTTCATTCTGTTTAAAACAGGGTACAGAAGTTTAAAGTTGATAGCTAATTGAAAGATGTATATAATGAATTGCTCATGAAAAGAAAAAGCCTGCATAAAGTTCATTTCTAGGGATCGCTCCTCCCTCTGTCTGTCATTCACATGCCATGTTCATGTAAACCTCTAAAGCAGTCACACTGGAAATAAGTAATTATCCAAGCCAGTGGTGCACAGAGGGGTTCACAGGTAATGTTTACAGTCTTCTCTGGGAAACTGAGTTCCTCTTCTTCATACTGGTTCTCTCTTTCTTTCCTTTTCCTTTCCCTCTACTCCACATAGCAATGCACACACCCTGTGCACAGGGATGATACTTTCCAAGGGAGTATTTTTGGAACCCAGACATTAAAAGAATGGAAAAAGGTCCCAAGAAAATTCCATTGTCATATGTTTGATTTTTCAGTGCAGTAGAGATCCAGAAAATAAGATGTAATTTCAAAGCCTCTGGCTGTGTCACCTCAGGCTTTGATTTCCTCAGTTCTACCAGATTTAGCAATCTTAGATTTGGTCTGCACTGGAATGGAAAATTTTGAATTTCATGATCAGGCACATCAGGGAGGGGGTCTTCTTAAACCAGTACACACCCACCCCCACACACACGTGCACACACACACAAAGTAGCTGCTTTTAATCTGCATAACTGCAATTTTGGGATTATGCACTGGTCAATTCCTATTGATGAACTAATTTTCTGCTATTATGAGGCTATGTATTTGATCTTGAAATAAGCAACAAATCTGAGTATTTATTTGGGACCCAAGAATGTGAGAAGTCTGGTCTGCAGATAACAAGAAGTCATTTATCCTGCTAAATGTCTTCTTAAAGGTAATCTATAATGCCACTGGGATGAAAAATTACATCATTTTGTAAGGATCCTTCTGAACTTGTATGATTCATTCGTGCTACTTTTTTGGGTGGTACAGCACAGCACTCTGCAAGTCTTAGGGTGGAGCTTACAAAAGGTTTGTCCCCAGCCTACACTTATCATACACCACACCACTTTATCAAATCCAGTATTGCTTTTTCTTCTGGAATAAGAGTTAGTTAACAAAAGAGAGTTGATTGAATTAGCATGGTGTGTGAGGAGAAACGAGCATGGATCTTTGATCTCACTGTGTTTGCTCTACATAAATGAGAAATCTTGTGTATTAAGGTAGTGCCTGCTGACAATCATATCACGGAAAGAGGTATGCATAGGTTAATTTTCACATATCTCCTTCATAGTAGGGGTTACTAGCAGCCTTAAGGAGAAAGGCAGAAGAGGAGGTGACAGTGCGTTCACAGAGCTGGCTGCAAAACAGATTGCAAGCAGGCAAGCGGGGAATTTTAAAGAGATTGAATGGTACTGTGGAATAAGATGCGATATAAAAACCTTAACATGTGTCAGGATTTTTTCACAATACTTACTGTAAAGACAGTTTCTCTTCTGGGAAAACTCACAACCTTGGAAGCATTTGTAACAGTATCAAGAACATTTTTTCTTAAGCAATACTGTCATCTACGCATTAGACGTAGTATTTGGGCAGCCAGTATTTGACTGAGGAGACCCAGAAAGAACATTTATGGTTGAATGGTTGTTAGAAATCTGTGCATAGCATTTTCCTTCTGACACAGCTGTGTGGTAGAAAAGATGTTGTACCTCAGCAAGGTCTACAAGTGTGCTGATTACAGATACTGTGCTCAATTTGTGGGGGGATACTTGTACCATGCAAAAATTTCACTTCAGGTAATTCAGTTGAGTCTATTCAGCTTTGTTTGGTGTTTTCAGTGTTCTTCTTTGCCTCCTTTTCTAGGAGGCTTTCCAGCTTTCTTTCTGTTCCTACGGGCATCCTCTAGTAGTGGCTTTGCTGTGGCAAACAAAATAACCTTAAGCTTGCGCATCATTATATATTGTATTAAGTTTGTGAATACAGCCTAGGCACTGTGTAGACACTGGCAGTGTGAACCTAGCTTTGAAAGAACTGATTCAATGTAACCAGTGAGTTAAAGGAGAATCTGCAACTAATAAGGAAGGTGACAAAAGTCTTGCATTGTTCTGATAGTGTTCATCAGAGGGCATTGCTCTCCTGTGGTGACAGGTACACACACATTATGTACTCTGCTATATACATGCATACACAAATGTGAACAACACATGATTATCATATAATTGTAAGAAGCTTTGGGAACCTGTTTGATTCATGTAGAATCTGTTTCCACTGTGTGATTCCTAAAGAATTAGCTGAGCTATCTCCTGAGGGCGAATAACAAAATTCATGTTTCGGGGACCAGTGCTCCATGGAACTAAGAAATTATTTTGAAAGAGGCTGAATGAAGAGTAGATGACTGGAAAGTGGAAACCCAGGTGGCAAAAACTACTAGTGTGTGGAGGCTAGATTCTGCTATCTGCAGCTAAAATTTTGGTGTTCAGCCTTTGTGAAAACTAGATTGCTTGCTCATAAGAGGGAAGTTTGTTTCCCATTCCCCTCTCAGTGACACTTGAGATCAGCACTCCCATCTAATTAGCTAATTGCTTTTTTTATAATAATAAAACATACATTGGCCAAGGACAGGTTTTACTGGCAAAGAAAGGCAGGAAGCATGGGCTTGTTATTAAAACTTCATGTGAAAGCATTATAAAGAAGGTGTATAGTTTTATAATTTATTTATATGCTTATTTCCAAGCTAAAGTATTGAAACAAACCTTTACTTGGATGTAGACTGGGAAAAAATTACTGATGTCTTTTCTTTTTGAAAATCTTCACATTCTCATGCCAAGTGTTTTTCTCCTTTTCTATTTTCTTATATTGTTATTCTCAAACTCAGAAGGTACTTCCTTCACTTCCCAAATAAAAAAATTGAGCATTCCTTATAACAGAACAACATCACTGAGTAGGACTTTCACTTCAAATACTGTAATTTCTGCCGAGAC
This sequence comes from Pygoscelis adeliae, assembly GCF_000699105.1. Classification (NCBI taxonomy): domain Eukaryota; kingdom Metazoa; phylum Chordata; class Aves; order Sphenisciformes; family Spheniscidae; genus Pygoscelis; species Pygoscelis adeliae. Next base: position 2,656,066 of record NW_008825270.1, on the reverse strand, counting down.
TCATTCTGTTCAGCTTTGCTAAACATAACCACCACAGTGACCCTGTGGCTGGAAACCATGTCCCAAGGCAGGGAGCTGGCTTTGATGCCTCCAAGCTGCTCTGGCCCAGCCATTGTTGGGAAGACAATCCCCTATGTAATTAGGCTGCACCTTAACCTGGGTGACCTAGAAATCAGGACTGATGGAAGCACATCTGCTCCCATCTCTCCATGCCTAAACAGGTGATGTCTACTGGAGTTCCAATGAAACAAATTTAGTCCTCAGTACAGGGAGGATCATGTTGCTGGCTGCAAATTATTTACACTGGTAATTCCTGTCCTTTTTAGGCAGTATCTTCTGTTTCACTGAGCAGACAGTAGAATTCACCATGGTTCAGAAAGCCAAAACATGATCTATGCCTCTCTTGAAGTCATTGGAACTGATTGCAAGGTAAGATATTTGTCAGTCTTTGAGCGTCTGAATCTGGCACTTTGACGTAAATGATATTCCTGTGGTTAAGGAAACATTCAGAATACATCCCTAAAGTAACAAGGCAACTTCCAAGCTCAACTTTGACAGAATATATCATACTATTCGGCTTTCATACTCATATTAGCGAGCATTCCCTTTAGATCTGCAAATTGTTTATATGGCCTTCATCACTTCAGTATTTCAGTACTATAAGATATAATATGCATAAATTTAATGACTAACTTCTTGGCTAGAGAATTCATGGAAATTCCAGATAGAGTGAGATTAATAGTTCTTACAGGCTGAATGGCTCAAGTGACTCTAAACAGGGTATAGAGCTGGCTGCTGATTCAAATTCGGCCTGGGTGAGTGGTTTCCAAAGTTCTTCCTTTGACAAGTAAGGAACGGGATTAGCTGCTGTGAAAGTGACAGGGACAAAAAGTCAAAAAGTTACTGGGAGTTGGCATGAGGGAGCTGTGCTTTAGTAAAAGAGGCTGCAGGGAGTTTCAGAAGAAACTCAAAATTACGGTGCGTATGGCAGAATCACTGGTGACCTTTTGGGCTGGAGTAGCGAGGTGTTATATAAGCCTCCTCCGAGACGTGCCAGTCAGCCTGTGCATGGGGGAGCCGGAATGGATGCAGCGAGGGGCTCCGCAGATCAATTTGAGGTGCACCAGCAGAGTGGTGTGTGGGGAGTTAATATAAAACCTTCCCAACGTGCTGCTGGCTTACTGCCAGCAATATTAAATTCTTGACTTTCTGCTCACGGTATACACTCAGGATAAAATTTATGAACACGTTGCTGAGAAAAGAGTCCCTGATCCCCACACAAGCTGTACATTTCTTTTGGCATCTCAGTTTCTTTCAGTGCTTAATCCCTCCTCACCTCCCCCCACTGTTTGTCTGCAGAGGCTTGTCAGCAGCTGAAAGAATATGGTTTCTAATAGTTTAAATTAAGTAGCACATTTACATTTTGGTGGCTTGGGGTTTGGGGTTTTTTTGCTGTTTTTTTGTTGTTTTGTTTTTTTTTTCAGTGAGATATCATCTCTTGGATTTTAGATTATAAAATGCAAGGGTTTTTTTTCATGAATTGAGGAAGGATGAAATGTTTGCTGACAAAACTGTACTGTGAAATTGGGGACTGTAAGAGTTTATTTAACATTTATACTCACATATTTTTCATGGCTATTTGTATATTCAATTCCAGATATATATATAGACTTTATGCTTGTCATCATGCAAATTGTGACATTGTCAATCTAAAAAAACAGAAAATATATCTATCTCTTATAAAAATTTTAAATTGTGAAATTCTGCAGATCCCAGGTAAGTGCACACCCACACAACGAAGTAATTTTTTTCACCTGGACTTGAAAAAAACCTCAGAGAGAATTTTATGAACTTCAGTGCTGCCTTCAGGTTTGCAAGAAACTTGAAAACAATATGTAGAAGCAAGCAGCCCTATCTTCTTAAAAATTACTGAGCTCCAAGTGAGGCAGTGCTGGGTAAGGGCTGCAGGGACTCAATGCTGGGGCACCTCTTGGCTTCCCTTGGGCACTCGGGAGCTGCAGATGGAGACTGCCACTCAGCTGGCCGCAGGAGTTGTTCACACACAAATACTGTGTTTTTCTTCCAAACTAGCTGAGAGGTAACCTGATGCATAATATATGTTATGGGAAATGCATAGAGGGATAGAGAAAAGATCGGCCAAACACTGTGGATGTGTATAGGGGGACTTGCAAAAGTTGCGAGGTAGAAAATCAGCATTACAGCTGGCTACTCCCAACTTTGACGACGTGTGCAGATGGAATGGAGTTGGCTCTGGAACTATTTTATTTTTCTAATTTCACACTGACAATAACAGGAACTTGAGCTTGCTGATAACCATAGCTTCCTAATGAAAATCTGCATACAGAAATGAAAAAAAGAGACAATACTCTTTTGAGCTTGTTGAATGTTTGCCCAACCAACCAGCAGACCTTTGAGTTAGCTTGGTGTCCCAGAGATGTCATGAAGATTCTTCACAGGTTATCAGGTCCTTTTTCCATAGATGAGAAGGTGGGACAGGAATCTAAAATACTTCTTTTGAAATATTCACCCAGCTCTGGTTGAGGCAGGCTGTGTAAGGAAGGCTTGCTCTGCTTCCATTCTATAAGTAGTAGTCTTTATCTTCAGCCAGGACTGTCAGCCCTTATTCTCCATGAATGTTATATGAACTTAAAAAAGAATTTTTAAAGTATTTATTTATTATTTATTTACACACTTGTATTTTTTCCATCCTGTGAGAATGACCTTCAAATACCAGATCAAAACATGAGAGCATGTTGGAACATGTTGGAGCTGAAGTTGTGAGTACACTTCAGAGAGATGACCAAGTTTCTCATTTATATAGTTCCTTTCATCACACGAAATGATGAATTATTTATATGGTTGATATTGATTTATACAAAATGATGGGCTTTGAGCTTATTGTGACCATGCAAGAATGAGTTGTTTCAGCCATAATAAAAAGTTTCAGGAAAATTTTAGCTCAGTGCCGAGTAACAGTCTCAAAAGCAATCTAGTTGTGAGGGCCAATTAAGAAAGATACAGAGAACGAAATACAGAGCATCATTATGCCACCATAGAAATCCATGCTGCAGTTGCGTGGTGTGCAGCCCTATTCCCCTCATCTCGAAAAGGATGTAATAGAATCGGAAAAGATTCAGAAAAAGGTCAGGAATTGTTTTCACATGAGGAGTGACTGTGAGTCCTGGGGCTCTTTGAGCCTGGAAAAGGTATGACTTGAGACAGAATGTGGCAGAGGTTTAAAAAACAATGAACGTCACAGAGATGGTGAACGCAGGCCAGTTGGTCACTGTGTTTTCCAAGAGATGATCTAAGGGTTGTCTAAAGGACCTACCAGCTTGCAGGCTCCAAATTCTCCAATGGAAGTGATTCTTCATATAATGTAGATGTAAACTCTGGAACTCCTTCCCTAGGGTGCTGCAGATACTAAAACCTTACGCAGATGTGAGACACAATCTTCCTTATTCTACCTTTACCCCCTCTGTGACTTTGGACATTATATAAAAGACTGGGCAGTGAGCTGATAGCTCCCAGTTAGCCTGCTGGAGTGATTCCTCTGGAGCAGCAAGGGCTCAGTAGTAAAAAACAACATAAAAACTCCAAAATCTGTCAGGCAACACTTCCCTTTAAAATAGACTGAAAGCAACCAAAGCAAATTGACTAACCAATGCAACTCACATTGGTGCTAAGTTCAAGAATGCTGCTCAGACACAACTGATCTTGCATTTGTCGGTCAAGAAAGGACAGGAATGGGACAAATTCTTCGTAGTCATTGCTTCAGACACCGCTCCTTAGGCAATGAGAGCTTTACTGCTGACACTACTGACACTAGATCAGGTCCTTGGGGAAAAAAAACAACAAACATTTTATTTTGTGAACGATTACAATTGTGGAATGAATCCCTGCTGCTGTCTTGAGTAAGCTGGGACTGACTAATGTCTGCAGCCACAAGGAAGGAACATTTTGTAATCTACAGTCTCTCTCAGAAGACACAATTCCATCCACCATACTAAATCACAGGAAACATTACCTCTTGTCAAAAGTCTGAGATTAAGGCAATGACAATTTCCCTTTCTTAACCGTGTTTCTTGTTCTTTGTTCATCTGTCTTTAAACAAACAAGCAAGCAAACCCAAATAAAAACAATGCAAAATAAAATACCTTTCCAGGACAATCTTCTCCAGACCAATACTGTAATTCACAAGTGCCTGTTTCTAGGATATTGAATGCGGTGAAACTTTACACAGAGAAACTTTATGCAAGATATCTGTGTCAAATTAAGATGTAATGGTTGTTGCTATTAGCCCATTCTAAGGCAAGGCTGAAGAGACTGAAACTTTACTGTTCAAAAAACAGGAGCTCTTTTTTTAGTGGTTGTGTAAGAGCATCTTTAGTTGCACAAAGCAATAGAGAGCTGATTCCATCCAGCTGAGGGTGGCAGCAAGGGGCCCTGCCCTGTCCTTGCTCTTGTCACCTCAGCCTGCTTCAGTTGAGGGTTTCCCCCATGAATTCCTGCCATCTTGCTTCAGGCATGAAGGGCTGTTTATTGCTTAGCCTTTTGCGGTGCACTTACCATCAGGAGTAAATTAAACTTTCCACAGCAAATAACATTAAATTGTTTCTCTCTGAAGAGCAAAACCAATGCATTTATCTGAGTAATCATTTTTGTTACCATGAAGTCTGCTTTCTGACTGTTTTTCTTTTAATTGTGCATAGCAAACTGCTATGCTGATCTGCAGTAGTGCTTGCCTTTGACCACACTGCATCCCCTTTCCTTAAATTTTCCCAGCTCCTGTGATTACTGGTGCAAGCCTTCTTGTCACAAGAACAAGAGAAAAACTAGTCCAGACTTATTGCCAGGATTTTAACCATAGCACTTCCTAAAGCAGATATCTCACGTACATGAAGCCTATTCATGTTTCATGTGATGTTAGCAATGGTAGAGTAGTACCAATGACAGTAATGGTGTAATGGGTTAAGGCAACTTGACTAGACAGACACCTTCTCAGAGGACACTGCTGTTCTGCTGCCCTTTAACAGACCTACATCCTAACTCTGAAACCAGTCACACCTTGATATATAGAGTGGATTTTTTCAAAGGGACATAATAAAAGCCCATTTATTCCTGAAGGCCTCTGTAGTTCTCAGGTTATGAACATTTTTGCATCACTGTTGGAGCTGGAGGTCTTACTGAAGGTGAGGTTGCATTTTTCTGGGTGTTATGCAGACCCTTTAAAAAAATATATATATATACAGACCTATATGTGTACGTTTGTGGTTTACGATTATAAAGACGGCTATAATTAGAGAGAGGCTGTCTTTTGTTAGAATCTACTGATAGAAAAATGAACAAGTTTGCAATACTCAAAACCGTCTGCTCATTAGAAAAGAAGCAACAAACTTCAAACTGAGTGCAAGCTGGGATCGCGACTCTAACATAATTTAATTATGCTAATCAGTTTGAGAGTTGGAGCGAAAAGGTGACTGGTATCCATGGAAGGGAAGAGAGCAAAGCAGAGAGAGAGGCGAGAATGTTGTTAGCCCTGTGGGGGAGAAAGAGGGAGAAAGATAATTATCACCTAAGGAGATGGGTTATGGGAAAAATTGCAATGTGTACTATACAGCCATATATTTAAAAGCAATAGCTACACAAAATATTTATAGTCAAACCAGGTGAAGGGAAACAAAGGTGCAAAGATGGGAAGTAACCCACTCTTTTTCTGTATCTTCCTATGCTATAACTTTCTGTAACAAATTGCCTCTCTCACAGCTCCTGATGCACATCAATTCTTTAACAGAGAAAGTGTGGCCTAATGAGGTGAGGTAGCTTAACTCAGGTTGCCCTGTGAATAAATCAGCAACAGAGCTAGGAGCTGTGACCTTTCTCACCCCAGTGAATCTCCCTGAGATAACTCCTCACTCTTGCTGGGGGCTGAAGTTGGATCTCAGCTGAAGTTTGTTTTCTTCTTCCCTGTTATTATGTGTGTCTGAAAATGACGTTTTATTAGGCAGCTTTGCTTCTAAGAGAGAATAAAAAGTTGAAATAAATGTTGAAGAATAAAACCCACCTCTGAACCTTGGAGCAGCATCGAAATGAAAGCTGTCATGAAGAATGTCTGTCTTTTAAATTACTCATCCATCACTCATCTTAGACAATAAGCAAACAGCTGGGTCTGCTGTAGCAGGTTCACTCTCTGGAGGAAAATGGTTTACTCAGGGTGGGAGTTTATATTTCCCATTTATTGTCTGACTGAATGTGTAATAAAAGACAGTCCAAGTCAGAGTCAGGTCATTAGCATCTGTTAATATGGGAGGATTTCACAATTTGACATATCCTGGCCAGAAGATGGGATGGAAAATCGGAGCTGCTGCTGGAGCATGAGTAAAAAAGATAAATTAAAAATGACATCTACCCTAACCTTCATTACATTATTAAAGCTCTTTCCATCTGATCTCAAATGCCATGTGGATGGGTCAATTTGCAGATTGCCGTGGACATCCTAATGTTCATGTAGGCACTTCAAGACAAGCTGTCATAAATAGTTAAGTTGCCCTGGGAGCAGCGCCAAAATGCATTTCAGTGATGGCTGCAGAGATGCCTGCTAAAAAGCAAACAGCACATTAGCAGCCCTCAGAGTTATTGTGCAAATGGAGTGTGAAATTCTGGTCCATTGCTCCGCACTATAACTTTTTGTCTCCCTGATAATGATTAAGAGAAGCTTTGCTTGATTTGATGGTGGGTGGAAAGAAGGGTGTGAAAAATGAAAAAAACCTCCTTTGGATGTTTCACTTGACCTTCAGGAAACTCTAAGGGAGGGTCGTGTGATCTACACACAGAGGAATTAACTGGCTTTGTTTGCTCTAAAACCTGGCACTGAATTTAAAAGCCCAGGGATGCATGATATGGAATTACCATAAAATAAAATGTCCCAAGCAGTTATTAAATATTTAAAAGGCAATCTGAACCTAACTGTTGGCTGAAATGAATGAAGGGGGGAAGATCCTACTGTAGCCCTTGGGAAGAAATGCTATGCTTAAAAGCCACAAGATTGGAACTGATCTGTCGTTCTGTGTTAATTTACTGGAAATTATTCTTTTTGCGTTTTCATTATTATTATTAATGATAACACTTCATACTTTCAGATAAGCCTCCTAGTCATAGAACGATTACCGCTTGTGGAGCACGAAGTGCAATGCCTTAAAAGGTGGGTAAGTATCATCCCATTTTACCACTGAGATGGAGAGGGATGTAATGATTTGTCTAGGCTTGCATCAGTGGCATATGCAGGGCCAGAACATAAATTTTCTGACCTGCAGCTCCACTTAACTGTGCTGCCTGTCCAGAGCATTCATTTCATCTGTCTCCTGCTACCAACTGATAGGCACAGAAGTAAAGACCTGAGCAATTGACCCAAAGATTTCTGAAATCAGTGCCAATGCTCTGAAGGAGCTTTAGAGCAGCCTTAAAATTTGCTCTTTAATTGCATGTGCATTTTATTTTCTGCTTGCCAAACATAAGAACCCTTGATGTTTTAGACAGTGAACCCCTCCAAAATTGTAAACTACTTTTGAAAACGTAAACCTCAGTGGCAGAGCCAAACCAGAGAAAGCAGGGGTCTAGTCTTCTGCTTAACCACTAGGCTAAACTTCTTCCGGTAATTGCTTTTAGTTTCACGCACTGGGTAAAAGGTATTACAGTGATCAAACACATACGTTGGGCCAAGCCAGAGTTCTTCCAAAGAACAGATTCAGGCAAAGCATTTGTGGATTTGTCACTACCCCAATTTCTACAGAAAACAGGATGAATGCCTTTGATTTGCAGTGAAAAGCTTTCATCAGTCACCATTTGTTACTGAAAAAGAAATAGAAAACAAGGCTCAATCAGTAACTGAAAACTAGCAGGGAAAAGTTTGCTTGTGGATCTTATGACATCCTACATAGTTTTTCAATAGTTGCTGCAAGTTTTGCTAGATTTAGAGGCTAGATTATCTGCCTCTGGGGAGAGAAGATAAGACTTTTTTCTGCCAGTTGAACAGCTATGCTGTAAGTATAAGTACCATAGGGGAAGTCCATGATAGGTTTGGTGAGACCTTGAGAGAGTGCCATGATTAATTAACTAGATCAGTCTAATACCCAAATTAAAGACATTATCCAGGGATCACAGAAGGCAAGGATACTACCCCAGAACGAGAGTCACATCCTACCTAAATTCACAGAAACAAAGTAAGAAAAAGAAGACATGGATTCTACTTTCATTGCTAAAGTTGGAGCAATACATTTCGAGCTCAAAAATAGAACTTCTATTGTATCGGAGAGCTCCATAGCTGGAAATAATAAAAAGATTAGTTTTCCTACCCTTGCCAAGCATAAGTAAAATAATAATAATAATAATAATAATAATAATAATAAAAGAAACAAGAATATTGAGTGTGATATATTTTGTTTCACTCACTTTGGGTGTGAACTTAGAGGATGCCCACGGTCTCTTTCTCTGCCTCAGCTGACAGGTGGGAATAGGCTGATGGATACTTGCTTTCCATCATAAGGCAGTGCATGGAGAAGCCAGTTTGAAACATGGGTGGCTTTCATTGCACACTTACATGCATGTGGGACATACCAACACATATCAGAATATGGAGAGGGACTGCTTGGCTCGGGCGACTGACCCTTTGGGTCTGAGGGTCAGATATAATGAAACAAAGGGCCTTAGCAAGGCCCTTTGGCCTTGCTAAGCCAAAGGGGCTGAGCTCCTCTTTTTGTTTCAGAGAGACTTTCCTTTGTTCAAGTTAAACTGTTCCTGTTGTATAAGTAAAGGTGATAGACTGCAGAAGCACCAGCGTTCTACAAGAGTCAAATCCATGCATACATCCACAGAAGCTTGGAGTAAATTTCTTTTCTCTGAAATTCATAGCACCTCAGTTATTCCCAGTATGGATTTTTTCCTATACCGAGTACATAAAGAACACCAGCTGAGACCAAAGGGCATTTGGAGCAGGGAGTAGCTTCAGGCAAACACTGCAGAGTTAAGAATTTGTTTGACAAATTTAGCCTCCTTCTGTATTTACAGATTACTCATGAACAGACTTTGATTTGTTCGAATTTGCAGTGCTGGTCAAACAGAATTTGCCAAATCCCAGGTTCTCTCAGCAGTATCCTTGACCTGGTTTGGGGAATATATTTGTGCTTGAAAATAGCCAGCTAATGTTACAAGTGAATATAATGAGGAGGAATGTAAGGAGCATAATGAAATTAGCTGGGTTTCCAATGAGTTTTCAATTTTGAACCTGACTAGCCGTCAAATACTTTTGCTGCTGTTCACCTGACTGGATGAACAAGGTGCCTTGAAGGGTCACAGCAGGCCAAGTACTTACCTGAAATAAGTGTTTTGACTTTGCTACCTAGATTACCTCCAAAGCTTTATGAATATGAAAAGAAATGAACATAGCTGAATCCAACTAGAATTCTAATTGGTTTGAATATAATTTCATCTCTGAACTGACTTTCTGCTTTGCTATGCCTTGAAACAAATTCAGTGGTTTATTTGAACATAGTTTAGTCTCTTGGTTACTCAAGAGTGTCAGTCACAGATATTGGCTGTTTTTTTCCACAAACCCACAAAGCGTTTTCAAACCAGTTGCATAAATGTGATATAAACATGTTCATGTGTATGCCCATGATCCTTTCTTTCTAGAAATGTGGTTGTGAGCATAAAAAAGCTATGCAAGTAGTTCATAAATCCTATACAAGCAGTCCATAAATCCTATGAAAGAGAACTCATAGATTTTATTCAAACTTGTCCAAACACTTTTTAAGCATCTGCCTTGTTCTGTCTGTTCAGCGTATTCATTTCATATATGCTTTGCAAATCAGAAAAGAGATTTGAACTTAATATATAAACATTTATAATAATTAACACTTGTGCTTTGTGATTAGTATAAAAGATAACCAAGTTCAATTGAACTTTTACCATCTGGCGTGCAAAGGCCCTGGGGATGATATAGCTGCTACAAGCACATTCAAAACCCAAATCCCAGCAAGGTCAGCTCTTTCAACTTTCTGCGGTTCTGTTCCTAAAATGAACGCTGTACTTTTATCCTACATGTTGTGTGCAGTATCAGCAGGATAAGTTCTGGACAAGTGCCTGAAGAGTGGGTTTCTGGCAGGCGTATATGACATTTAAAGAGGTATTTTCTATAGTAGAAAATTACTGCACGGCTCTCCAGGAAAACTTTTCTAATAAAGTTTGTTTTACTCCTGAACTTTGTCTATTTTAAAGAACGAATCATATTTACCAAAATAATTTCACAAGGTCCCTTTAAAGCAATGCTGTTGTTTCACCCCCTCCCTGATTGAATACAGTATGAGAAAAGCTGCTGGAGGCTCAGGATTTCATAAATGCTCTGGATGTAAGTAGGAAATGTGAAGACATGTGTCACTCTGGGTATTTGTAGATGATTTTACATGCATTTCATTATTAGCACTTTTGTAAGCACTGTTTAATTAGAAAGTAAATCAGATGTGAATTGCAAATGGTGTCTTCAAATACATCCCAGCAATATTTATTTAGGAGCTAATCATTTTTGGCAGAAGCCTGAGAAATGTTTTCATTCCAGGTGTTCAATATAATAATAGCCAGTTTTCATTTCTACTTGATGTTTATAAATGCATTAGCACAGTTGTTTGGTGGCTTTCTATAGCTTTTTTTTTTTTTTACTGTCCCAAATGAAAATGTGCAGTAGAGTCCTTGATGGAGGGAAATCTCAGATAATAAACAAGAGCTGGAATTGCCTTGTGTTATAAACTAGATGGGTTATCCACTTTACAGCTGGATAGACAATGGCCAAAGGTTTCCATTTTAAACACCATTATACATCATATAATGACTATTATATATTCCACAACAGTTGCTAGGTTGATGAATATTAGTGTGGTCTGGAAATCTCGAGATATTAAAGGAAAATGCCATGGACGGTGACATATCTCCTAAGCATACTCTTTAACATACAGATAGCCTGAACCACTCAGAGCATTTATGGGTGGATTGCTACAAGATGAGGAGAAAACAGGAAGAATAGAACAGGGTCTTATCTTCTTCTTTTGGGACACAAACAGACATGTTGAGGAAAATGTTAAATGTGCAAGATCTTGTCTTTTTTAAGAGCTGAAGATGTTATGAAAACCCAGGTAGGAGCACAGATCTTCCCACAGTCTTGAGTTTTATCTCTGAGCATGTTTCATTGAATACAAATCTTCCCAGCACTCCATTTTTCTTAGAAGTGCTAGCAACTCAACAAGTCTGTAAAGAAGAAAAAAATTGAAAATAAAACAAAACTCAAAGTGATTCTGACATTAAACAAAACATGAAACTGGGCTTCTCCAGCATCACTAACCATTGTTCTTCTGACACAATACCTCAAAATTGGAATTTCTGCCATCGTGCGTTTTCCTGTTAAACTGGAAGGGCTGCTGGTCTCTCTGTGATTTGCTCTTTTACCTCACCAAGATTTGTGCCTGACATGTTGTCTCCTCTTGAATGAAAGATTTGGTCTGAGAGGAAACTCAGGCATGGCTTGTGCACCGTGTGCTCAGGTCACCTTCTGTCCCTGTGAGGTGACCCACTGAGGCAGGGTGGGCTCACCTGTAACACGCCTGGCACAGGGGAAGTCTCTTCTGGCCTCTCAGGGCACAGCATTGGCCCTGACCATCCCATGAACAGTATATGAAGGTCAGGACACAAAACCTCTCCCATTGTTTTGGGACTGTATAATCTCTCTTCTGTATCATTTTGGCTCTTCCTCTCTGTGCGAGGAAGAGAGGAAAAGAGGAACGTGCTTGGCAGCACAACTGTAATGGAGGCAGGAGGCTGAGGGTCTACCTCTGGTGGCTCTGGTACCAACAGAGGAAGACAGGTGATGACATGCAAACATGTCCCCTGTCTGGTTCCCACCTCTAGAACATTGCAGGCTCCTTTCCACAGCTTCTCAAACAGCATCTTCAGGAGACACGTTCAGAGTCCTACTTGCAAAAGTTTTAAGTATCAATTTGTTTCTGATGGGAGATTCTATGTTTACTCCCCCTGTGGTTTTCCGTAAGATATATAGCTGTCTGATGTCAAGAACTATTACAATCACACACTCTCACAATGGCTTAATGAGATTTTCTTCCTTTATCTGCAGTGTTCCTCCTCAACATTTTCCATAAAGACGCTGTTTATGATGAATTCATTCCTCTGATTGCGATGTAATTTACATTTATATGATATGTTAGAATTTTGAAATAACAGATTCTAGCTTTGTTTAAAACTTTGTGACTTAGAAAATCTCATAAGTACAGATTAAAAAAACTGAAGCAGCCTTTTGTTTAACTAAGTAGGATTCTTTCCTATGCAGGTCAGTCCTTGGGTATTGTAAAAATTCTTATCTGAATCTAATATTTAGGTCACTTTTTAACACACAACTTGCCTGCAAGCTTAAAATAGACAAAAATTCATGTAAATAGTTAAGGATATTTGCTGCCTGTGAATCTTGCAGAATATAAACAACTACAAGCATCTATCTTCTAAGAAGCAAGCAATATATTGGACTTGTTATTTTCATTTTCTTTTCCCAAGTTCATCCATCATGCTCCTGTCAGTGGCATCCATCTACTTTCCAGTCCATCAAATAAACTTGTAATAGCATTTGGTTTTGACTGGCTTTGAATAACAACTCTCAGAACAAGATGGAAAGTCGGTAACCCCTGTAAATCTGGTTCAAAACAGGTGTTTCCTGCCATGACAAAGCTGGTTTCAGTCTTTTCTGCCCTTACCCAGTCATTCTTGCACTGTGGCAGCAATGTGTTGCTTTTCCTCCCCTCATTACAATGGTAAAACTGTTATTTTGGGGTACTCCATAAACCCAATAACTAAAATGTTCTGAGTTAAAAAAAAAAGTTAGCCAGCAAAAGATTGTTTTAAACACCTGAATCATTTTGCCACCCAATGCTAGCATATCATGGAGCTATATTCTTAATATCCTGATTTGTAAATCAAGCAAACAGGTTATGTCACCAACGACCTGAGACACTGGCTTTGCCTGTACAATGGTTAGATGTGACACCCAAACGGAAGATGGATAGATAAGTATAGACTTCATTTTTTAATGTCTGTTTTCAGTGGACACCGATGTTCTAAAGCAATAGTCTATTTAATAAATAGTAACGTGATGATACTAATCAGGCTGTCAGGAGAAAAATGGAATTCAGGACCAGGTAATCATGGTTGGTGCTAAGCGAATATACCTCAAGTCTCATTTGAGGGTAGGAGGTATGGATAAAAGTTTAGGAGACATCTGCTAGCTCAGAAAGTGGGGGACTCCAGGAGCTCACAACAGGTAAAGCCTGCCCTTAGCTGGTAACTGGCAGTTGTGCTGAGGTTGGTGACATCTGAGCAGATGCTGCCTTCATGCTTAGAGGAAGGCATAAACTATTAAATGCCAGGATAAAAATGGCTGGGTGCCACAGAACTGAGGGAGTCAGTCTGATGACAAAAGTTAGACTTGGAGTTACATGATGTTGGCTTAATGTTAACCTTGATAGCCTACAGGATGAAAGAGGAATTAATTTCCGTCCTCATAACAATTTCAGTGTCTTTCCTAATACTGACAGACCGGCAAAGTAGCTTTGGAGTGGTGGACGTTTGCCTCCTGATATAACAGGCCAAACCCCACCAGTTCCTGCTGCAAAGCAACAATTAGGCAACCACCAGGCGACCATCAGATGGTAAAATCCTCTGTTTGGTATGATTTGGTATCTATGATCCTTCGTAGATATGATTTGATCACAGAGGGGTGGAAGGCTCCTTGTCCTATTTCAAATGAAGTTGCCTTATAAAGTTGTGAAAGGAAAGCTCAGACTATAGTCAGATAACAGACCCTATCTTCCACACAGTAGTTCAGCCTAACAACTCTCAACACAACATAGTTGGAATGTCTCAAGACTTGCTTATATAATAAATCTTAATTTCTGGGAGTCTGGTGCTGCTTGACATGGCCTGTATAACTAGAATATTTTCTGGTTTACATTTCCTTTTAGTTTGTCTTTTATTTTCCTTGTAAATATTTTACACAGATTCCAGAGTGGTTCTTTGTGTGGCAACAAAGCTGTTTGAAAAAGTGCTTTAATATTTGAAAAACTGCATGTCAAGTAATGGAGACAGGAGTGCTATACTGAAGGAAGACTGTGTTCAAAGGAACCTGACTGGGAAACCAGAGATTATTCTTGCAAGATTTTGCTCTCTAGGATCACAGGCAATTTAACAGCATAGCTGCATTTAGCAGAAGCCATAATGATCTTTCCTTTTAAGCCTTTGACACTGTTGGCCTGTATACATTTTTATGCACACAAAACATACACTTTCAAGTCCAACCAGTCAGTTATAAAAGCTATTTTTTCTGTGTGCCGATTATCCATCTGTCAGGAAAAAATACATATTTTGTAGGTGAACTGAAAGGCTCGTTTTAAAACTGAGAAGCACTGTTTAAGATCAGTTGTAATAAGTTAGCAGTATCTCAGTGCTGAAATTTTAAAATGACCTATGAACAGAACAGAGCTACAAGGTTGAAACGCATCCCCAGCTTTACCCTTAAAGTCCTGACTTCAGGCAGAACTAAGAAGATAGTCCAGAAGAATGACCTGGAAACACTGTGCTCAACTGGGTTATTTTTAAGGGCATAGATAAGTCTCTTCAGGTTCCCTAGCTTATTTGTGCTTTTGTTTGGAAATAATGTATGGGTAAGGCACGTATCTCCTGAGCTATCACAGATGCCGGGGGAGGGGAACCTCAATACATCCCCCTCCTAGCAGTTTGATGCCAGGGCCAGCAACAGATGCCCAGAGCAAGGAACACAGGTCAGCAGGAGAGCGCCTGAAGAGCAGCACAAAGGAACCCCAGCCAGTAAGTCAGCTTCATTGGGGGCCCAACTTAAATGCCTCTATGCAAAC
>NW_008825270.1:2624051-2639444 GCF_000699105.1 Pygoscelis adeliae | reverse complement strand
ATGGCTTTAAACTAAAGGGGGCTAGATTTAGACTAGATATAAGGAAGAAATTTTTTATGCTGAGGGTGGTGAAACACTGGCACAGGTTGCCCAGAGAGGTGGTAGATGCCCCATCTCTGGAAACATTCAAGGTCAGGTTGGACGGGGCTCTGAGCAGCCTGATCTAGTTGAAGATGTCCCTGCCCACAGCAGGGGGGTTGGACAAAATGACCTTTAGAGGTCTCTTCCAACCCAAACTATTCTATGATTCTGTGAAATATATTCATGAACATTTGGCATGGTGTTTGCATAGCCCTCCTTTTTGGTCTTTAGAGTTGAAAGAAAAGGAGGAAAGTCTGGAAGAGAAGCAGGAGAGACAGGAGCAACAGGCACTTTGTGTGTACTCTGCCTGGCTCAGGAGGTGCATGGTGGTGGATGAAAATGCAGCCCAACACTGGGGGCATGGCAGTGCCTTCCAGGTGAGCATGGCACATGGGCACACAGAGAGAGCCCAAACAGTCGGAGGAGCCGTGGCTGCCCCAGGTCTGGGGAGAAGCGCAGGAAGGCGGCAGTGTGGAGGAGCAGAACCTGTGGTCTGTGTCCGATGTCACTACCTGAAAAATCAAACCTGTTTCTTATCAATAGGCAGCTGTGGGCCTTCAAAAGAGAGAAAGGTGGTTGGTGGTAGGAGGGTCTGAGAAGTGGAGACCGGGACATTCAAGAAATGCACCGAGAGGTGAGACGTTGCACAGAGGATCCCGCACTCCACACCAAAGCCCATAGTTAAACTAATTTTCAGATGTGAAGGGGAAAGAGCTATTTTACAGATTAGAGCAAACCTGCGGTTATGCACTGAACAATGGAATCATTTTGTGAAAATATAATTAAATGGTGTGTGAATAATCAGCCCTATAGGTACAACATGTCAGACTGAAATGCTTATTTATAAATATGTGGCTGCTTATCTAAGAATAGATTATTCTGTTAAGAAATGTATGTTCTTAATATAAAAAAATAAATATATAAATATATATATAAAACAATATATAAAATATAAAAAACAAAAGAAGTAGTATCCCCATGTAAGTTCTCCTATTAGAGAAGACTGGTTTTGAAAATTCCTTCTGTTGAATCTTTTGGCCCACAATTAAAAAAAAATCCTTGTATTTACCTTACTACATCTAAGTCCAGGAAGACTACCTGTGAAAATACAAGAGGCAGTACAATAAATACCATTATTTTAATTCATAGATGGCCTCTCTGTCACATTTAATTTAGTTCCTCTAGTTTCCTTAGAGTATAACACTTCTCTTTTTATTGAACTATAGCAAAAATGGTAAACAGGTATAGGAAGACATGCTTGCATCATCTACCTGAAGCCTTCCAATGTATTTAGATTTAGTGTAACAAAAGATCATGAGCCAAGGAGATGGGAAGAGTGGTATGGGAGTAGGGGGTTGGCAAAGATACAAGGGGTGAAATCACATGCTCTATTGTTTATTTGCCTTTTATTTTCTTTTTAGAAAACACTTAAAAAATGTTACTCTACATTCCCCAGATTTCAGATGAACTGAGGGCTCAGTTTAAGAAGCCCAGGTCTCCTCTGCAGATCCTGAAGACAACTTTGGCAAGTGCTGCGAGAAGGCAGATGATGTTTTTGTAATGTCTGTGGATTGAAGCTGTTACACTGAGCGCATGTGAATCAAGCTCAGACTATGCCTTTTCATAAGGTCCTCTGATAGAAGAAAGTCAACAGGGCAGGCTTTGGCTTTGAATGTACTTAGCCTTTTCTACAGTAAAGACTGTGTAGCTGCCTAGTACTTCTTTCAAAGTCAGCAGTGCTGGTTTGAAAGAAAATGTGTTTCTCAGGACACCTGGCTGTGTGCTTACTCAATTTCTGTCTGCCCGCCTGACTAACCGTGTGTACCAGGGTCCTTGCCGTGCTATCTATCTTGAGTATTGTCTCTATAGAAGAAAGTTAAAACCTGTCTTTCTTCTGTTGCCTGCCCCCTTTCACCCCTTCCAACATGAAGATTGGCACTTGCTTAGGTCAAATGCTCCAAAAATATCAGAGCCTTACCAAAAGGAGTTTAACAACAGGAGGATGGAAAAGGGAACAGCATGTACACAATTATTTCTTGCAAACTGTTTATTTAGGGGCTCATGATAATTCTCAGAAGAACAGAGAAGGAAAGGCAGGACAAGGAAATACTTAAAGGGTGTTTCTTCTTAAGTTTCAGGATGTTCCTATCCTTAAATGGAGCAATCCAAGATTTTGATTCATAACACACAAGAACCCTGGAAGTAATAGATCTGAGTTCTATAACTTGAGATAATTTCTAATTAATATAGCAAGTAAAATACTAAACATGCTTAATTCAAAAGCAAACAAGCATTTAACATCAATACATCTTTTTCATCTATTATATCTGACAGCCAGCTATACCATTCAGGAACCTTAAATACCCCCTCTCTTGTGGAGCATAACAGTGACATCTTAGATCAGAAAATAAATGATTTTACATTTCTTTATAAAATTTTAAATCACTACCAGACAGTGGAGCTAAAGAGCCACACATAGAAAGCACAGAAATGGCTGTAAGGTTTCTTTTCTTTATACTTGTGTGGTGTGTGAATTAACAAGTCAAACAGGTATAATTCATTTTTATATGCAAGTGTCAAGTCATAATACATCTGACTGAATCCAAAGTAAGAAGCAACTATGTTTTGGGCTAAATTCAGTTCTGTCACAAGGGGAGTAATTCTGGTGGATTCAGAACTGAATTTTGTCCATTGAAAGAAACACAGTAGCTATTCTTTCCAGTTTCTTTGGAAAAGAAAAAGAAAATGCAGCTATAAAGTCTTCCCCATCCAATTTATTTCACGCTGCATACAAATGACTTAAGGCCAGTTCCCAGTGAAATTTCTGGAGACTTGGTCCTGCAGTGCTTGCTGGGATGGGGAGAGGCAGAGTGGGGCAGGTTCGCACAGGAGAGGGGAGAAGCAGCAGTCTGTACCTTCATGTTTCTGAAAGGTTGAACAATTTCACAGAACAGCTCCAGACTGTTATTTTAAAGAAAGTGACACAGGGCTGCTGAGGAGAAATTGCACATGGACATGCTGTGCTGAGAAGCAGAAAAAAGCTTGTCATTTAAGGTCCACTGTTACTGTTCTGAAAGCCTTTTCTCACATGAGGAACACAAAGTTTTCTGCCTTATTAGCAGAAAATGTATGTTTGGAGGGTTTTTTCTGTCCCAAAAGATGTTGCTCTCCTTTATGGAGACTTGAGGATCTTCCTACCCTGATCTGCAGCTTTAATACTCTTTGGCTACATGCACAGATCTCATGTATCAGTTCATCAAAACAGGCAAACTATCATGCTTGCTGAACTGCAGTCTTTGTCCACCATGTGAATTCAGATATGATGAGGATAAGTTTGGGATACACAGACAGAGATAACTACACAAAAACTGGATCAGCTGTGCATTATTAGAGCTGATATCCTCTTTGTAGGCATTCAGCCACTACAGAGACAGAGGGTCACAAGCATGTGAGTAGTTTTGATTCACTGCCCTGCAGCATTCATTTTTAAAATCAATTGGTATCTAGTTCATGTTTGCCATAGTGAAACAGGATTGAGTCGGATGTTAAAAACCAGGGACATTGTACAGTTGGTGATTGAAAATGGAGAGATAATTTTCTTCACTTTGACTGGCTTATGTTGATAGTATTCATACAACTACAGCAATAAAAATGGTTGCTTCAACCCCTCATTTCATTCACTAGACAAAATAGAAACTTACTTCCTTTTCTCAATTGATAACAGTTAATTGGCAGGCACTGCAGTCTGCCGCAATATCTTGAGGAATGCTTGTTAAATGCACCTCTGAGGTAAATGCTTTGGCTCCTGAGCTTATTTAAGCTGAGATCACTGAGGAGAATGCACTCTGAAATTATTTTCTAAATGACTACTACATACACAAATACCTTCCATCCTCTGCTCCATTATTTCTATCTGTTAATGGAAAACATTCTCGGTATTACTACACAGTTTTTGGAGCCATGCCTCCTTCTAATAATTTGCAATGTATTTGCAAATGAGCTTTATCTGGAAACAATATGGTGTCTGGACAACCTTAGTGGTATAAAGCTTTGTTTAACTATATGTGGGCAGGGTACAGGTAGCAGCACGCAGGCTTTTCTTTCACTTCAGTAGGTTTCAAATCTAGCTGAGGAGGGATCTGGCAGGGATTCAAACTTGAGAATACATGCTGTACTTGGCTTCTCTGCTGTGACACCAAAATAGCACAGGTGACTACTAGTCTTACAGTGTTTCACTCAAAACACACTCTTCCTACAGGAATGGGGCAAATACGGGAACCATGTAAGCTTAATATTATAATAAATTGATTAGTCTTTGCATTCACTACTTCCTTCTGCCTAATTCAGTCAAACCTATCCGTTTGTCCTGTGGGCCCTCTGCAGCTCACAGAGGAGGTGATTTTCCTGATTGTGCTCTCTCACTGCCTTTCTGTTCATCAATGTGGTTAAGTTGGTTACTGCAACTGTGAAATTCTTGGTAGACAATAATCTGTTTCAGAATTTAATTAATACTCAATAAAAGGTATATTAATCTCAATGAGCAGTGTGAGGATGAGCAGCAGGACATTAAATTTAAAATTATACTGTTGTGCCTAAAACCACTAATAGTTTTTCCTGTTATATCCAGTGAAGCACCTTGAAATTTTATTGCATGAATATACAAGAACTTGAATAGTAAGTGCACACCTCAACATTGGTCATTGGATGTTCTGCCATTAAACTCAGAAAGCTTTCTCTTGCTCCACAAAATACAAAGGAAAATGCCACTATTCCCAACAATGCAAAAGATCAGTGGTTTATTTCTTAAGAGGGAAAAAGCAGTATGGTTTAGTTACAACATATAAGCACAGATCAGGAGGATTCACACGTGTTCTGGATTACGTGTGCTGAGTGCCGCAGGTCTCACTGAGAGTGAGACAGTATGGACACCAGCAGGGCTTTGCTGTTTCCTCTGCCTCTCCCTGCTCTCTTCCTGCTTTCTTGTATCTGGAGAAGAGGAACAAAGGGGAGCAAAAGGGTCTCCTCAGCTACTAGCAACAGAAGGTGGAATCAAGAGTTTGTCAAGGTTATCTTGCAGGTTAGGTTCTTCATGTCAGAAAGAATAAATGAATAAAAGCTATTTACCATTACCCTTCTGAGTATTCTGAGCCATTTCTTTCTAACCCACACTCCCTAACCATGCTACATTCATCACACAGTTTGCACATGCAGCGATGGTAAATGTGCTGGAAATATACTGTCGTGCATAGCTGCAGGCTTCTGTGTCTTCAGTGAGGCTGGCTGCAACGGTGCCACAAACTTTAAGTGAGATGCAGGTTGGTGGCTTTGCAGTCCTTTGCTCATTCTCAACTTCCCTGAAAGCATGTCAAGCCGTCAGTACTTTCTGCTCACAAATACCCCTCTGTCCCTATTTGTAGAGGGATCAAAGAAAGAACCAAGGGCAAAGCTCATAAAGCAAAGCTCAAAGCCACACAATGATTCAGCAACCACGTGAGGAGAAGACCCTGATTCCTGATCTAACTGCTGCCCTGCCCTGTACCCACTTTGAGCAGTGACTGAGCACTGCCTGCCTGAACAGATGAACCATCAGATACTCTGCTGTTGGACTATATAGATCAAACTGCCTGCTAATAATTCATTACACCCTGTGGAATACAGTGCTGGCAAAAGAAAAGATTTGTGAGGGCATTTCTGCTTTCTGACAGAGCAGCCTAGGCCTGAGATATCATGCTGGTTTCAGCTTTCTATACGAGCGTTAATAGTTCCTCACTTCAGAAGTGGGGTAAGAGTTGGCTGCTATGACAGGCTGCCTCTGCACAGCTCCCACAAACAACTCATGGAGATTAGGAGGCTGCTGTGAAGATGTGTAGGGATTACTCTCAGACCTGACAGCCTCTGAGCCGCTAGCCTTGATAGCTGCTTTATACTCTAGACTTATGGATTTTTAAATTATTCAGAAAGTTTTGTTTTCTGTGTTTATTCCCCTGGTTAGTTGAGATATTTCAGTAGGAGAATTTGTATTACAGAAATTAGAGGGCTGTTGTTTCATGTTTTGTTCATTCTCTAGCTGGAATTCATTCCCCCCTACCTCCCCCCCCTCCTTTGCAGAGGGGGTAACACATAACAGTGCACGTTAGTTATCCATGAAACTTCTCTGTGTTTTACTGTGCCAGTTAGTATCTTCCTATTTAGTATGACCAGTACGTAAATCTAAAGAAAATCAATATTGTGTTCTATATGGAAGTCTATATGACAACTAGCCTGCAAACACAGGATATCTCTGTATGCATGGTGGCATAGCATTTTCCTCCTGAGAGATCATGGAAATTTTGAAAAGATAAAAAGGGTGATCTTATTCTTCAGACCTGGATGACACAATAAAACCTTGTAGTATATAAACATAAGCTTTAGAGCACCCTTACAGTAGTACAAGGATCCCTGTACTACTTCAGCTGTACTACTCTCATGGTTGATGAAATGGGATACACAAACCCTGCACTGGGCACAACAAAGAAGAGCTGTAGGCATGTAGATTCTTCCCCGTCACTTCTCCATAGTGCTTCAGAGGGAAAGAAACATTTCAGTAAAGCAGGCAGGCCTCTAGAGAGACTGGCACCCAGTCTTCTGCTTCTGGAGGAACGATGCTGCAGATAAAGTCAGCCAGCAGGTTAATACCAGATGTCTGCCAGGAAGTACGTGATACATATTTCCTACAAGTAACATGCCAGACCTGGATTAAAGGTCCAAGACTACTTAAAACCCCTTGAAGGAAAGACTACTTCTTCCTGTTTATTTCCTTTATTATTATGAAATCCACAGTCGCTCCAATGTAACTGAGGCAGAGCCAAGCGCAGCCCCGACCCAGGCTGGCAGGCACAGGACATGGGTGGTTTTGTCCCACTGCAGGAGTGTGGTGGCAGACTGTCTCCCAAATTGGCAACAGGCAAAAGTACTCTGTACTGGATGGGACTTTGAGGATTAGCAGTTCTTTCATGATTACAAAACTGTTTTGGACTTGTGCTTGAGTTCAGTATCACACTGGAGTGGGAGAAAACAGGGAAGGATGGAAGAGCTTTGATTCACTGAACTGAGATGTGATAAGAACAGACTTTAAAGAGACATGAGGAGAAGAACCTGATTTGTGAAGTCAGGAGGCACTCTGCAACCTTTCCTCCTAGCTAAAGGAAATTCAGTTGTAGATAATACTACTGTGCATTTCAAACCCAAGCACTATGCCTGTCAAATAATGACTATTTGTCTAGACAAGAAGGGGGTTGTCTTTCTTTCTTTACTTCTTCTTTTCCCAGCCAAGTTTAAATAAATTTTGCTTCTGCTTAATGCTGCAGGAGCTGAGTTGTGGTTGGTCATTTTGGAATGAAGAAAACCATTTTCCCAATGTATTGGAAGCATAAACAGGGGAGAAGCAATGCCTTGAGCATTCAGCAGTAACAGAAAAATTGGTTTAGAAAGTACCCTGTTGTATCATTTTCTATGCTCCTGTCATGGGACAATGTTCTTAAACTTCTAATGAAGGAGAAGCCACAGTGTCTCTCAGCTATCTATTCTGGCACTTCCCTTTTCTTAGGATTAGGAGGTTTTTCTGATGACCTAACCAGAATCTTTCTTGCTGCAGTTTAGGCCTGAGACATCACCCCTTCCATCAGGAAAAAAAGGGAATGGGCTTTTCCTTTCCTTTAGAGAACAGACATTTCTGTCTCTGAAGACTATTAGCAGGTCTTGCTCAGTCTTCTCCTCAGGCTAAATAACTCCAGCTCATTCAGTCTTTGCTCATAGATAATTTTTTCCAGTCCTCTGTTTGTTTTTACTGCTTTCCTCTGGTTTGTCTCCAATAGTCTACACTCTGCCAGGAGTATCAAGAGCTTACAGATATCCCCATGTTGTGGCAGGACAGAAATGGGACTGCAACGACACAAAAGTATGCACCGAGTAACCAGGGACAGGGCTAGTGAGCAGGGGTGCAAGGCAATGGCCTCGTGCATTGTTGAAGTGCCTCGGCATTGCTGAGGGTGACTAAGGAGGACAACTCGTGTCCACTTCCCCAGTGTGTCCCTAACCAGGCCACCACCAAACCTTTGCATTAATAAGCGCTACATTTAGCACTAATAATAAATAATAGTAAGAGAGAGATTACCTAGAAAATAGACTGATCCTGATCTCTTTTACCCTATGGCTCCGTGAACTTTTTGAAATCATCCTTCATGGACAGGAGAGTATGTGAAAGTGAGGTAAGACCAAAGCTCCAAGAAGGGTAAAAGAAAAGTTCATCTTCCTCTTCCTAGGCCTTGTCTACATAAGCATGTTGCACCAGTTTAATTCAGGTTATTTTTTAAATTGATGTAGTTAAAAGTAATACAAATCCTTTACAGATCGAGTTAATTCAATAATTGAACTGACATAGATCCATATAAATCAGTTATAAAGCAAACCTATTCACATGGGATATGGAGCAATTTAACTAAATCCATAACCATGCCCAGGTTGTAACCAAAACGTCGTCACTCTTCTGTGTCAGCAAGGCTGCAATAAGCCATTATCCTCTCAAAATTTTGCACTCAAGTGAGGTAAAACTATTGGAGGCTGATTTTTGAAGCAAATCAGTATTAAGTAGAAATGAGTTTTTAAATTTAGAATTGCTATTGTTTATAATGTATTTATTGTATACATGGATAAAGTAAATGTATCATTGGGATCTTTCACAAAGAGATCTCAAAAAATGCAACAGCTTATTTGCAAACACAGTCCTCACAAGCTTCATGTAAAGGATGGTATTTCATCCATGCTACCAAGAGGATACTGAGATACAGAAAAACTGCTGTCAAACATTTCCAAAAGCACATTTTTCTTAAGTCCTGAAACAGGTGTGCCATAGCAGGAGGCAGACTGAGAGCATGGAGCCTTACATGCCCTGAAATTTTTAGGAGAAACGTCAACAGACCTGCATGGCAGCAGCAGCAGGAGGCACTGCTATGACACAGAAGGGAACTGTGCTGTTAACTGAATTAAGAGGGATAAGGGCTTTCTTTTGACCCTGCTGCTCAAGTATGAATTCTGAGCTATTGCCTGTAAATTACAAAGCTTTGATTTTTCAGTGCACAATTTAATACGTGCTTTGACCTTTCAACGTGCCATATGAAGCTTTGATCCTTACCAGCCGACTGTCAGGGTGAACTTTGCATAAGATGAAAACAATACATTTCAAAATCATGTTCCCCCTCCCTCAAGAAAACCTATAAAATATTTTTGAGATGGAGAAAACTCATCTTTAGACACTGCCTCAGGGTAAAAGCTACAGAAGTGCTACATCTAGATAGGTATGGTCAGAAGCCTTGCTAATCACATCCTACAGGCAAGGTTGATAAGAAGCACAGATTGTCTAGGAAGAAGGTAAACTGCTAAGAAGAATGAAAATCAAAAGAGAGTATTCTTACTTCAGCCTTACCTTGGAAAGGGTGGGAAAAAGACTAACAGGGCAGTCTGTGGCTTAAAATATAACTGTCTTTGGAACCAGGAGGTGGTTGTACCACTTCATGCACGATGATAAGGTGAGTTCAAAAGGTCTACCTCAGTTCAACTTAAGAAGAGGTCAGAGATATCGGAACTGTCAGCCTGACAATAATGAAAATTTCTTAAGAACTAAGTCCAGTGATATTTCTAGTCCCGTTAATGCTATGAAAGTGGAAAAAAAAAAAACAACCCACCCAACTGTGCTGGTTTTGGCTGGGATAGAGTTAATTTTCTTCACAGTAGCTAGTATGGGGCTGTGTTTTGGATTTGTGCTGAAAACGGTGTTGATAATACAGGGATGTTTTTGTTATTGCTGAGCAGTGCTTACACAGTCAAGGCCTTTTCTGCCTCTCACCCCACCCCACCAGCGAGTAGGCTGGGGGTGCACAAGATGTTGGGAGGGGACACAGCCGGGACAGCTGACCCCAACTGACCAAAGGGATATTCCACACCATATGACGTCATGCTCAGCATATAAAGCTGGGGGAAGAAGAAGGAAGGGGGGGGGGGCATTCGGGGTTATGGCATTTGTCTTCCCAAGTAACTGTTACCCACGATGGAGCCCTGCTTTCCTGGAGATGGCTGAACACCTGCCTGCCGAATGGAAGTAGTGAATGAATTCCTTGTTTTGCTTTGCTTGTGTGCGCAGCTTTTGCTTTACCTGTTAAACTGTCTTTATCTCAACCCACGAGTTTTCTCACTTTTACTCTTCTGATTCTCTCCCCCATCCCACTGCGCGGGAGTGAGTGATCAGCTGTGTGGTGCTTAGTTGCCAGCTGGAGTTAAACCATGACACCAACCAAACAAAAAACAAACCCAAAAGCCCAAACAGACAGAAAAACAGCACACAAA
Organism: Pygoscelis adeliae; assembly: GCF_000699105.1. Taxonomy (NCBI): domain Eukaryota; kingdom Metazoa; phylum Chordata; class Aves; order Sphenisciformes; family Spheniscidae; genus Pygoscelis; species Pygoscelis adeliae. The sequence goes on along the minus strand of NW_008825270.1, from coordinate 2,628,986 downwards.
AAAGGTGGGAATAAAAGTTTGTGGCAGAAAGTACTTCAGTCTTTTTTTTTTTTGTCTTGGGCTTCTTCTGTCTGGAAGTTCTAGAAAATCAGATTGCAATATTTTTAAGATTATGTAATATTTATGCAATCTCTCTCATGCATGGTAACCCTATATAATTTTATACCACACACTGCAACCTATTTTCATCAATTTGAAAGATAAAGAAATTTACAAACTTATCCTCAATAAAAAAGCTTTTTATGTTTAGCATGGGTGCATCCTACTTCTTTTTTTACTGAGGGATACTATAAAACTTCACTCTTTCAGAAAAAACAGCATCAGATATCCTATGCTATGTGTGACCTGCAATATTTACCCACAGAGTTGCTGTGCTGCTGGTATTTAGCTCATTGTTTTACAGTGCACAGTGGAAACCTGCAATATCAGCTCACAATCTTCTCTGAAACACCATTTAAAAGAATTCTTCAGAGCTACAAGCTTTGGATGTCAGTTTAAAGTCAGGTTTTGTCAGTTTTAAATGTCAGTTTTTTCCTACTCTGGAAAGTGACTCTAGAAATAGTATCCCTGGTACCACATCCCTCCTTCATCAGTGGTTTCTCTCAGAATTGCTCAGTTCCCAAGCCACAAGCTTTCCTGGCTTTCTTCTGACTTCTGGTAGGCATATATTCCCCCATTCACAGAAAACCCACCAGCATAAATCTCTCTGAAATCAGTACAAGTAATCCAAGACTCTAGATTTCTCTGCTGCTTTTTTCTGTGGATGCATGATGCCACTTAGATCACAGCTGACTTTCCTCCTGCATCTTCATGTGATTAATGGGAGTGGAAGAATGTACTCAAATCAGTGCAGTGACAGGACTTCACAGCCCAACAGGCAATTCCCCTCATGCTTGTGCTCAGCGCAGACCTTGAAGGAGGGGACACTGTGCTCCTCTGACTCTAGGCAGCCTGGGTGTGCAGCTTCCGGCATTTGAGTGTGGTTGGCATGTATGAACACTCAAACCATGCTAATTGCTGATTTTCACACTGTACAACGGACTCCCAGGGAGGGGTGGCATAGGCGTAAAACTGGTTATACAGATTCCACATCAGTCAGGGTTGGCTTTTTGCATCAGAGCATTCAAGCCTATTTTGCTGCCAGTTTATGCCAGCTCTGCTAGCTGACCTCCTCAACTGCTGGCACAAATTGCTGCAACACACCCCTAAATTTCCTCCACAGGGAGCAGATTTATTGAATTAGAAGGTGCAACCTCTAGATAGCTACTTTTCTGGATAACATGCCGAGGCCAGGAAAGACAGAGTGCATCAACTTGATCTGTGCTCAGTGAGGGACCAAAGTGTCACAGGAGCCAGCCCTGTCTGCTGCACTTTGGTGGCTGGGAGGACAGCAGGAGGACTGCTCTGTAATGAGGGGAGACAGGCATGGAAAGGGAACAGAACCATGATTACAGAAGAGAAACAAAGAGTTCCCTGACAGTGTCACACCAGGAAAGAAAAAGGCGGGGAGGATTAAGGACAGGATCAGAAGATATGTCTGCCGCTCTGTGACTCCAGCATGGCCCTGCTGACAAACCAAGGGAGCAGGGTTGTGGTGAAACAGTCCTGGCTTGGACAGCGATGATGAGGCCCTGTGAATCACAGCTGATGATTCCTGCTTTTATTTTGATGGCATTAGTGGTCTGTGGTGTTTCAGGACCTATTTTCAGTAAGGCATTTCCCTGGTAACTGCAATCCATATAGTTTCAAATGCTTTTCATGTAAGACTTGGCAGTGCTAGAAACTGAAGTCTGATGTGTAAGCCTAGGATGAGGCCAGATTGAATAAAAGTAAGGCAAATTTCCCCTACCTCCTCTGTGCCATTATTAAAAGGCCACTAATTAGAGATACATGATAATGCTTCTAGACTTTAGCTAGCCTCACCACAGCTGCAGTGGCGTTATTTGGGAATGAAAGGGAGAAAGGATGAGATTATAAATGAGAGGGATTGTAACACAGACTTTCGGCACCACCAATTAAACTGTGCCTCAATGACTATCTTCGTATTTTCAGTCATCTGGAGACCTGATGATAATTTATAGGAATAAATCACATGGCAAATCACATGATAACTCCCCTGTAACCTTAAATGATTGAGGCTCACCGGGGGTCAGCTAAAATCAGCTGAAGTTATTTTCACTTGGTTTCTAAACTTGCATTAAAAATGAGCTTTGATTCAACTGGAGAAACCAAAGGAAAAAACCCAAACAAAACCCAAGATGTATATGTTTTCTCCAAGGTCTGTGTTTGCCTGACCCAGACAGTGCAGCCTGACTTTCAGTGCTTCCTCCAGTTCCTCTCTCACTGACATTTGATGCTTTTGCCCACTTAATAATCAGAATCCTGTCTTAAAAGAAGGAATATTGTTTTGGGTAACAGAACTGGAGAGGGTATGCATGCTAACTTCTGATTCCAACAAACCAGACAACATGTGTAAATGAGCACTGACACATCAGACAGGTCAGATTTGAGACAACTAAGTTCAAGCATTGGGAAAACTCGGAATGTTTGACCCAGGACCTGTGATACTAGGTTGATAAGAGGCATTAGCTAGCTAGGCAGATTTTATTCAAATGTCCAGACTTCCAAACTAATTTCATATAAATCAATTCTTTGGAACAAATTTTGAAAACTTTATACATTAGCCTGTGTAGTTGACTTTGCAGAGATTCTTCATCTTTTCTATTAGTACTATCCCCCTACCCCATTAGTGCTCTGAAATACCTATCTGTATTTAAAGGACTTCCTAGTGTGGATCAAAATAGGCTACTGTCTTCTGATTGCTGAATCAAGTATGCATAAATAATTTACCAAAATTGCATTGTGGCACTTACTTAGACAATTTTTGAAATTACCCCGTGTAACTTCATTAAACTTCAAGTCTGGAATGTTAATTTGAGGGAAGAAAAAGAACTATTTCTGTATTATTAGATCATTCAGGTGGTAAACACATTCTCCAAAAAAGTCACCTAATGAGCGTTTCAGTCATCAGATTTAAATTGTAAATGAAATCGTTGTCTATGCATTAGAAAAGCACATGCCATGTTTTGTTAACATAATCAGAAAAATGGAGCTGCCACAAACCCTTTCCCCATCTGCCAGTCATTGCATTAAATGTTTCTGCAATTTTATTAGAATTCTTTGACTCTGCAGATCCTGCTCAACTGTGAAATTGGAATTCCAAACAGAAATATTACTTTTCTATGTACAGTAGTGGATAAAAAGTCCAATTTTGACATGTGGAGAGACAGGGAAAACTTTTTTTTTAAGGTAGAAGAACAGCACAGTGAATATCCCCTCTCCCCCTAAGTATGAGGCAGAAGGTAAGAAAGCAGCTGTTTCCTTCATATGCCATTTTTCTATGACAGCAGGTGGAAACTGAGAGGTGCAGGAGCAGCTTTCTGGCAGTAGCTTTAACAAAGGAAGGACAAAAGACTACCTGTCCTTCCAGTCCTTGGAGTGGGACACCAGCTGAAGTTTAATAAGCCTGAGTTGCACTGGTTGGTGCAGCCATTGCCTCTGCTCAGGCTGCAGGAGTGGATGAGTAGAGGTTGGGGAAGGAGTAGGCAAGCCCTGCTGCCTAAATCCTTGCTGTAGACCTATTCTTACTATACATTTGTTGCAATTCTTTTTTTAATGCAAGAGGTGTTTGGGAGGGTTTATCTAGTTCTGATAATATCACCTGTGTTGGGTATTTGTCCTGGTTTTGGCTGGGATAGAGTTAATTTTCTTCCTAGTAGCTGGTACAGTGCTGTGTTTTGGATTTAGGACGAGAATAATGTTGATAACACACTGATGTTTTAGTTGTTGCTGAGCAGTGCTTACACTGGTCAAGGACTTTTCAGCTTCTCATGCCCTGCCAGCGAGAAGCTGGGAGGGGGCACGGCTGGGACAGTTGACCCAAACTGGCCATTGGCTGGGGAGTGGTGACTGCTGCTCGGGGATGGGCTGGGCATCGGTCGGCGGGTGGTGACCAATTGCATTGTGCATCACTTATTTTGTATATTCTATTATAATAATAATAATTATTATTATTTTCCCTTCCTTTTCTGTCCTATTAAGCTGTCTTTATCTCAACCTGCGAATTTTACTTCTTTTTCCCTGATTCTCTCTCCCATCCCTGGGGTGGGGGGGAGTGAGCGAACGGCTATGTGGTGTTTAGCTGCCTGCCGGGTTACACCACAACAGTATTGCTGAAGCATTATCTCCAAAGCTGATAAAAGACAGTGTTCAAAAAGAGTTTGGTGAGTCCAACGGTTGAACTAACTTGTCTATGGGGAGTGTTTTTACACCTTTCTTAATAAAAGGTCACAATATAAGATGTTTCTCCACTTCCTCACTCTCCCTTCTCCCTTCTTCCCAGCCTCATGGTACGTGTGTTTCCATTTTTGAAGCAGTTTTTTCAAGAGTCAAATACAAACACTTTTGCACATGTTCATTTTCAGTTTGCCTGCACAGCACATTTGCTTCCCTGCTGAAAAATGAGAAACATTAAAAAGGGAACAGGGACATGAGAAGACTCTCTAGTTGTTCAGCCCCTCTTGTAAGCACCCTGCCTCCACCATTCAGAACACAGCAGAGACAAAAAGAATGACTTCTGGGTTCTCAGGAAAAAAATTAGCAACATATCTGTAGAATAGATTTTTTTTTTTGTTGATTTCAATGATCTCAGTCATGCATCAGCAATACTTGATTTTTCAGCTCTTTGCATTGATTGACATTCACCTGCGAACAAAAGGTAGAAGCTATGCAAACTTAGTCTAACATTCATAAAGGCCTGCTGCTGTCTCCTTTCACAAGAATTAGTGTCTTTGTTTCTTCTCTTGAGTTAATATAATATTCAAGAGCTGTTCAAAGATTTCTGTCTTTTTCCACAACTTCAGTAATGCCTCTCTT
>NW_008825270.1:2609748-2624026 GCF_000699105.1 Pygoscelis adeliae | reverse complement strand
AACTCTTGGTTTACTTTTCTTTCTCATCATAACTGGATTCTGGTCTCAGCCATGGCTTCTTGGCATTTCTATCTAGTCTAGTTTACCATAATAATCCATGGAAAATGGCACTCAGAGGAGTAACTTTGTCACTAACTGGCTGAGGACAAATAATCTGCAGCTGCCCTCACTTCTCTGATGCCCCCTTTAGGACTTCATAAGTACTGCAAATCAGCCTGCTGCCTTCATCTTTCTCTCCCTAACCACATTTATCCCCAACTATTTTTAAAGAAGTCTAGATACAGCTGTGTCCCCCTTCTGCTTCCTCTGGCACTGAAAGCACAGCCCACGGGGTGCCTCTATCCTCCCTGCTGCCAGCACACACGGAGTCCTTACTCAAGACATGAGCAAAAGGTAGATTCCCTCCTTATCCTGCTGGTGGTAAGTAACCTTCCCTTTGCTGCAGCCTGGGCTGACCCGATGCCTGCAGAGCACACCTGTAATAGAGCAGCATCGCAGCTATTTAGAGAAGGGATGCTCCCCTAAGCAAACTCCAGAAGACCCTACCCCAGGTACTGTCTTCTGATGCTGCTTCTTTTTCTGTTTGCAATTTAAAGTGTGCATGCATATGTTTGTGTGTGCACGCATACAGAGATCTAGGTACTAATATCCTCTCACAGCTAAACCATTAAAGTTAACTATAGCTCCTCCGTGCCTTCCTTCTCCCCTCTTCATCTTGCAATATATAGCTATAGGGACATCACTTTGCCAGGGCATCTTGAAGTGATGTAAACATGATTCTTAATTATTCACACCAGTTTTAGTTTAGTGTTACTAAGGTGCAATAACAACAATGCAAAACTTGTAAAAGCAGATAAGAGAATGAGACCCCATGACTCTATAATTTGTTTTGAATTAGCCTCCTCACAGACCACTTAGCAGGATTTCTTATTCTTTTTTTTGCCTCCACTTGTAGGTTCTATGAACTATGATTCTGTAACAGCTCTTGTTTAATTAGGATTTTATTTTAGAACAGACTAAGACACACTTCCATGGAAGGTCAGGGATGGCTAAATTTTACACTCAGCTGATTTCCCCAAATCAAGTCCATTCAAGGATAAACAATGAATCCAGAAAAACTGTGAAATGCCCTTCTGAATGTCCCTAGATATAGGCAGTGGGCAACATATGAACAGCTTCAACATTTTGCAGTCACAATATGACACATAATCTAACAATTTTACAGAAGAGAGACTTTTATACCTCTGCAAACTTGTCTGGAATAATTTTTAAAAATTGAACTTTCTTGGCAAGACCTACTCTGCATTTCCTCAGTTCTGTTTTCCATGCAAAAAGCAACTGGTACTTTCAGTCTAAACAATTTCACTTTACATCAAAGAAAACCAGCGCAAAATAAAAAGCAAACACAAATTTATTATGAGGGTCCATGACACAGGGATTTCTTTTTCCAGCTGCCATCTTGAATCTCTTCACAGTACTGTCATCAAGCACAACTGCTTGCATTTTAAAGTAAGTAAGTGTTGCACAGAGAAAATAATAATGAAAAATAACATCTTTGTAACACTGTTATGAAGAAAGAGATTCTGCCTTCACCCACTTTTCCTTTCCTTCTGTGATGACATTCTTTTTATTTGACAACCTGGAAGCATGAAATTAAGCTTACCATGGCATAAATTTACTGTTACGACCTTGATGCAGCACTAAATCATAAAAAATGGACAAAGCTAGAAGTTGTGTAATTACAACGAACGAGCAAAGACTTGAAGAGGAATTGAACTGATTTTCTGCAAGTGTAGCTTGTTCCATAGAATGCAAAGCAGTCTGCAACAAAGCCAAGTCAAAGGACCACAAACTAAGAGCTGGCAGATTTCGCTGGAATTGCTTTACTGACTTTAAGTGAGGATGCAGATGTGGATGTGTCTCACTGAACGCAAATTGAACAAGATCTCCCAGTTCAGTTTATCCTATATATGTATCACGATACACAGAGAGACTATATTTTAGCTTGCAATCTTAATTCAGTATTCCCAAACTTTTGAGTTTTGATTAAGCTTAACAAATTAAAGATTTTATCTGTACCTGGAATAGTTGGAACTTTATAACAATTCTTTCCACTTTCACAAGAGATGTGAACAATAAATTAACACTCCTACAAACTGCTTTAGTCATTGTCATCTGGCTTGTCTCAAGCTGGTTTCCTTGTGGAGCATAAATACATACAACACTGCAGACTTGCTCCAAATCAGGCCATGACCAATTTACCCCATCATGACCTCAAGGTGACATGAGAGTTTAACCTTTGCATCGACTCTCATTTCTTGCAAGGCTACCTGTTAGAGACCCATTTAATACCAGTTTTTCTGATGCAATCTCTAGATTTGTAGAAATGCAATGAGATCACCAGCTGATTTTCTGCAGACTATAAATCATTTATCAGATGCCAAGAACTGACATACCTTAGTGCTGGTCTAGTAACCTAACCATGAGATGAAAGGCTCTACAGTATTTTGCCCATGGCCTGAGCTACCTTTTCTTCAAGCTCAAAAACCCAATGTTTATGCACTGGAGTTATTACCAACAGTGGTAACACAGTTATAATATAGTATGACTTTAATTCGGAGATATTTGTTTCCAGCAAATTTTATTATTGAAAAAACAGGACAGAAATAATACAAGTGACAAGGGAAGGAGTATCAACTGGGTAACAAATATGCTTTTCTTAGCTGATGGCAGATCATCTTTAATGCCACCTGGCCGAGCATATAACACTTCCCAGGGATGCCATACATATGTGCCCTCAGGGTTTTGTTACTATTTCACAGGTGAGCTCTGGATTGAGACATAGTAGGGTTGATTCAGCCTGCTCTGGCTTTGTATGCCAATCTCACTGTGAGATTGGATGCTGCTCTGGTAAGAATAAGGGGTGACTTTTCCAAAGTCAACAGAGCTGCACCCACTTATGCCAAATGAGAATCTGGCTCATATTACTGTTTCAATTAGAGTCATGTCAGAGCTGCTGTTTTGTACGTATCGATTAATCAAAATGATACATAAAACATATGGCTCCAACAGGAGTAGGGTAAAGGACAACATCTTCCAGTAGTCTTATCACATGAATATTAAGTCCTCGTTGCTATCAGATAATACTTAATGGAAACATATTTCAATCAGGTGTACAAAACCGCAGGGATATAGTCATCACTATTAGGTTGATGCAAACAGCTGTCCACATGGGATAAATTTAATGACCTACTCCAGATGCTTTTGAAAACTGGCTCCAGAAATCCAGCAACCTGGCACTCCTCCTCCTGCCAGATCCAAGCTCCCAGCTTCCAAACTGAGCTTTTCATCTTTTAACAGTGCTTAATGATAGCTGATCCTGTAACTCTGTAGACAAATCAAGAGACATGGCCCAAGACCAAAATATTCTTTCCCTGAAGAGAAGTCTAGACACATCACAGCAATTTTTATTCTGCTGGCTATTTCTTTTAACACTGATTAATCCACCTAGGCTGCATTGTGAAGCATCACCAGAGGCAATTTACATAAGCTATTTTGTGGGCATGGTTTCTCTCCATCTTTTCAACGTCTTTGTATCAAAGAAATCACTTTGATTCTTTATCTTAACCAGGTGATGTGGCACCAAACAGCTGCTGCTTTGCCAGAGCTCCCATATTTCCAGAAATATAGAACAAAGGTCCTAACCTTTTGTGGTCATTAAAGGTAGTCTTGCAATGTCCTATACGAGTCAAGTTGTTTTGCTCCTATGCCCTTGACAGAATCCTATCTCTGATAATTGCTCTGCCTTCATAAATTACCCTCTGCTTTTCAGCTTCACACAGGTCTTATGCTGATTCCATTGAAGCCCTTGGGTGGTTTTGGCACTTTATTACTTAGCTCAGTGAAATTGCTTTTTTAAACAACTAGGATGCCACTTCTAGTGCTGAATGTGACAGCAACTTCAACACCATTCAAAGATACACAGCCTTTAAGAGAAGTAATGATGAAAAATGCTGAAAGTCCAGGACACTTTACTCAACAAAAAGTTATTGTGTATGTTGGAGTTTGGCCAGATTGGTTTACATCTCTACTCTTGTGAGGAGTGACATGAATTTGTTGAAGGCCCCATTCAGTGAAGACTGCACTTGACATCAGAAAGTGTAACCTGTAGGGAAGGGTACTGATGTGCTGCAGTACAGCTACAATCTCTATTGCACTTCTGCACGCAAAGCCGACTGGTTCCACCTTTGACCTTGTTTCTCCTGCAAATTTACAAAGGAGGCAGCTTAAGCCCTGTTCTTCCTGAGGTAGTTTTCTGCCTGGGAAATGATCTACTGAGGTTCATTCGTGGCTTCATAAACCATGACAATGGTATGTGGGGACAGATGCAAGACAAGACCTTATCCTATGCTGTTATTTTTGTGGGTATTCCTCAATGCTAATTTCTAGGATAGACATAAGTCAAACAAAAATCATAACCACGTATTTTTTGCTGCATGCAGATTGGAAGAATAAACTGTTTACTTAACATTTTAAATAGCATTACCCCTAAATATCTCTACTTCCATTGGGGAAGCCTTCTGAACAAGATTCTCAAGCTACAAAAAATAACATCTACACTATAAGCCTGCATCTCAGTAGCCTTTGGATCCAGAATGTGTGGTACATGCCAAATAGAATTATTTATGTTAGATACAGGAAATAAATGGCCTTAATAGATTGGACTGTGTCATCCGTATCTAGTTATTCATCCTATCATTTGCGAATTATCCAGTGACAAAGTAGTGCCACTATGAAAATATCGAGAGAAAAAGCAAAGGTCCTTTGTATGTAAAGTGAATTTGCTAATGCAATGGCAACGTAGGAAACTGGGCCCTGAACAGCAACTGTTATTAATTTCTGTATTACACATCATCTGAAATGCTCATGGCTCTTTGATTAAGATATAAACTGTTCATTTTAGAATAAACTGAGAGGTATTTATTTGTATCATTATGCTCACTTTCCTTTCCCATCCCACAAGGAAATGAAGTAATTTTCTGGCTTTTCAAAAAATCCTCTAATCTTGGGCACCTTTTTCAAGATACTACAGACATTGATTTCATGGGCAGTTGCAAATGTGCAGCTGCTTAGGAAAACCAGGTGCCAAATCTCACCCTGCAGACAGTGCAGTTGAAAAATATGGAACTAGGTGAGTTGGTTGGATTACCTTGAGAAGGGGACAGACAACGGACTTCTCAGTCATGTGCTCTCCCTTCAGCTGAGCACAGTAGAGAGTGAAAAATCGTATTAAATAATTCCTTCTGTCTACTTACAGCCCTTTACTGTTGATAGACAAAAATGCATCTTTCTGTGAATTATGTCTCTTTCGATGTACAAACATAACTTGTTAATGGTGAAATTAATAATGGGAAGACTTCATCACAGTAGTGACACCTTTCAACAGCAGTCTTCAGCAGTCAGTACTTCAAGTTTGAGGAAGAAAACTGAGAGGGAAAAAAAACCCCACTCTGCCCCAGAAATAATCACATATGCCAATTTGAAAAGGAAGGCTGCCAAGGCTTTGGGAGCACAGCTACGATTTGTGAGCTCCAGTCACATCAGCCATGTCTGCGTTGTTTGAATTTTCACATCCTAGGAGAAAGGCAACTTGATACGTTACTGAATTCATATGCATGAATGCAAGGCCTTGTCTCTGTACATTTTCCTCAGATCCTCCTTGGAGAGATGTCTAACACAGTGATAGCTTATCAAAACCTCTCACTATGTGATTTCACAGAAGAGTTTTTGCAGACTAAATTGTGTTAAGGTAGGGCAGGCAAGGGGATAAGAGAAAACAATATACATCTGTTAACTCCAGTTATGTGTTTTCTAATTGTTAAACATTGTCTTGGGACTGACTGCAGGTGGCACTGACCAGTTCAATACAGGCCGCATGTTAGTTTGCATTCTCATACAGGGCAGGCTGACATCTTGGAAACCTGTCCGGGTTGCTACTGTCTTTTAGAAGCAGCTCTAGCAGCTGGGGATGCAGCAAAGTGCTCACAAAAGCATTTCAAAAGTATAGAAGACTAACTGACATTTTATCCAATATCGCAACACATTCAACAAACTTTACAAAGCGATTTATAAAGTACGAACTGCAGTCTATATATACATAAATTCAAGGTCATCTATGCATTATATTTTTCATTCATGGAAAGCTCGTGGGTACTTTCACTCTGAACAAGCTCTCATTTTAGTCGTGGGGACAATGAAACCCAAAAGAGAAAACAAGAAGTCAGCATACATCTCTTCCCTTTGTGATCATCTGATCTGCATAGATCAGTGCATAATGTCAGTTGTTACAGGCTTCCAGCTGCCTATTGTTATTCTTCTGTTCCAGCGCAAAGTCAGCTGGCTCAGTTTAGACAGGCTTCACCGGTGTTTTCAGCTAAAATGTTTTCCTTGCACTGCAGTAGATGAGGATCACTCACAGAACAGGCTCCTTCCCTTCTGCCGGCCCTGCTGTGGGGTAGGCAACCCCCAACAGAGATGTGGTACCAAACTAGCTGAGGTTAGTAGCATCTTATACCTCCGCAGCTGAAACTGCAGGGAATATCTCAACACAGGCTAAATTGTTATATTAAGGGTCTCACAGAACAGCAGCTGCTCCTGCAGCTAGGATCACTTGTGAAAATTTAAAGCTATGATACAGACAGCATTAGAATACTGCAGGGCAAAATTACATCAAATAAGGAAAGTTCTGGCAATGTGCACCCAAAGCAAAGGTGTGGACATTTTGTTTGAATGGGTATAGCTGCTTGAGAAGGGAGGCTTATAGTCTGTAGCTTAGCTTGTTCTTTTTCTGCTAATACAAAACCATGTTAAAAAGAATCTTGCTTCTTTTTTATTTTTGAAATTATTAACTCTATCCCGTTCTTTAAGATGTACTTGAGTAACAATTGAAAGTTCAATTTGTATTGATGTTGCAATTGTATCATTAAATAATGACCATTACAAGCTGACTAGGGGTGGGCTGTTAAGTGGATTAGAGGTGATTAATTATTAGGTCTTAGAGATGGGAGGTATGTATATTTGATTCATTTTGTCTTTGTACCAGTGAAGTTGTGTTGAATAATTGGTGGTTAGAGAAGCAGCTTTGTTGCCATTTGATGAGAGAGAGAAGAAAAATATACTGACTGTTTCTATGTGAGCACAGGAGAAGTGTCTTTCATTCCGCATCACAAATTGCCATTCTCTCTAGTCAGCAGTTACTTGTGTCTCTGCACTGAAGTTCGTATCCATGAAAGGAAGGACTAGAAGAAAGGGTTTGCCCTGAAAGGTCAGGCATTCCCACAGAGAGAACTCTCTCTCTGAGCTTTGCTGGGGTTATCTTGGTTAGCTGCAAATTCTTAATCACGAGCTACACATGCTGCTTCTTTTATTCTCATTGCTTTTAGGTTTCAATTGAAATGCAGACACAGGAAAACAAATTATTTCTTTGGGCTATATGGAGATTTCTTCATGGGAACTTCTTGAGCCTCAATTCTTTAAAAAGTGAGAGCCATATGCAAAAACAGACAGACAGACAGATCCTGTTCTTCCTTGTAACAGTCCAAGGCAATCATTCAGACTGAAGGAGAAGCTGACAGAACAAATAGTAGTAGGCAGACAGATATGGCTTTATACTTGAGGTGTTGGGATCAAGAGGTAGGACATCTGAGTTCAGTCAAGATCTGATGGGGCTTTTCCCTAGACTTCCAGAAATAATTTTCAGATCCCTTAAATTTGATCTCTCTAAAATAGTGATAATATTCCCTTCCCTCTCCTTTTTGCAGGTCTTTTTTACTTGATTGAAAGTTATTTTGCATGAGCATTGTCTCTTAATGTACTATTCTTATAGGTACTATCCTACATGTACTATTTCTAGCCCTCAAGGCCTTTGGGATCACTTAGGGTGTCTCATTTCTTTTGAAATACAAATAATACTCATAAAGAGAATCTGGATTACTTTGGAAAGGAAGGTATAGTGAATGCTCTGGATATTTACCCGTTTCTGTGGTCACTGGTCAGTAGGGTCACAGGGAAGAAAGTCTCTACAACTACCTGAAAGGAGGTTGTAGCGAGGTGGGTGTCGGTCTCTTCTCCCAAGTAACTGGCGAAAGGACGAGAGGAAATGGCCTCAAGTTGCGCCAGGGGAGGTTTAGATTGGATGTGAGGAAAAATTTCTTTACTGAAAGAGTAGTTAAACATTGGAACAGGCTGCCCAGGGAAGTGGTTGAGTCACCATCCCTGGAAGTATTTAAAAGACGGGTAGATGAGGCGCTTAGGGACATGGTTTAGTGGGCATGGTGTTGTTGGGTTGACGGTTGGACTCGATGATCTTGGAGGTCTCTTCCAACCTTAATGATTCTATGATTCTATGATTCTTAATGTACTATTCTTATAGGTACTATCCTACATGTACTATTTCAGCCCTCAAGGCCTTTGCGATCACTTAGGGTGTCCCATTTCTTTTGAAATACAAATAATACTCAGAAAAAGAATCTGGATTACTTTGGAAAGGAAGGTATAGTGAATGCTCTGGATATTTACCCGTTTCTGTGGTCACTGGTCAGTAGGGTCACAGGGAAGAAAGACAAGGAAAACTACAGAGAAAGAATGGAATATAAGTCTAGAAAGAAGGTTGCACTGAAAAAGAGACAGGGATGTGGACTTGAGAGTCTGAGGTTACAGGAGGGCAGAACTGAGTACAGAGTGAAAAAAGGTTTAAAAGAAGAGATAGGACAGAAAGAAAGCAAAGAGAAATATGAAGGTGAGAAAGGAACTGGAAAGAAGGAAGAGTAAATGGGAAGACTAGGAAAGCAATAAGATTTAGGCCAAAATATTTGGGGAAAACAAATACAGTACAGTGAAAGGGAGAGAACAAAAGGGGTAAAAAAAGGCATGGGGGAAAAACAAAGAAACTCCCCTTTGTTCCCAGGGACATGCATCCCGTGGATGTAGGAGGTACAGAAAGCCATTGTGGTCCCTAATGAACTCTTTGATTCTGTAGGATGATCATTAAATACCTATATATTAATTTGTGTGACTATTTCAGGCTAGAAACTACCTTATCTTGTCACTGAAATAACAGGAGTTTTCACTGAAGTATTTGCCTTGGACAGTGGCGTCTGCAATGATGTTTTCTAAATAAATAGAATATTTTAGCATTAAAAGGAAGGAATAGTAGATGGAGTATGGCAAAACTGGACAAGAAAGAGCAAGAGAAAGAAACTAAAACAAAACCCAACTTTAAAACTACTGGTGACATCTTGGGTAATTTTATTGGCAGGATCATTCAGACTGCTGTATTCCATTAGCCTGCCCCACCTCTTAGCTTTTCCAGGGTGTGTTCACAGTGTTCACTTTGTTCCATTCTTCAGCAACGATTACCGAACAGTATTATTATGATCAAGATAAATAATGAAATCTATCAATTTATCTTGTATATTGTTTATAATAATTCAGATGCTGACTCTGACTACTCATTGTGCTGGAATAAAGAATTGCAATCAATGTAGTGTTAGAAATTGCTCGTATCCTTCCTTCCAAAACTGAGCATGCTCCCCTTTAGTTGTAATCTACTAAATGACATTAAAATGGTCATTTGGCAAATGTCCTATGAGGCTGCTTTGTTCAGATGACCGTTCTTGATTCAACTTGTATAAATAGCACTGAAAACCCCCTTTGTCATCTGTTAGCTGCATTAAGACTTGTTCTAGTTTTATGTCATATTTAATATTTAACCATACTTAACATCATCATGAGCCTTAGAAAAGATGTCCATATTATTTACTGCTAATTCAAACTGACTCTGGAGGTTTACCAGTCCTCTGTGTTGAGCAATAAGGCTGTAGGTGCAGGTTCTTTATCTGGGACTGTCTATAGAGGGGTAATTTAGATATTTAGAATATTTAGATAGATAATGGGCTGATAATATTGCTCATCCATTCAGTAATGAGCAGGCCAGAGGATGTGTCCTGAATGGCATCAGAAATTATTAGTAGCAAGGTTCTAAATTGCTATTAGTTTGGGACATTCTTAAAATGGCAAAGGTTGATGACTACTGTTTCAAGACCCTTCCAACATAAATTATTCTTTGATTCCATGATTCTTTGATAAAAGTGGTGATATTACGTGGCAAAGACTCTTTGCTCATTTCCATCTGTTGCATGAGACAAGGAATTGTTTCTGAGGTCACAGGTGCAGAAAGGACAGACGACTAAACCTATCTTTAACTGCTCATGAAATAAATTACTCCAGTCAGCTTTTATTGTCCGTGATGATACCTATCTTTCCCTCCACAGCAATGATTTCCTAACTAGACTACATCAGGACAAAAGATTCTGGGCTTGTTTTAAATTGACTTCCAGATGTCTGTCATTTAAACTATGAATATAAAACACATCTGCTTTTTTGAAGAATAAGGAATGGGAAATGCATGTGGTGTAGTGCAAGAAACTTGCATAGGATTGTTCCTTCATTTGTTGCACACTTTTAGAAGTTGCTTGGTTTCTGAGGCAGGAATTTTAAGAAGAGAAAGTCTCACAGTTAAAACAGTCATATGCTGAACTCAGGAATTAGGTTTTATCCTCATCTTTTCTGTTGAATTCTGATGTGTTGCTTAGCAAGTGACTTCAAGCCCAAGTGAGGTTTTCAGTTGGGTCATTAACAGTTTGTTCCTTGTTCCCAGGGTGCCCAGCATGAGACTTTTTCCTGATTGGCAGGAGTGCAAAATGCTCACAACTATAGCTGCAGTCAATCAGAGATGTGCTCTCAGCATACAAAATGAGATCTACTGCTAAATACTCTGAAAACTTAGGTGCTACATGTCTCAGATAGCGTGCTTTATGTTAGTGGCTATGTTTGACTTTTAACTCCTCTGTGGCTCAGTTCTCAGTCTACAAAAAAGAGGATAATGACAGCCTTCACCTCACCTGGGTTTTGAGAAGATAAATTCATTAATGTTTGCAAAGCACTTAGATATTAGTCATGAACACCAAAGAAAAGTCCATGAGGAAATGAATAGTTGCATATTCAGAGCAGGGTTTGAATGTAATGCAGTAAATAAGGACTAGGAGCACATACTGAACAATAAGAAGAAAATCAAATATTAAAGAGCTGTTCATTAAGTACACCCTGTCAATTCTGACCGCTTGAACGAGACAACAGTTCTCTGTAAATAAAAGCATATGATCATGGGATTAAGAGCTGTATCATAATGCATACATACCAGAGGCCAAACTAAATTTGCAGGCACCCCCTTAATTCTGTTATTTCCTAATTGTTAATGCTTGCCCTTGAAACTTTGATAAAATTCTTCAAATTGTGCACACAATAATTTCATTTTGATGAACACATATTAATATATATACATATATATATACATAGTTCCCTCAGTTCCCTCAGTTCCCAGTTCCCTCAGCCGCTCCTCAGAAGACTTGTTCTCCAGACCCCTCACCAGCCTCGTTGCCCTTCTCTGGACACGTTCCAACACCTCAACGTCCTTCTTGTAGTGAGGGGTCCAAAACTGAACACAGTATTTGAGGTGCGGCCTCACCAGTGCCGAGTACAGGGGCATGATCACTTCCCTACTGCTGCTGGCCGCACTATTTCTGATACAGATATCATCTATGAGATATATATGTATACATATATACGTATATATACATATATACGTATATCTCATAGATGATACACACAATCACAGAGCACATCCTATCCACTAAATAAGCATAATTAAAGAAAAATTCAAGGGCTTTCTTTTACACGTTTCTGTGTCTTCCTGTTGTTTTTCCACTTTCTTCTTACCCCTTTTCAGTGTCCAACCTAGTTCATAACTGTAAATGTGGAAGTTACGTCTAATGACTTACTACCTGAGTATAAATCTGGAAGGCTAAATAGTTAAGAATATTAATAAACAAAAGACTGGCCTATTCTTCTAAATACATTTCCCCAGACACATTTTCATTCCAATATTCTGAAATATTAACCTGGCAGTTTCCCATATTTCTCCCTGATGTATTCAACTGATTGATTGATTTCTGTGACAGAGCCAGGTTTACATTTGCAAATGAAAAGGATTAGTTTTTTTAAGATGCTAATAACTTTTATTGCTAGACTCTCAAAGCATATTTGATGTAGGTAATAAAGCCATTTTAAAAATACAGAGCTAACAATGCTGCGAGTTAGAGATGATGGATATTGCTAAACTGTGTTGCCATGACACGAAATGCAATGTGGAGAGTGAATCACATTTATATATGAAGACAATGCTTATTTTGCATATATGACAGATACAGAAATAAGATGTGATTTTTCCTTAGAATAGATCTGGCTGCTCCATGCTCTGCCCCAATATCTTAAGAAAGCCAATGTCTAATGACCAGTTTTAAGATAAGCAATCAAAATTACCTCACTGCTGTTCTGATCAGCTCTGATACCTGTTAAAGGGCAGGTTTTCAGGATGTCTTTTGGCATGTTCACTTCAGGTCTTCATCAGAACCAGAAAGTGCAACTTTGCTACACAACTTAGACTGAAGTGCCTAGGTTTTGACAAATGGGGGTTATCCATTGAATGCAGCTCTGAACAAATGCATAGAAAGCTGTGGAAAATATATATAAGTAATAAACAGGGATCACACAGACATAGCATCCATTTGCTATTGTTTTAACCCAGAACCTCGTATGGCTCATAGGCAGGATGTAGGGTCTGTACAGAGCCTGAGGATGGGAGCACAGGTTGCAGGATAGATAATTTGAAGGTGATACTAAGTGGCCAGTCTTTATATACAGAGCTAAAATGATAGCTGATGTTCCAACAGCACTGAACATAAGTTTACTTAGCAAACAGCTCATTTCACTAGAAATGTGAATCCTCTCATGATGCTGTCCAGCCAATTTACAGAAGAAACAGTCCCTGGAACTAGGCAAATCCAGAAGACACAGATTCAGGGGTAAACATTTCAGTGTTGGTTTAATTTTGAGACTGATACAGTGGAAGTGATGTAAAATAAATGTCAAGGTGTGATGAGTTCATCAGAAATAATATAATTAGAGAGTGCTGACTATGTCAACAGCATACCACCTTTCTCTCCTGTACAGAAAAATTAATTCCAGAGAATTAATTCTGAACAAATGCTTCTCTCTGTTACTTATTTTTCCTGGCATTTATAGCCAAGGGATATGTTGCTGAAATTTAATTTTCTGCTACACACGTGACCAACCTTACTTTTTGACATGGAGGATTGCCCTTGCATTCAGACAGGTAACAGTCTTGTTTCTTGTTCAGGGCCTGCTCTACAAAAAAATTGTACATGAAACTCAACTAAGGAAAGCTAATTAGAAGTGGTCCAGTCACCTGTTTTAGAGAAGATACAGTGAATGACTTAAGTCTAGGAAGCACAGATTTAAGTGGAGTATTCCTTTTTATTTTCCAGCATCGATATTCAGGGCACAAGTGGAAAAAAAGAAGAGCTTAGATGTTGGACAATAACTCATTTGGAAGGGCAAGAAATAATTCAGAGGTGGATGTGAATTGCAAGGAAGAGTAATGGTGCTACTGTATGTACCATGGCTCTGTACCTGAAGAAATAACAGGACTTGATCAATGATAACTCATGTAGAGGAGGGATGTGAGATGATGAAGAACCAGCAGAGGCGTTCCTGAGAGAATAATGATACCTTACCCCATGGTCCACATCGCCCTGCCCAGCAGGTGTGTTTGGATTGATGAGAGCTCCGTCTTAGGCAGTCAGTAGTAATTTAGTGTGGTAGGCCATGCACAAACGACTTTCGTTACTGCCAACAGCTTCATTACAGCAGGCCCATCCTTCACTTACTGCAGACCTTCTTCCATTGAGCTGAAGATGAATGAGGGAATGACCCAGACTCTATATGTTTGCAATATTATTCTCTCCATTATTGTTCTCTGGCCTGTTTTTGTTTGTAAATTCTACAGTTAGTTGTAGAATCATAGAATCATTAAGGTTGGAAAAGACCTCTAAGATCATCGAGTCCAACTGTCAGCCCAACACCACCATGCCCACTAAACCATGTCCCTAAGCGCCTCATCTACACGTCTTTTAAATACCTCCAGGGATGGTGACTCAACCACCTCCCTGCACAGCCTGTTCCAACGTTTAACTACTCTTTCAGTAAAGAAATTTTTCCTCACATCCAATCTAAACCTCCCCTGGTGCAACTTGAGGCCATTTCCTCTCGTCCTTTCGCCAGTTACTTGGGAGAAGAGACC
>NW_008825270.1:2580696-2607564 GCF_000699105.1 Pygoscelis adeliae | reverse complement strand
CCAGCTGTGTCAGGAAGTTGTCTTCCACACACTCCAGGAACCTCCTAGACTGTTTCCTCTCTGCCGCGTTGTATTTCCAGCAGATGTCCAGGAAGTTGAAGTCCCCCACGAGAACAAGGGCCAGCGATCGAGACACCTCTGCCAGCCGCTTGTAGAACGCTTCATCCACCTCTGCATCCTGGTTGGGTGGTCTATAACAGACTCCCAGCAGGATATCTGCCTCATTGGCCTTCCCCCTCATCCTTACCCATAAACACTCAACCGTTTCATCATCACAATCGTTGATCTCTATACAATCGAAACACTCCCTAACATACAGAGCCACCCCACCACCTCTCCTTCCTCACCTCTCCCCTCACCTGTGTAGCTTATGTAGAATTGGTAACTGTGGACTATTACCGTACTTTAATAGCAACTCAGGAAATACAGAATAAAAAGAAAGCCTTCCTACTCTGTCCCAAGGACCTGCAATGTGACTATCAGGTCAAAGGCAAGAGACTGGACACACATAAATGGGGTCAAATGCAAAGAAACCACTGGCACGCTAGCTTGGTATAACGTGATCACACATGAACAGCCTAATGACTATCAACAGTTACAAACATATTGGCAGACAATAGCTTTGAAGAAATACTTGTATGAAGATAATTAAGTAGCTTTGCAAATGTTCATGCAAGGGTTCTTGAGTCTGTACTCTCTCTGTTCCATGTCTCTTAGGAAACAACATATAAACACTCTCTGTAACAAGAGGATCTAGCCAAAGAAAAGGGCTTTATTTCCTAATTTATTTCTTTTAAAACCCACATGTTTTATAAAAAAACCCACATAAGCACATTATGCATGATGACTTCTCTGCCAGGTGCAGAAGTGGCAAATTTCATGAGCCATCTGGACAATGTCCTAGAGAATACTGTTGTGGAGCTGTTGGTGAATGTTCATGTAGGTAACAGCAGCACTGGGAGAAGTAACAGTGGCGTTATGTGGAAAAACTGCAGCTATGAATGAGATGGCATAACATTCATTTCAGGTACTTGGTGGAAGGGTAATAATTAGCGGCATACTAGAAAATCAAGGAGCAAATTAGAGCCTGGTGCTTTATGCTGAGGAAAGCATAGGGACAAAAAGTCTGTATGATTGGTGTACATGGTTAATATAAATTAACTTTAAAAAATAAAATCTCTAAATTTGCATCACAGAAATTCTTCACAACATTAAAATTTCATGTTTAAATGGGGAGAATATTATGTGATGTCTTGACTACACGATCAGGAAGGGAATGATGACTGCACAATAGTGTGAGTGATAAGAGAGCCTGCAAGGGCTGAAAACGCAGCTGTAATGAGACCTCCCCTTTCTCCATGAATGTTAGCTAAGTGTCAAGGTAAGGCACTATGCAAAAATTACATTCTTAGAAATCACTGATGAGTGTCCCTTGAAGCAACTATCTTCAAAAGGAAGAAGAGTAACCACGTGGATTCAAATTCAGCAACGCTATAGAAGGGAAAAAAATCACTACAGTAAAATTTAACTTCAAAATGGGAACTATGTGGTAACGAGGAAACTATTTTAAAGGATGAAGGGGAGTAATCAAAAGGGTAAAATGCCTTCAAGAGTATTTAAAGACACCATACTGCAGCCTCAAAGTAAATGTTTATCCCTATCAAAAAATAGTCTAAATGACCAAAAAGGAGGAGTGTGGTTAAACAACAGAGGCAAAGAGGCAATTATAAGTAAAACATCCTTCAAAATCCAGAAGTTGTATCCAAAAGGTGCAAAACAGAAAATGCATAAAAATTCTGATATGTGAAATGTAAAAACATAGTAAGCTATGTCAAAACTGATTCTGAGAAGCCAGCTGCTGAAGGCATGGAAATTGTTAATAAAGTGTCTCTAAAACACATGAAAACCAAGCATCCTTCCCAAGTCTGTAGGGCTGACAGACGGCTGAGCTATGGAAGAAGCACTGGAGGATGCTGCGGCCGTAGCAGAAAGGCTAAAAGAACTGCTTACATTAGTGTTAACCACACGGGTGCTTAGAGAGGTCGCTGCACTGAAGCCTTTACTTATAGGGGACAAGTCTGAAGAACTGTCTCAAAGTGAAGTGTCAGCAGAAAAGGTTTTAGAACAGATCAATAAAATGTATAATAACAAACACCGTAAGAAACAGATGGTATTAACCCAAGAATTCTCAAAGTTGTTGCTGAACTACTAACTGCTCTGGGTGAACTATTGAATAAATTAGTCTTTATACCAGAGAAAGAGCAGGTGGCAAGCCTAATGGCCATTTTTAAAAGGACCCCGTGGAGTGCGTGCAGGTGGGGCATAAGCAGGCTCTGAAATCTACAAACAAGTAAGTCTGATTTTCTTATCAAGCAAATTGAATGAAGCTGTGATAAAGAATAAAAATAATAGATGTGGATAAATGTGACATTCTCAGGAAGAGTCAGTAAAGCTTTTCTTTAAAAAAACCAGTAATCCATGCTTTGGAAATCCAGCTGAGATCTTTGGGCATATGTCATCCTCTTGATGTAGTGCATTTTGACTTCCAAAAAGCTTTTGATGATGCTCTTGTCCAAAAGTCTGTTGGTCTTAAAAGAACATAGTCTCATAAAAAGAGAGACTAGGAGAGTATGTGAAAAACATAAGATCACAAAGGACTTGAAGAAGGCGAATAGGGCGTGATTATGCACTGATTTTTATAACACAAGGAACAGAGATTATTAAGTGAAATAGTCTGACAATCTTGAAATAAAAGAAAGCAATTGTTTACTCAATGTGTAATTAAACCGTTGAATTCACTGTCATAGAATGAAGAGATCAAAATCATCACAGGGTTTAAAAAGTGGCTGGAAAAACTGATAGAGGGTAGGCACGAGCACCACGAGCTATTAATCTAAATTGTGGATTTAATCACTGAGTTAATCTTCGGTCTATATACATGGGCTGGGAAGGTATACACTTGCCTCCTTTTCATATTCTTTCCATAAGCATCTTCTTCTGGTCAGTGTCAGAGATACTGTCAACTGCTGCTATTCTGATGTTCCTCTAAATATTTTAAAATCTCAATATGGAAAACAAGCTTTATAAGGTGCACTTTATGTCATAATATTAAATTTTGTATGACTAAAAAGAGCAGAGAAAGTGACGGAAATGTTATGGAGAGCAACTACCACTAATTTTGGGTTTAACTTTTATTAAAGCTTGAGAAATATGTTAATTCAAACCAGATCTAGAACTGATAGAAGCAGATTTAGTATCAGTATCGCCAAAGATATGTGGGGAATATTTGTCTGAAGGGGTGGTCTTGCAACTAGGGTATTGGATTGGATTTGAATTCTTACCAAAATCCTGGCTGATGCATCGCAGAGATTCTCCAGGCTCCTCTGTTTCCCATCTGCAAAATTGTGTGACCTCCCACAGCAACTCCCGACTTCCAGAATGTTGTAAGCATAAGTACTTACTGTTTCAAGGCACCCAGAAAATGTGTTTGAGGAGGCTCCTAGCAAGTTGCAGTGCCATTAATCTTTGCAATTTGTTTACAAGCCTTCAGCCAGTTTTCAGTCCATGCAACAAAGGCTTACATCCAAGCCTATCTGAATTAATTCTTGTAAGACCTTGTGAGGCATTGAATCAATATAGTGTTTACTGTTTAACTTACTCATTGAAGAATATTTTACATTAATATAGCTCTTCTCAAGCTGAATGGTCCTGAAGCGCTTTGCAAACTATGTTAATACAACTGCAGCACTAAAATGCTGCACTAGCAGAAAGTGTATAGAGAGGGGAAAATTACAGCCAAGGACAAGAGGGCAAACTATTTCTGTTACAAGAAACTGTTTCAAAACCTTTATTGCACACCGACTGCAGTTTGTAGAGAGAAATCCTAGAATAGTCTACTATTGATAACAGTGCTGCCAAAGCAAGAGAGAAGCTGAAATATCACGGGGCACTCAGAAATCATGTGCCTCTCCTGGACTCCTTTTTACTCCCGTGGTATCACGTGTCCTTGTGCTCTCTTTTCTTCTGTACTTTTGGATGTGATGAGGGTTATGTAGCTCTGAAACTATCCTGGAGCCACATCATCCCCAAATGTGTTTCTCAGTTTTGTGGAGGTTAGATTTTCTTCAGAATCTCTGCCTTGCTGCAAAGCTTTGGGGAATGGTTTAGCTTTCATTTAAAAAAGGGCTAGTTCTTCTGCCAAGTAGGAAGCTGTGGGGCTGGGAGGCATGAGTTGCGTCTGTCGTCTGGTTCAGTGCCTCATTGCAAGTGCAAGTGACTGACAGAAATCTGGGATTTCTCCAACATGCCACTGACTTGAGGACTCTTTCCATGCTGCTGTAACCTGTTCAGGTACTGTAGGCAAGTCTGTGATGTTTTGTTTTCTATCTCGCATAACCTGGGACTGCCAGCAGCTGTCTTCTGCTCTGCATCTTCCCCTCAAAGGGTCTTGGACCAAACTGCAGTGTTTATCTCCTTTTTGAGACATTCATAGTCAGGCAGCTGGAAGGAATGAAGGAGCTGGAGATACAGACCAGCATACAGTGGGGAGTGAGGACTGGGGAAGGGTAGACTGGATGTGCATCTTGTCCCTGCTGAGCGTCTCATCTCTGCTGAGATGAGAGATTAGCAACAGAGTGAAACTCGCCATTTCATACCCTCCTGGGCAAGCAGAGAAGATCCAGGACCTCAGGGTCACCGTAATGGAGTCTTCACTGTCGCAGCCCAGGCTCCAGGGTTACATGAAGAATGGAGCCCCAGGAGCCTATCCATCATGAAATGTAATTGCTTAATAGTACATCCATGGTTCTCCATTGCAAAGTGCCACCATGGTGGTGGGTGTATGTGAGAAGAGTGGGAGTGAAGGCTGTTTCAGAATTTGAGTTCTTGCCTCAGACTTTGCTTCCCTGCTGCTGTTGAGGAGATGGTACTCCTTTGCCATAAAGTGAGACAAACGTCGTCTGGTATCCCTGGACTTTCTAAGTGTGCCAGTGTTACTAACTGTACTGTGTTCTTTGATGGTCCCGTTACTAAGACTGCAGTGGCTACTTAAATTTCATGTGCCAGTTTTCTTTGTGCATTTCCTACCTACTGGGAAAATTCTTTCTCTCCCTTTGACACTGGATTTACACAGCTGACCAGTGGAGGAGGAATGCTACTGACCCTGCTCTCTTCCCCCATTCCTTCCAGAGCCACTTGCAAAATTTCTTTTGATTTCAGAGAAGCCAAAGATCTCAGCCTGATTTTATCTCATGACAAAAAGAAATTTCCTTAGGTCTTGAAGTTAAGGATGGCTACACATGACCATTTTTTTCAAAGGTTTAAGACAGATATAAAAGCTAGGTTATGAACATGTGATGCCATCCAAAGTAATTTTATGCTTCATAGGTTGTTTGTTGGAATTTGCCTGGCAGGAAGAAGCAAGCTGAGCTTTTTAGGATTTATTTTTTTATATATAATTAGAATAGGCGTTTATTAAGATCAAGTTTGAATCAGTTTCCCAACAATAAATCTGACAGCACGTGAAGTCCTGAGAATTGCAATGCAAGCAGAAGCAAGATGTGAATTATAAGTAGGAAAGCCCCACTTTTCTGGCCCCCAACAAATCTCACTACTAATCTGTGCTGTCCATAAAAAACCCGCCAAGTCGGGAGGCTTACTTTGACAATAGGAAAAAAGAAAAATAGCTGTAATGATTCACAATGGATAGTTATCATTAGATCCTAAGAAAATAAGGATGTAGCACATAAGTTAGCAAAAGCTGCTTTTCCAAGCTAGATTCATTTTGCTATTGACAAAATTTGACAGTGGTAATAAATTCCACGAGGCACAGATCATCTTTTTATTCTGTGCTTACAATGTCCAGCACAATGAGGTCCTGATCCACATCAGAAAGTCCTTGATCCTACCAAACTATAAATAAAATAATTATAAACCATTGCCTTTCCTTCTCCAGTTTCTTTGATCCAAGCATAATGAACATGCTGTTCTGAATTCATTCTCAAAGTGCCCCTGTGAGAGCTACTGAAAGAAAATGCATTGTTTTTTACTGAATTTTTTACTGGCATTTACATTTTTGGATTTCAGCTTTTGTTGTTACTTTTTAATGAAAATGCATTCCCTCTACCTTTTCTTTCTTTTTCTAAGAAGAATATGAAGCAGTGGGAGGAGAAGTGGGTTGGGTAGAAAGAGTGAAAAAAAAGAAAGGACTCAGCAGAGCTCCTGCTGAGATCAGAAGTGGAAAACCAGTCATGGCCATGTTACGTTCAAGCTATTCTTTGCCTGAGTTACTTTAATACTGGGCTGTCCATCTTGCACAGGCAGGGTGACTGTGTAGCCCAGCAGCAGCTGCAAGAACACAGGTTGAGATGTGCTCTCTTCTAGACACAAACTAGCATCTTAATTCATGTGGATGTTGTGACCAGACCTAGACGACAGTGAGCATAGTTGCCTCTGTGCACACAAACAGTTGTTGCTTGTAAATGGCCTCTCTTTAAATCAACCTTTCAACCTATTTGTTTAATGATGTATTTTAAATATATATGGCTCTCAGCAGCTCCTGTCTGATCTACAGGATTTCTCGATCCTCCAGATTTCTGGATTTAGGTAGATTTCTGGCCATGTTCAGACTCCATATGGCACCTGGGGTGCATTTTATTCTTTTCTGTTGCCTTCTTACCCTGGGAAGGAAACCCAGTCATACGGGTCTCTTTTGACCCACTCACTGAACTGGATGATAAAGCCTTTGTGTAAATATATCTATATATGTATATGGATGCTTCTGTTTTTCTTATTATACAGAAAGCTCATAACTGGGGCATAAAAGACGGGTAATGTTTAGATCAAATGTGAAACAATTCCACATAAAATTAAAAGCAAATCACTTTTTCCCACAGTTCAGCTTAAAAGGAAATTAACTTAATTGAATATGGACAGCTCTATTTTGCAAAAATATTACAGCCAAAGGTAATTTGTTTTTGGAAAATATTTTAGTAGAGCATTTCAATTTCAATGAGATTACTTACTAGAAAATTAAATACATTTTCTGTTAAATGCAATAATGAATTCCACTGTCCGCATTGCTCAGGCAGAACTACAATATAATTGTGTTTAATACAATTAAGCACACTCTCTATTAAAAGTAATAATGCAGTCTATTCTCTACATTACTCAGGCAGAACTACAATACAATTAAGGTCTTGTATATAAGTCACTCAGAAAATACATGTGCCTTGTTACATCCCCATTCTGGACATTACATCCTCACAGCTCTCCAGGCTAGCATGTCTTGTTTGTCTTCATTCTAGTAAACCCCTGTTGTTACCAGCTAGTCACAGACTTGCACGAAGTAAATTTAGTGCTTTTATCCCAGCTATTACTGGACTCAAATCAGCAAGCTTGTCAAAGCTCCCATCCCAAAGCATTTCTCCTAAGTTTTTACCATCTCTCATGCCATTTAGCTAGGGATTTTAATGCTTAAATATCTTTTAAAATGCTCCAACAATCCTCCAAAGCTCCAATGGTAACTCAGTGAAAACAGCTATACTCTCTGGTTAAAAAAAAATTTCTATTTTATAATTATAACCATTTAAGTAATTTCTAATGCCTGATAACAGAACTTGGGTGTTATATTGACTGTAACAAGTTACACTTCTTGAGAAAGCACTGCATGTTAAAAACTGTGGTGGAGTCACTGGTTTTTACAACACAAAACCAGAACCTTGAGGAAGAATGGGAATGGAAACAAAAAATGGTGCAAAGAAACAAATGTGATTTTGGTAACAGGTTGTGTCTAAATGAGCAAATATTCAGTGTGCCTTATTGAAAGATCACCTTTGATAAGCTTTATTTCTCCTCAAAAGATCAGGATAAAGGATGGGAAGATGAGGACAAGAATCTACAAAAGTGATCAAAGATGGTGGAGACAGCGTAAAGAGATGTGACACAAACAGGTAGTGTAAATACAAGCGAGAAAAATTCCTGGAAAATTTCTTGATATGGCTCAGAAACTTTCTGTGAGCATCAGATCAGTCCTGGTGACCTGCTTGGCATCATTTCTTCTAGAAGCAGAACTAACCCTTGTACAGAAGGGCAGATCTGCTAAAACTGTTCTCTTAATTTATTGTGACTGATGATCTAAATTTTTTTTTTGTTCTTCCTGTTCCTGAAAATGAATTTTCTCTCATATGTCCACCCAATGACACAAGGAGAAAACTCCTGTTCTCCTTCCCCGTCTCTACTTTATTCCTAGTATTCTATTGCTTCCACAAGGCACTGAGGATCACACTGGTATGGAAACAATGCACAGCTGCATTGTTAGCTTCCAGCACAACTTTGACTAACTATAGAAACGTAAACTTTTTAACAGTTTGAGTAACATTTTAGCAATAAACAGGATTGTTGTTAGTAGCTCTGAGGCCTGGGTGATGAAAAGAGCCTAAACTGAAGGCAGAACTTTTGGTTCCAGGCATTTACTGCCTTGTTTTTTATTCCACTTCACAACTCTACGCCTTTCACTGATCTCTTCTGTTCCTGATATCTACCTTTAGAGAACCAGCTTTTTTGGGGGGTGGATGGGTGTTTGTAAAGTAGGGGTATAGAAACCTGCCAGAAGAAAGTACTTCTGGATGTACATGGATTATGGCTAGATCAATTTAGAAATTACATAAAACTTGATGAAAGGATGTGTTAACTCTTAGTTGTAGAAATATTTATTTGGGTAACTCAGAAAAATGCTGATTGAAAGTTTAATGTTTTAACAGTGTCTGTGATACAAGGGGCTTCTACTGCACTGTAGGTACCTGTCTGCCACTACATCCATTTTAGCATTTCAATTTCAATTTGACATTGGATTTTGTCCCATTGGAGATAATTACAGTTATTTTCGTTACAATAATGCCTGGAGATTTCAACCAAAATTAGAAAGCTTTTGCCAGGTAGTATAAAAACATATGACAAGGCAGAATTCCAACCCTGAGAAGTTTACAATTCAAATAGACAGGATGTACAATGGGAGACCTATTTGCATCTGCAGGCATCCAAACACCAGATCTTGAATATGAGACTGTAAGTGGCTTGCCCAAATGGAAGTGGGAATTGAAAATACTTTTCCTGAGTTCCTGGCAACTCTTTAACAAAAAAAGTCTCTTGCAATAGCTGCAGTGTGAAGAATTATTTGGAGTTTTCTACTGATAAAACTAAGTTCTAATTTGCAGCCATTATTTCTCTTGTGTTTCAGAACTGGCTCTGTCCCCGCTTACTGCTGCGCTCACTCTCAGGATTCACAGATGCTCCTGTTGTATTCACTCTGATAATAATCCTCACCCCAGACCTGTAACTTTCACTGCTA
The DNA here is from genome assembly GCF_000699105.1 of Pygoscelis adeliae. Taxonomy (NCBI): domain Eukaryota; kingdom Metazoa; phylum Chordata; class Aves; order Sphenisciformes; family Spheniscidae; genus Pygoscelis; species Pygoscelis adeliae. The sequence goes on along the minus strand of NW_008825270.1, from coordinate 2,598,218 downwards.
TCCTAATACTCCCCGTACACTTTAACCTTCCAAAGCATTATTAACCTCAACTAAAAATCCTCAGTTTCTCCTCTTCTAGTGCTCCTAAGGATCTAAGAATGATATTAGGATGGTGCAACTAATTCTCAGCATGAATGAATAATGTAGATGTACACCTAACCCTTAATTTCAGTGATCAGTATCACTGATCAGCTATCCAAAGGTAAGACATTCAGTACTTTTTGCACAGCTCAGTTTTAGCAGCTCCCTGCACTAAACAGTTTTACAGGAATTTGAGGGCTGAAAAAGATGTAAGAGGAAATAAATATTTAAAGCCGTACACCATTTCCAATTGGCTAAATCACTCTAAGTGGTAATTTCATATCCAATAGGAAAAAAAAAAAAAGAATAAAAAATTCAAAGCCTTTTGCACTAGACCTTAATGTGTCTTTCTGTGCATCATAAAAGCAGAATTATTTTATTACTGATTACTCACAAGGAGACTGAGACCAAAGCATTGAACAGTTTCTACTTCTCCTAATCACAGGACTTCCATGCTTGAACTTCACAATGTGGCATGTACGTTTCTGTGTTTAGTTTTGTTGATTTTTTTTAAATTTGATTCAGTTGTTTGTTTTTGAATGGAAAAAAACAACAGCTGATTTGCTTGCAGAATGCTTTGTATTTTTGGGATGTCTACAGATATTGCCAGGAGAAATTAATCATCTGATGACCTTTGTCCCATGAGACTGTAGCTGCAAGTCAAGCTCTCCAAAACCTGAAGTAAATCTGAGAATCTTTGAAAGGACAAAGTTATAAAAATCAGGGTTATAAATAAAAAAGAGCCCCCCAAATATTATCTCTTATAGGCAATGCAGCCTAAATCATCATAGCAGTCTTTGCAGTAATATGGAAGGGATGATTGTGGTGAGGCAAAGAGGGAGAAGGCTTTGCCTCTCTTTATAGTGGGTATTTATCTAGCCTTGTTACTACCATCATCTGAGCATACAACAGTTGAAATATATTTATTCACCCAGTGCTACTGAAAATAGAAGCTTGATCTATCAGGAAGCTCAATGAATTGCAGGTAGTCACGATGAAAATGCAGATAGTTGAAGACCTAAGCTAGTGCAGTAACTTTTGAATAATTTTTTCTTTCTCATGAATGATCACAGTTACCTCAGATCATGCCATCTTCTCTCATGAGGGAGAGGATTATATTAAAGCGGTGGTACTGTGGCTAATCTTACAGTCTGCCATGTTTTCTCAGTAACCTTCCAATAACCAGGGAAGGCACATAGCCTGGATGCTGACGCCTGGTAAGGATGATTTATTTGACATCAACAGAATTGTGATACTCATATCTCAAGAGTTAACTGTAACAAAGGATAACAATGGAGCAAACCTATGTGAGCTTGGCTTCCTAACATTAGCTATCCAAATGCTCCGAAATTAAAGTTCTATCCAGCCATGTATTCCATGATCCCCTCTCAAACCATAATATTGGAGTAGTAAAATAGCTTCTCTTTTAAGATACTGCAGTCACACAAATATTTTACTGGAATATTCTCCTCTGAGACTGAAATTTTTCGTGTATATGCATCAGCCCAGGACCGTTCACAAGAGTATTTTAGGAAACGGTTTCTTGTATGCAGACCAAACTGGTAGATGAGATAGGATGAGTGTAGGTGAATAAGAATACCTGACATTTGTTTTCATTACTTGATATTTGTTATTTATTATTCATTCACTCATTAAAAAAGTTGCAGCCACTCACTCAGAAACAGGTAACCTTCCAGGTAATTTAGATGGTAAAATCCACTGCAAACACTGGGTAGTGAATTCTTGCAGGGCATAGCTCTTGGGCTGTAGTTTGCTTTATGGACCCTTTGCTGAATAGTCACTATTAGTAGAGACATTCACAGTTATTATGTGCTTGCTTTGAAACAGCTATGAACAAAGGACAGGAAGAACACACTGAATTATTCGCTATGAACACATTCCCAAATCAGCTTTGCTGGGGAAACATCCTGTAGTTTTAGAGTATGCTTTTCAGTGAGAATCTAGTGAAGCAACATCCCCGTACACAAATTCAGCTGCCTACTCCAGCAGAGTGAGGGCCAGACTCACAAGCTGCTGGGACACTTTCCCTTAAAGAGAAATATTTCTGCACTGGGCAGAACCGTAAATTAGGTTGGGTTTTTTTGTTTGTTTGTGGTTGGTTTTTTTTTCTTTTCTCTTTTTTCAGTTATCACATTACAAAGTATTTAAATTTAGGATCTTTCTGTGATATTTTGTCCCACTTTATAGGCTCCATATGGTTCTTCAGGACTTCCCTTGTTTAAAATACAGCTGTTGAATAAACAATTCTTTCTCTAAATAGGTGGGAACAAATATGGGGTCTTACTGAAACAGTACTAGTGAGTGATGGAAAGCAAACACTGAATTAGATGCAGGGCCCAGATTCTGTGCTATAACCTCATTTCAACTTGGTTCAGGTGTAAGGGCTAGCAGTAATGAAGCAGAGAAGGTGTAAATCGTTTGCAGCCCCCTATTTGGATCAGAAACATAGTCCTAAGGGAGAAGATTTGTGCATCGCCAGGGTCCAGTTCAACATGAAGCCTTGTTTGTTTCTCCTCAAGGGACTTAGAGCTGCTGGGAATAACCCAAATGCAGAGCATGCCCATGACTTAGCTTAGCTTTCGGGGAGTCTTTGGGCTGCTCTAGCTCAGGCCTGATTGCTTGTAGTTCAATTACTAACCAGAGAGAGGATTTTCTGGCAAGTCCGTTATACCAGCTTTTAACTGATAGCAAAAGAAAAAGCTTAAATTTGGTCTTAGGAGTCTTGGAACAGACCTCACCTTGAGTTTTGGCTTACCTATCTCTATTGTGATATGTATATACTAGTAAAGATTTTTGAAGTGCAGGGAAGTGGCAGACAGAAAAACAGCTGGTGCAGAAAATTAAATAGGCTTAGAAAGCAATAGAATAAACTCATGGAAGAAAAATCCATCAAGGACCATGGAAAACAAAGACGCCATCCCTAACAGAAAGTTTCTGAGCTGCAAACCCTTGGATACTGCTACCATACCTCTGGTATACATTACATTGCAATTGCCCTGCTCTTATATTCTGCCCTAGGCATCTATCTAGGCCACTGTTGGAGATAAGATACTGCGCTGGCTGGACTTTTTTTCTGACTCGTTATGGACATCGTTACTTTTGTGTGACAAAATCTCAAATTTCAATGACATTGCTGTCGACATCATTGCTATGGAAACCAATTCTACTGCAATTTACTGACTACACTTTTAAAATACATTAGTGATGATGCATTTGCATCATATCTCATGGAAATTGACCAACACCTTTTGTATTTTTTTTACACTTCTGTGTAACGATCCAGAAATGAGGAGCTGTCAAGCTTGACTAGTGACTGGCATAACATGCAAAAACTTTATACAAGCTCCATACTGGTGAAGCTCTGATATCTGCACAGGGCCATCAGAGGAAACAATTTGGGTTTTGTAGTGCAAGACACAAGAAATGAAGGCTCAGGGGCTGTTCAGCCCAGAGCCTGTTTCTTCTCCTCAGGAGCAGCTAGGAACAGGTAGAACACGAGTTCTCCAGAAGTAGCTGCTGATATGACCACAGCAGCTATTAGATGCTGTGACTGTGGTTTTGTGCTGGGAATCTCACTACTTGGAAGAAGTTCACATCTAACAATATCATCTGCCTCCACAGTCCCTTTGGTCCCACTGCTTCTAATGGGATTACAGCAGGGATCGATTTGTTCCATAGAGGTTATGCTGAAGGTACCACTAACTCAAATATTTATTTCAGACGTTCCTTCAAAACCTTCTGTACCTGCTGACAACTGTCTTAGTGCTCAGGGTCACTGCCTTTGTGCCTTGTAAGTCCTGAAGGAGACACTGCAAGGTACTGACCTTCTTTTTCCAATGAGATTGCTGTGGTGTACATACATCCTCCTATGCACGTGAAAAACCAGGCATCGCCTCTTCTCTCCCTAGCTGATTAATGGTGAGGATACATTACTAGAGCTAATAGGAGTCAAATGAAGAAAACTAGTCAAGTGAAACCCTGTAAATTGGTTCCTGTGCTTTCTCCATCTCTTCTAATACCTAATGCCAGGGACTTTCATTCTTGTCCACCCAGGGCTAAAAGGGAAAGGATTAGAAAGTAAATAACTCCCACATCTGCAATAGGGGAGCAGTCAGCTGTTTCATTGGCCCATTTATTAGCGGGACAGAAATGTAAATCTACATCACAGAAATGTTTTTTTGCCTCCTGTACAACCCGCCATTCTTCCTGGAAAAGTAGATGTGCATACTAGCTTTCCACCTATACGTCTGTGTCTGTATGTCTCTGCATCTTTATTATTCTCTGCCCCGAGCTATTTGGCCTTTACTGAGGCGAATTTATCAGTTTTCAATTGGAATTTTGCTACTGGAAAGCAGGCAAGATTTGACCTGTTCCTCTTGGTTGTCCTATTTGAACCTTTTTTTTGTTTGTTTAAAATTCCTACCAGTACTCTCTCTGCTGTAGTGCGAGGTGGCAAAAGAGTCCTGCTTCAGGTGGCAAAAGAGTCCTGCTAGCATAGGCTAGGTGGTGTTGTTCTGAAGACCTAGTTTTAAGACCTACTGAGAAAACACTGGGAGGCGATGCTTTGTCTATCCTAGCTTTCCATCAGTTATTGCCAGTGACTACCAGTAGCAAGAAATCTTACAGGGGAAAGCTGGGTAGATAACAGCAGTGTTCCTCACTCTACTGATACTCAGATACTATGCCACTGCCATCACCTGCTTTCCTTGTTTCTTTCCCCTTCTGTCTTGTTTTCCATGCATCTACCACACAAATGAATTTGAAAATTCTGTAATTGCTATTAAATTTCCATCACGAAAATGCAACAGAGACCAAGTGAAAGATGAGAACTATTAGCCTCCTGTAACAGAACAGATAATGATACTGATATTTGCAGCTGTACTGTTTCAAAGATAATGGAGAGAAGTTGGGGAGATCCACTGTACCAGTGAGCAGCTCCCCCATTCAGAGTGGCCTGATGTGTGTGTGACTCTGAGACTCTTTCCGCACACTGGGCTGCTTCCCATACTGTTATCATAATGCTTTCTGTAAGACATACTTCAGAGACACCTAGGGAATGCAGGATTGCTCCTCTGGACAAGAGAGAGAAATGCTCTGCGAGAGAAAGTGCAAACTCATTTCCTCTACATAGAAAGATGGAATTCCTCTACGTGAACATAGCTTATTATCCTTGCAGTTGCTTTCTTTCTCTCTTTGTGTCTGTCACCCTGGTTATGGTTATCTCCCAACATCAGTAGTCAAGGTAATCCCTCCACCTTGACACGAGTTTGATTTGGTAAGCCTATCTGTATAATAGCTACTGTGACACAGCACACAGTCTCTCAGGCTTTTCTTACTGAATATTTCACTTGAAAGCCAAAGAAATTGTCTGTTTTCTTTCTCTTCTTTTCTCTTTCTAGTTTAGAAACACTACATTAACAAAACAAATAATGTAAAAAGCCTGGACTGTTTTCTCTCCTTTCTCCCTTCTCCTTTCAGTAGTAATTATTTGAAAGTAATGCAAAACCACTTTCCGTGCATAATATTGTCATGCACATCTTTCCTTTTCCCTAGTCAAAGAATATTAAATTAAATGTGTCAAGCTGTAGGACTTTGTAATAAAACACTGTAAACACAATTGGTTTTGTCTTCTTGTTTGACTAACATTTTTCTTGTTATTTTTCAGTTTGGATCCCTGGAAAACTGTAAAACTAGTTTCATTCTTTGTGTTCTTTTTTTAAAGCTTCACTTACCATCCTTCTAAACAAAAAAAACAGTGACCACATTCAAGCCATCAACAGCATACTCTTCAACTAGCAAATAATTGGTGTGAAGCTCTGAATTAATAAGCAATATGAAAACATTAAATCACTGGATGTATCTAATTCTGTATCTAACAAGCAAATATACCTCTTACTGGATTGTAAACCTGACTCAGTATGAATAGCAACAAACATAGTGGAACCTGACCCAGACTTATACCTCTTATTATTACAGCAAGAATGATATGGTAATAATAATATTATCAATGCACTCTCTTTCTCAGCAGTTCTGAGTATCCTGGCTAAATGCTTGCGTGCAAATGCCTAAAAGCAGCATCACAATAACAAACTATTGTATATTCCACAGCATTCCTGACTATCTCTACTGTGATTTTATCTATATATGTCTACTATTTGTAAATGACAGTGGGAACGAATTGTTTTCATCTTAGGAGCTGCTCACGAACTTCATTATCTTCTAATAAGTAATCAAGGCACATGATTGTCGCCTAAACTTTTTTTTCTTGCCTGTGGCACATCACCGCAAGAATAACATACATCAGAGAAAAAACAATGGCCAGTGATTACTGATGTTTGATGTGACTATAGATATTATAAAGACCAACCACTTCCCAAATTTTTGTGAATACAAGTTTTTCCACATGAGATTTTGTGGCAATCACAAAGATGATTCAGTTTAACAAACTGACTATTTTTAGAAAACAAAAGGCTGCCTCAGTATGGCTCAGCTAGAATTGCTACATAGCTTCATCTACAGAGCTAGAGTGGGAATGCTGTCCATTTACTGCTAACTACTACCCAGGTGATCCATTAAATACAGAAAATTCCTGCAGCTGAAATAGCCAGTATTTCCATGCCAGTATAATCATGTTCTGCCCTGCTCTATAATTCTATACCTCTCAGAATTATTTTTTGTCTCCTCCAAGGAAAGGTATAAAACAAGAAAGTGACAAAGGGGAAAAAATTGCTGAAAATAAGTCTGAAAGTGACAATTGCGAAGCTATAAAGCCAACTGATCTCCCACAGGATGCTAGCTTTACTTCTTTCTTTGGGTTAGTACTGGCCAGTCCTGACTGTTAAACACTAAGTAAGTCATTTGTCCTTCACAGGAAAATAATGTTTCACACCATACTTGCTAATTTCCATAGCTATTAAAAAGCTGCTCCTTCATGATCTAGCTGCTTTTTCTACAGTGAAGCTGTAATGCTGGTATGAACAACAACGTGTAATGCTGATGCAAACAACGTTGTCTTTTCAGACATTAAATAATACTAATCTAGATATCCATCAGTCATATAGTCCTGTTTATAGCTAAGGAAAGCGCGCCATAACAAATGGTGGTGAGTAGACCAAAACCATAAAAGGGAATAAACGTTCGAGCTTGGGCTTGATTCACCCTTACAGACCTGTGCTTATTTTTAAATATAATGTTGCCTCAGGCCTGGGACATGTATAAGAATACACTGATCTCTGTGATTGAAGGCTGCGATGTCACGTGCATTACATACAGAGTAATATCTTCATTTCTGTGTCAAAGGGGAAGTCAAGCTTTAAAATGTTTAGCAAAAAGAAGTATCTCTGGACACAGTAAGAAATATTCTTCTAGCAGTCATTTCACTTTAGTTAAGTTCTCGTTTTATTTTCAAAATTGCTCAGGTATGAAAGCCCTTCTTTGTTCTTTTGAGGATGATGTCTTAATGGCAATTCATCACAGCAGCCATGAAATCTTGATGACAAATCTATAAACCCTGAAAAAGATTGTAGGGGAATTCATCTCCTAATTTAAGCATGAGCTAGTCTGCAGCTTAATATAATAAAATAACAAGAAGCTATTTGCTGAGTAATGTGCGTGGAGATTTAGCGTGGCTTGGAGTGTACACATCTAAAACAAACCCCAAACCCTCAGCAGTTTGCTTCCCCTGTGAGTAATCTGCAGATAAGGTGACTGGTGGCCCAGCCCTGTCTCTCAGCTACTCCTGTGCCAGCTCACCCACTGGCCTGAATAGTCCTGCACACGCTATCGAGCTTAGAAGCAGCAACGTTTGTCATGTCATGACCTCATTGCGGTAATATAAAACAAAGGGGCCACCTTGCAAGAACAAAATATGCTTCCAATAGTTTTCTTATGCTCATATTCCTACTACCTGCTGTTCTAGTGTATCTGGGTTTTTTTTTTCAACAGTTAACAGAATCAGTATATTTTAATTTTTCCCTGAAAATATTTTGTCTTTCAATGGCAATTCCTGTTTCTAGAAATTTCAGTTTTAGATGTCCTGATTTCAGACAGTCACATAACAAACGTTCCAGTATGGTGACTATTTTTATAATTTCTTTTTACACAGAGAAACAAAGTACAAATATTTTAAACCAGCTCTTCAATACAAGAAGTCACACTATGAGTAAACCAAGGTTAGAGGTCAGGAGCCTGACTTCTTATTGAGTTACTTCAGCCTCTGATCTAGCAAAACACATCAACAAAAACATTGCAAACACAAATAATTTCTGGAATATCCCTCTACCTCTATCTAAATCAGATTTTCTGAATTTCTGTAGAGAGACATCTGTATGCTCTAACAGAGTGTTGAGGCTTGGAAGCTCCAGTTTTGAAAGCCAGACTTTCATGCAGCCTCCGATAAGGTTACCCTGAGTATTACCAGCTGAGGATCAATCATTGCACATTGAATTAACAAGTATATTTTATTTCTGTGAAATCTAATGTATGTCACCATTATTTAAAAATTAAAGTTATTTTTTCAAGATGAATATATTCAGTCTCTTACTGGATATTTCAACAGCCCCAACAGCCCAGGAGGAAGCCAGCACTCATAAATTTCGGCCTAATACACAAATGTTCTCCTTTTGGTAAGGCCTGATTATGCTTTTTTTTTTAAACAACCACATGCTTTTTTATGCACATCAAGCACAAAGTTCATTCACAGGAAGCTCAGTCCCCGTGTTTTCACGGTCACATCACACCCATTCTCCAGTGCTCGTGCTAGCTTGTTAGACTGGTGAGGTGCTGTTTCTGGCTGTCCCACAACTCCTGCAAGCAAATGAGCTGGGTGCCTGCAGCCCCGCAGCCGGGCTGCCAGGCAGCCAGGGCAAGTAACAGCTTCACCAGCAGGAGAAAACAAAAGTTTCCAGACAAAAACCGTCCACAAACGATGACGGACCCGAATTGTCAGATGTCTTTCTAATGCCTTAGCCAGCGTAAGTAGAGAAAAATGACTTTTTCTACTAAATCAACGACTATCACAACCATCTTCTGTCCACTTTTATGTCCCTGCTGAGGAACACCCTTATGACTAAAAGGAAGTTGCTTTAACATATAAATTAGGATTTGTAAAGCGCCTTTCCACAGTATCCTTCTTTCAATTCCCTCTTATTTATCACTGTAACTTCTATATATATATGCACGAGAGAACAAGCAAGGGCATGACTGATATGTATTACACAGAAACTAGAGGTAGCTGTGAAGTTTTCAATAACATAATTTTGGCGGAATCTGCCAGTTTTCTGAAATTGAAACATTCAAGAGAGGTGATCTGATTTTGACATTGTGATGTGACCGTGAAGCTGTCAGATCTCCAGTCTGGTGCCCTGGGACCTGAATACCTGGCTCCTCAACATCCCATCTGGTGGGCTGATCAGAGTTGAGAGCATGAGCAGCCTGGCATTCAAGCACCCTCAGCTGCTTATCAGCCTGGGCTCCCAGGGCTTCCAGCTTCTGGGACAGCCGAACCCGCAGAGCACTTCCACGGGCTGCACGCCCTAGGGAATCTGTGCTGTGAAGACCATGGGGGTCAGAGCTTTAGCCCCTTTCCCAGAGATTTAACAACTTGGAGTTTTGTCTCGAATCAACCCAAAATCATATTTCAAAGCATTATCTGTGAAATGGAATTCTCCATCTCTGCCAATCTCATAAATTAGATTATTAACAACAAAGAAACATGATACGTGCTATTTTTAGTAGTCCATCACCAAAAAACAGATGTTAGAAAGCTTTTATTTCATGATATATTAAAAGATATATATATAACATTCCCACAACATAAACGGATAAAAGAAAATCAATACTTTATAAATGCAAAGAACCTTCCATGTAAGAATTATAGGCACTCTTGGATTTAGCCTATACACCTTAAGGTACTTGACAAATTTAACTTGGCTGTGGCAACGAGGTGTACAGGACTAAAAATGATGTATCCAATTCAACACAGGAAATCTTGAGAAGAGCCAGGCTAAGAATCCAGATCTTCAGAATTCCAGTCCTATGACTTACCCACGCATTTGCTGTCACTCTGTATTTCTTTACATGGGCTGGAAGGCTTGGTATTTATGCAAAGTGAGTGGGGACATGCTAGGTTGTGTTCCCTTTAGTGTCAGAGAAGACAGCGTTGGAAATAGTCTGGTAGGCTGAACGATGAGTAACGGGTTGCTCTCTGCTAATCAAGATGCCAGCTGACAGGCCACCTTTTCATCCACTGCAGTTCCCATATTAATTTATAAAGGAATAGTTTATACTAGGAATCGCCTTAGTCATTAAAAAGAGGGTTTTCATTGTCTGACCCATGACACAGGCTCTTTGAGTAGTAACTGTGATGTCTGAAGTGAGTAACAAACACTGGTGTATTTTATGCCTTCTCTGTAACTTAACCAAGACAAGTCAAACAGGTATTTGAGATCTATGGTAAGATCTCCCGAGATGTAGGAATTACATAGCTTCCAAAGATGAAAAACGTGCTTATTCTATAAGATCTGGATGTGTTTGCAATGCTAGTAGTTTAACAATAAACCAGCAGAATATAGGTTTGGTATACTGGTACAAGGCTGAAAAAGTTGCTATTGAATACATTGCTGTTCACACTACACAATAAAGACAAGGTCACATTATCATTCTTTTTCGCTTTTGAATTCAGAAGTGTATTTATCAGGAGCCAAAAGGAATCAGCCTGGCAGCCCTGAATATTGAGCTCCTTTGCAAAAAAGCTTCATTCACACAATCCTGCCGACATGCCTTCAATGCCAGCCAGTGAATGGCCATAGAGACCAGAGAGGTCTTTCTGCCTGGAGGTGGTCTCTCCACATCAGAGGTGATGAAGGGCTACAGGGAGAAATGTTTGCAGTAGTGCAGGTGCTCAGCCATCTCTGAGCATATACAAGGGACATCAGTCTTCAGGGCTGTCAGTCTACCACTCAAGCTGGCATTAAACTCACTTTTACAAAGAACGTATGTCTGATTGATAGAACAGAGTTTAACAAGGGCAAAACCAAGACTCTGGATGACCTAAACAGGTATGAAGAGAGCAGAGGACACTTTGTTCTTTCTCAAGAGTTTTCTTCAGAATCTAAGAGACTAGCAGGAAATGGATGAAAGCAAGGAGTACACAAAAATGCTATTTTCAATGCTTTTTGGTGCCACAGAGTTTCAGCAATATGTGATCACTGAGATGGCTAAGCATGCATGAAAACAAAAAAGGGAAAACTGTTCAAAAATTGTAAGGAGAGATGTTGGTGTTAAGTTAAAGTATCTACTTTATTCTTTCTCAAAGCCTACAGTGCTTTCCCCAAGGAAAGTTATGGCTAGTTTAAGTACTTAAGATTTCTGTTGCTATAAGAAAGAGGGTATCAGGATCAGGTTCTTAATAAAATAATAATCTACAAAGGTCTCAGTGGTTTGATTCAGGAAAACATGTTTTTATTGCTCAGTCAAAAGAAATTTCTTGAGTTGTGGTCACAGACAACTTGCTAAAGCCTTACAGATGGAAAAGATGGATTTCTAAATTTCTAAAATGTCTAGGACTGATGGAGCAGAAGGAGTGATGGTGAAGTTATCTGAAGAATGGCTGGGAAATTGAAAAGTATGAGAAGCTAGAAGAGTAAAAACAGTTGCAGCACAGGGGAGGAATGGGAAGAGCAAAGAATGAGGGCTTTTTAAAGAATAGCATCTGGATTTACCTTGTGCCTGAAGAATCTGGAGATGAGAAAAATGATTGGCTCTTAGGGATCCATACATAAAGAAGCTATGAGACTGGCTGACATCACTGATGAAATCTTGCTCTACCTTGATAAAATTTTAAATTAAAAACCAAACCAAAATATCAGTCTCTATTAAAACAGATTAAATGTCTCTCCTAAAATCTCTTCTTGTTAAGGTCATTAAGCTCATTACTGAGCTTCCTCATAGTGTCTGAAAATGCTGAATCCCCTTTTGACTGGTAATCATAAATGAGAAGACTAGGAACAGGAGCAGATTTGATATCGAATTAAGACTATATGGCCTCTCCATAAGATTGACAAGGACAGTCCTTTTCATGTTAAAGTACATCATGTTTCCACATTTCTTTTCTTCTTACCATTGTTTGTATAATAATAGCACTTACTGGATGTAGCAAACTGGGAACTACATGCTCCTAGATGTGTTTATGAATAGAAAGACAGAGCTGGTATCCCAGAGAACTTATCCATTAAGTAGATAATAAGTATGAGAGGGAAAATCTCAACAGATTAAAAGTTTGGGATGCTTGATCATCCCTTTTGCCTAACATGTGACTCCAGGATAGTTCATGTACATCTGGAAGTTGCTGAGACCCAGAGCTGTAAATGGCTAAGAGTATTGTACTTTGTTTCTGATGAACTGAAAAAATCAGTTCAAATATTGTCATTTTCTTCTGAAAGGTATGAAATACATTAAAGCCTTAATGAGAAAATAATTTTTAATAAAACGGATGATGCCATTCATGCGCAACTCCAATTTTGTGGCTAATGCAATCTCATGGCTGTACACACATAACCTGATCATCTTCAACACAATCTGTACCCATGGGACATTTAAAAGTGCTCTCAGCCTATACATCATTAAACAGGTAATATCAAGAGAAGAGACTCAAAAAAGGGATCAACAAAGTTTACCGTTGTGCACTGTTAGTTACTTCCTGTGTGCAACACTAGGTTAGGTTTTAACAGGAGAAGAGACAGTAACGTTTTTGACTAAAGGCTAGTTTCTAGAGGTCAAAGCTAACATGAGATCTCAATTTTTTTTTCCTATTGAGAGAACTAAACACTTTGGAGGTTCTTCAGTCAATAGAGGATGACAGATGCAAATCTTTAAATAGCATTATTTTTGTGCTGAAGGAGGCAGCAGAGACACAAATATACTGGTATTTCCCTGTTACATGAAAGTAGGACCAATAGCCTTGCTTGAAAGATTCTTTCCCATTGCTCCAAAGGGATTTTGGTTAAAGTCAAAGCAAGGATATTTTGTTTAAATGTCCACATGATACTGGAATTTGATCCTGAAAAAAAAAACATCATTCTAATACAAATGTGTGTCAAATTAGACCTATTTATACTAATGTAGCATGAAATTGGATCACCCTATCAAATCTATACCTCTTGAGCTTCTAATGTACTTAAATATTCTTCCCCCTCCCCTTGCTTTTCACTTGAACTCATTTGTTGAGTGCTCCAAGTTTTATGGATTACGTGCTCAGTCTTGAAGCCCCTAGGTGTGTGTGTACACATGGATGTTTACAGAGAACTTCAGCGCTGCCACGCTGATTGCACAGAGAAAACTACTTTGTTACAGAAGTGAGAGTTATGCATCATGCTGACATCTTAATCTCTGGGACAACAGGTTTCAGTGTTTGATGCAAGGCTGGAAATATGAAATGGAGGGATAAAGCAGAAAAGGAGCAGAGAAGAGGCAATGACAAGACAAAAACTGCTTTCTTCTCTTAGTTCAGTGTATGAATATTTGCTTTGGGTTCTAACGGTTACTGAAATATAAGAATTTGAACAATCTGAAGCCACGAGTTCTTTGCTGCATCTAAGCTGTCTGACAGGCCCTGGAATTAGTTGAACTCACTGATATCTGGACATCTATAAAGAAGATTTAACTACAGGAAGCAACAACTGTAAAAGGCATTTTGACTTGGCTGAAATGGTAGAGCCCTGCTTTGTGATCTGGTGATAGATAGTATGCTTAAGTGGCCAACTAATAATGTTTTGTACAGATGCCTACTGAATGATTCAGCTGTAATGTAATCTGAACAGATCTGATCTGGGAGTACATGAATGTACAGAGCTGATACTGTCTGTACAGGAGCTGCATATACAGTAAAAACACAGTAAGAAATTTGTCTCTGTGTTGCACATGAATACCTGGGAAAGACAAACTTTACAATACATTTTCCAACAGTTCCAAGTGATAGAAATGCACTTTTTAATGCCAAGTTCCTTAATTCAAGTCCCAGTATTTCCAGGAGTTTCAATGTGTACATCACCTGTCCTCTTGTGAGAACCACCTTGCATTTTGTAGGACCTTGCTGCAAGGCCTTTCACCAGTCTTTCCTTTGCTTCCTCAGAGACACCTGGAGGAATTCAGGGGTATTCCAGGGATCTTCAAGGGATGATTGATAGGGGGAGTTTATGACCTGCAGCACTGAAACGTTCCGTATACTCCTGGAATGTCAATGCATATTTACTGGCATTTAAAAATGAGCCTTTTTATCATGGGGGGATCATTTTGAAACTACAATGAAATAAGGATGGTTTAGAAACATGGGGATACTGGAAGAATCCATAAAGGTTCATCTGCATTACCAATGACAGAACATACTGCAGTCATTCTGATGCAAATTCTCTTCCTTTACATTTTCTTCTCCTTCTCCCTGTGCCACAAAAGCAGAGACAACAATAAATCTGGATGCTCTGCATTAGGTTGTTTCATTGCTTTCCCCAGAGATTTTCTGCTACAGTATAAATCCAGCATAATGTGCTCAGATTAGCGAAGTTACTTAACAGAACAGACTGTCCTAGTGACACATTTATTAATACCATATATAATGAGGATTTAACTGTACAGTAACTTTAGTATCTTTCTGTTTAGCATAAGAAAAAAAGGATTCCCCTCCCCAAAAACACACACAACCACTAGTAGGGTTAGAGGGCTGGCCCACTGCCTTCAAAGATGAATATATATCCAAATGGCTTTTACACATCATATGCTGGAAGCTTATAAACTGCAGTTAACTGTGCTCTGATTCGCAGAATGGAAAGAGAACATCTATTATTTGTTTCAGATGCAAGAGAATAATAAAAAAGAATTATAAAAATCTGCCTGCTATCTTGCAGGCAGGCAGAAGGATTCCTGCACTGATGCTAGGCAACACTGGAGGATGAAAGCAGTGACTTGGAACAGAGTCCTTGCAGAAATGGTGTTATAGCAGAATCCCACCAGTACTTTCAAATCTGTCACAGCTTTCTAAAGCCACTGCGTGACTTGTCTATGACAGCACAAGAAGAGGCAGTGACAGATAGGAACTATTCATTTAAGAACACCAGGATACAATGATATTCTGAATGCTAGCAAAGATGCAGTCAGTATGGAGAAGTTACTGTACCTTTGCTTATGAAGTTGTTCTGTAGGAATGCATTGGTTCAGTCTGGAGGAGTTTTATGGAAATACAAAACAGGAAGTCAATGTAGTTGACATAAGAATACATACAAAACTGGTACAAAAAGATACAGAAAACCGGTACAAAAATGTACACAAAACTGGGCAAGCTGAGAGCTTCAACAGTATTATATGAAGTCTCAAGCAACTTGCAGAGAATTAAAAGTCTTTATTGGAAGAATCAGAAGAGTTATTTGGCACGTCGTGTCAGGGAGAAATGGGACTGACCCACAGAGAGACTTTTCTCAGATCTAGGAGATGATAAATTTTAGGGCAGATACGCAAACCTTCTGGTTGGTTTAGCATTTTAAAGGCAAGTTTTCACAGAAGTCTCAAAAGTAATACCTAGTTTTCAGTGGGTTGTCTGCTCCCTACCATCACTGTGCTAGCTGAAAGGAGAATTGCATTCTCCAAACTTGTGAGAAGTGTTGAAATACTTGGCATATAGGAAACTGTGGGTAGGGCCACAGGAGTGGGAGAATCACTTGACTGAAGGGGAAAATGCTCAAAGAGCATCTTTCACAGACGTTGCAGTTACTGGGATATACAATATCCTCTCAGTTCTGGTTTCTGTCCTGTTTGGGATAGTCCTTTGTTCTGAGGTGGAGAGTAACACGCACAGAATGTACTTACAGTCTATACTTACAGTCTTTGCCACAATATCTGTTAAGTTACAGGCCTCCATAAAAATATGTGCTGCTAGCTAGCAGCTTATACATTTAGGGACATAGTAATATCCAGTTTACTCCAATATATATGCTAACAATATACTAGTTGAGTAAGGAAGATCAAAGGAAGATCTCCTTCCCTAGCATTAATGAAGATAGCTCACATTTTTCAGACTTTTAGTCTTTCAATATTTAAAATAGTCCATAAAAAAAAGACATAGTTTGTGACTCATCTGGAGTGCTTAGACATCCATAAAGCTTATTATGAAAGATTAGGCTATATGGCTAAACATGTGGGTTACTAGATGTAGTATCCCTTATGAAAGCCATAACTACTGAGAGACTCTTCAGTGCCCCCATACACTGAAGGAAGGTGATCCAGTAGTTTTGTTAAACATTTTCCTTAGAGAATGCTCTACCTAACCTTCTGGTAAGCCTTATACTCCCTTTCTCTGTTTTACACAGTCATTGTCATGGTATCTGATCACTCTGCATTTCACTTAATATCATAGGTTATAACTCTTTTTGTTTAAGACGAAAGAAAAAATCACTAACCATATCTTGAATGTTGTGTGATATTCTAAATGGGTTGTAGAATACCTCACATTTTAACAAGAGAGGTAGGGAGTTTTCTGACATCTGACTCTGTCTTGAAAAATTAATTACAATCTTTTTTTTTTAAAAGCTCCTATGCCAATGGGTCACGGCTGTGAAGGGAAATGCTTCATAAAATCAATGAGTCACTGCTGATATGTTGCCTACTCCTCTGCTAAGGTCACCCCTGCCCTGCTGCTGGAGATCATCTCCTGGAGATCACACAATGTCAGTGGGTATCTCTAAGGGGAAGACAAAAAAACCCCATAACAGCTCATCTCTTCATCTGTTGTCTGTAAAAGATATGGTGGTTTTTTTCCTGGAAACTGAGGTCATTTTAGCCATGTCCTCAGTACAACGGGTACAATCCTTGTGGTCATTAGGCTGAACGTAGGTAAACAGCTAGAGGGACTGTAAATGAGATTGAACTCCTTGTCATTGGTCTTTCTGGTATAGAGTTCTGCTATGAAAAAAAAACACCTGTAATGACACTGCAGGGGATGTACTCATTCAGTTGCTAAGAACTGATCCTAGACCGTTAATCCTGCATGTTCCTGACAAATTTGCCCTTTGGTAGTCACACTATAACCAACATAGGTCAGATTTGAAATGTAAGCTGCAGACTGAAAGCTCCATATCCTACTAACAGTATCTCCTGCTGGTCTTTCTCCCACTGTCCAAAACAAAAAAAACCCAAAGTCAACAAAAGCACAATTGTGTCACAAGGGAACACGTATGAGCAGAGTCCTGCTGGTGCCATGAAATCTTCCACCGTGTTTCAGACCTAATGTCTCAGGGAGGGGTGCTTGACGAGAAATAGGAGACTGGAGGTATAATAATAATATCAGGTGAAACACTAAGAGAGGGAGAGAGAGAAAGCACATGAAGGACGAGAGAAGGGGAAGGGGAAGGGGAAGGGGAAGGGGGAGGGGAAGGGGA
>NW_008825270.1:2556971-2580572 GCF_000699105.1 Pygoscelis adeliae | reverse complement strand
AGGGAAGGGAAGGGAAGGGAAGGGAAGGGAAGGGAAGGGAAGGGAAGGGAAGGGGCCTCTTTCTGATCAGGGGAAATAGCATGCTCTTCCCAAGCAAAGCCCTTTCCCAAGGTGATCATTCATTCATCATTGACCCATCCAAGCCCACACAGCTTAATTAATTCCCGGAAAGACAGAAGTTACTTTTTAAACCTTTTGAGCTTGGGCTAATTTTAAACCTACTCCAGCTGAAATATTTACTGCATGTCTTCCTCATAAATTATGTCATATTCAAAAAGTGAAAATCCTCATTTCAGCATCATCAACTCAAGTGGAAAACTGCAAATCGTCCAACCGAAAATTAGGGAACATTTGTTCTGTCTGTTACAGCTCAAGTGTGCAGTATTTTTTCCTTGGCACAGATGTATTTAGGTTTGCTAGCTGGTGAAACTACTATAGCTATTCCGCAGTGCCCCTGGAGACAGGCATCCTATGGCTACAAATGAGTGTATTATTTAATCATGAAAAGACAAGACTTTGAATGAGAGAAAGCATTTCTAAAAGAAAAGTTACCAAGGACTCTGAGATCTGACAGCATAATTCAATCTCATTCCATTTTTTGAATGAAAATGGAATGCTGCTGAACTGATGTACTTGTGCCTTGGGAGTGCACTTCATGTACACCAAAGTACAATAATGTACTTTATTCAGTCTTGGGAACAAATCAGCTCTGAAGATAAGAGGACAGGAAAATATGGTCTCTGAGCATTTAACAAACAGTAATTGCTTCATGCCACATCGGAAAGATACGTACTTTGTCCTGCATTTGCAAAGTAGGTAGGTACAAGTACTGTTTCAAGCTTTGGGGTGCATCTGAAATTCTTTCAAGGGGCTTGATTTTTAGAAAGTATTTGGTATTCTCTCCTGCAAAATAAAGGTTTTTTGAAAGTGCCTCTATGAAAACACTCAGTTTTGAAATCTAAAGAACACCAAATCATTAGGCATGTGTGAACTTTTATACTGAATACTACCATTTTACTCATGTAAATGCAAGACATAGCTTTTGTAATTTATCCAGAAGTGACTTGGCAATAAAAGACCTGGTAAAACTGTGTGGAAGCCTAAGCATCAAGCACATATTGTAGCTAACTACTAGACGGCACTTTGAGGGTACTTCATTTCGTCTTACCCTTTGCATTTCCCTTTATCTGTATCTGAATTTTTTTACTCCAGTTTTAGCAAGTCCAGTTTTTACCAGTGCAGTCACTGAGACTAAAACCAGCTAAAAGTAGATACACTCTATAATAGTCTAAAAGAAGCAGCAGATTTAGGAAACTTGGCGAACATGTGGAAGTAACTTAGAATTATATCAGCAATGCAAAAATGGGAGCTTTCTCAGAAATAAAGTAAAACTAAGTCTTTAAAAGTTAAAGTGAAACTAAATCTTTAAAAACTGTAGAAAATGCTGCCTTTTTGCTGTCCTTGAAAGGTGGCAGCATTCCCTTAAGTTGGAACAAGAAGAGAAGCTTCACTTCTAGACTAATTTTTGAGATGTGAAGCATGATGTGAAAATATGGCTCTGTTGGGTTCTTAAGGCTTGTATGCCTGTTGAAGTTCACGCAAATGACTCGGTCTCTGCTATGGGAGAATAAAAGAACCTAAGATTAGTATCTATAATTCAGTTACACCTTTCAGTTAACATCTCTCTATTGCTTGCCAGTCTCCTTGACAGTGACCACCATGGTTCATAGGTCAGCCAAATTTTGGCAAAGAGGCTAAATGTTGCCCAAGAATATAGAAAGTGTCAACTCCTACACTAGGGCCCAAGCAGATCACATTCAGCTTGGCACCCTGCTTCAGGAGCTGATTCTGGAGCAAGTTGTGTGTTGGTCTCTGTAGGTGTCACCAGCGTTTTGGAGAAAAACATGCAGTGTAGTTAAGGGAACATTTCCTTCAGGGGCGATGGACTCTCAGTGTTAAATTGAACAGTTTACAAGCAGAGAGTTAAAATTTGCTGGCCCTCATCTTTCACAGCATCCCATATACAAAAATAGCACAAATGTTTAGATTAGCTGTTAATTTTGTCTCTGGCTTTTGAGACCAATAACTCAAGTATAATATATCTATGAATGAAAAGGATACAAGATGCCTATAGTAGTGTATTGTCACATTTTGAGTGCTATCACACCGATTTCTGTATGATCACAGGAAATTATAAATCCAGTTAGACCTGTGGCAAACAGGCTGCACAGTGAACAATATCATATAGTCTCATTTACCAACACCTGAAAAAACTTTGGTTGTCGGCTGCTTTGAAGTTTTACTTTGATCTCACTGAGACCTACAACCTGGCATGTAGCCAAAGAAAGGGACACTCCACGAATGAAAAATTGAGCACCAGAATTTTAGAGTAGTATCAAGAACACAGATGGAGAGAAGCAGAGATTGCTAGGAAGTAAGATTTTGTTTTATAATCACTAAACATTGGGTGGTACATCACATGACAGATGAATAAATAGACTCCTTTGTGGTGCTGAATCCCCTGTTATGCTTTGAACCTGCCATTAAGATTAGCCAATAATTATAAATAGCCTCCTGAAGTCACACCATTCACTGCACATTCCAGATCCCAAAAGGAAAGACATGCAGATAGCCAGACTAGTCAGGAATGAACTCAGACAAGCTTCAGCCTTAAACTGTGACTGTATGTAAAACAAGGACATTTTTACCCCTCTCTTCAATTACACATTTCAATGATGTTTAAAAAATAATCCTCAATTCACTATCACAATTATCGCCCTGATTTTCTTCCCGAGGTCTTGGTTTTTTAACTCCTCTTCTTCCCCTCCCTCTTTGAAGCCACTAGGATGCTATTTTCCCAAACTACTTTAAAAGAAAATCGATAGTTCCTCATGCACATATGTTTGTAGTTTCACAATCTTGCTGATACAAAATCGTCCTCTCTTAATAGAAGAAAAATATTCTGATTTTTCTCATCGTATGCACACTACATGAAAAGAATTTTATGTACTTTTACAAGTACTTTACTCATTCTTTACCCTAAATTGAATCCCTATTATAACAGTCCTTTTTGTCCCATTATAGGCTGGAAGATCTTAGTACAGAGTTTCTACCTGCTCTTCCTTCCCTTCCTCCCTCCTGAAAAAGCTTTTTTCCCTGCTCTTGGCATAATTTATCCACATGGACTGTCTGACATTTGATTGTGATCATTACCTCCAACAGGGAAGGAGGCTTGATTGTTAACAGGTGGGCTGGACCTTTTATTCCTTAAAGGAAGTTACCCTCTCTTCCAGATGCTTCCTCATTTTAAGGGTACCTAATCTAATACTTGGTGACTGATTTGCTGAGGTGCGGATTACTAGCAAATATAACAGGTGTCAGTGGCAGATAAATTGATATCAAACATTAAATACTCCAGAATACCACTTTGTTTCTTAGGTTGGACACCCAAATGTATATGGGTAAAATGGAGCAGTAATTCAACTCTTCACACGGCTGATATAAATGTTAATGTATTCGCTAAGAACTAAGACACAGTGTTATGAATACAGTAGATTGCCCTTTAATTCTATATTCAGTGAAACTGTTGGATGGCATATAGTAAATAAAGCATGGGAGACTGTGCAATAAATGGTGAAGATAAAAAGCACTATTGAATAGCTACCATTCAGTAAGTACTATCCAATCGGTGCGCTAAATGAGGCAGGGGACCTATGGAAAAAGTTTGATCTTATAATTAAAGACTATCATAAAGGCACATGCAGAGGGATCTGAATAAAGATTGCACTGGAAACCTTAATTCTGGCATTTCCTAACTTTGGAGTGTTAGACTTTGCAGAGTTGATTTTTTTTTTTTTAAATGTCATTTTCAGGAGATATGTAATATGTACTATACTTGCATTCTTTAAACTAAACTGCTGCTGCACTCACAGCTTCTGAGGAGAGGAATTTTATTGTCAAGGGCATCAGTGAATGGTAAAATATCTTTGAAATCACAAAGGAGAGTGACATCCCCTAAGCAGACATACTGAACCTTGTCAGAATAACAATAAGTTGTAAGAGGGCCACAGACCATTGTGTATCTGTTAAAAGAAAAGTTTCTTTCTGGCAAAAAGCCCCATTACTTAAGAAATTTTAGGAGTAGGCACTGGAAAATGTATGAACGAGAATGACCTTGTGTTGGCAGAGAAGAAGAAAAGGCCTGATAGAATCTGAAAGGTCTATTTCTAGCTCACATCTCAGCACTGTTTCAATCCACTTCTGCCCACTGTTACATACGTTACTGTTCTCCCTAGTATGGGGTTGAACTTTACCTTAAGTAGATGTGGAAAGGCTTATAATGAAGGGCTCTGATTCCTAGCCAGGGAAGATTTTGCTTAGGATCACTGTCATGTTCCTCACATGATCCTCGCAGAGGTTCTCTGAAGATGATAGTTATTTGGTATCGCAGCTCTTGTGCTACAGCACTGCACAGTCTGAGGGTAACCTATAACTGGTTCTGCTTTACCCAAAGGTCCTAACATACAGCTGGAGGGCTGACCTGATAGGCTTCTGCTATGTAAAACCTGGAAGTGGATTCCTAATGTGAATATTCATGTCTGTATTATCACTGAATCATGACACAAAAGCGTCATTTGGGATTGGGTCCTATTGGTTTTACAGTTATGCTTTTCCATGTCCAAAAGTCAGCCCTTGCCAGCAAGAACTCATCTCAAAGCAAATCTCAAAGTCAGATTGATGAAGCTATATGCAGATGGAGCTATACAATACCATCTATTTAGGACTTGGCTACAAGGGGAAGTAAGTATGCAGTGCAATCCACATCTCGTCCACATAAATATCTCCCAGGATATTTACCTGTAGTGAAGGCAAGTCAACATCAGGCAACACATCACCATCCAAACGTGCTAGAGGTAGCCTCGAATGGCAGTATGCCTGTGTTGTTTCAGCACTGGAATCACACTAGTGATACAAACTAAGAAGAAAGGCTAATTAGCTTCAGGGTAGTACTGTGCTGATATACTAGTAATACTACAGAGCTAGTATCTTAGCTCAGGATTGTGTGGGCAAACCAGTATATTTGGAGGGGGTTTGTCTCCATAATGCTTCCTTGCTTCAGGCAGGCACTTCATAAAAGTGATTTTGTCGGCACTCAGATGCACCTTCCATCACAAAAAGTCACTTAGCCAGCTGAAAATATGCTTTTAAGTAGTTGTGATTAATTAAAAAAAATTTGTTCATAGTACATAAGCCTCACAGCTGTTACTATTAAATTGCAGTCCAAATTCTAGAAACCTATATATTATGATGTGCAAAATTTAGGTGTTCATCACATTCATCCCACCCCAGACATTTAGGACACTATCATATATATCTACAAGGTACAACTGGCACAGCATATTGCGGAGCTGATTGTTATGTAAATGAACAAATTTTTAGGTCAGCAAATCAAGAGGCAGACTGCGGTGGTTCTAGTCAACATATGAATGATACTATTTATTTCTTCAAACTCCTAAGTTTAGAAATGGAAAGAAATACCCTAAACATTACAAGTTCACACGTATTCTAAAACCTTTACTATTTCTGTTCTGTGCACAGCACAGTTTGTGACTTTGTCAGCTTGCTTTCCTTAAAGCCGGTTAAAAAGGCAAGAAAACTTGTCTGATCTTTCTAGTAAACACAGCTTCGGACATAGGGACAGTTTTATAGTATGAGTAACAGCCAAGTTAAATTACCACTATAAAAGCTTTCTACTCATGAACAGTGATTTCTACTTTTCTTAGAATGTATTTACATTATTACATTGCAAAAGCAGAATATTTTTTTCGTTCTTGTTGCTCTTGAATATATAAAAGCACCCAGCCCAGTAACTAAATCAAGATAAAAGAGATCAGTATTTTCTTTTCCCTGGGATGTATCAACCATCATTAGGAATGCAGACAGTAAAAAGGCAATTTGGGACTCTCAGAGCAGGTTGCAAAAATAATTTATAGTTGCGTTCACTGTTGGCACTATACTAAATCACATCAAGACTCTTCATTTGTTCAGGCTGCATTCAGTGTGTTATTAAAAACAAGTCTTTCCATTGGTATTTTTATTGTTGTTTGCAAATAAGATTTTTTCTTCTAGATGTCTAATGTGCCAATAGAGACATCTCTGCACAGATACCAATTAGTTACTTACATTGTAACGATAGGCATTACAAAGCAGACACCGTGTGGAATGAGATCATGACTTATTAAGGCATTTGTCAGGCAAAGTTGCTTCTCCTTTCTTTTTAATTACACGCTGGAGCAGTTCTATCAATGCTCATATAATAAATATACTGCCAATTTTAATTACTGAAAATCTAGGACAAACGCACTAAAGTCTTATGTATTTTACACCCTTTTCTTTCTAAAACATTTTTCAACTGAGTGCCATCTCAAAGTGCTTTATAAGTTGTGAGTTAATCAGGAGAGTCCAGTGTAGCAGCTAAGTACAATACTATTGCCCCTTTCTACGAACAGTCTGTACTTAAATAAATAATTTGTCCAGCATCTCAGACTGAATCAGTGGAAGAACCAGAAAAAAATCCCTCAGATTTTCATAATTACTCAGTTTGGTGTGTACCAAGCAAAGCTACCTTCTGTTCCCTTCAGCCATGATCTGACATAGAAGTACTTGTTGGGATATAACTTTAAAGTGTGATTGCATTTGTTTTATGTTGTGGTTCTGCTCTGTTTAGACAAACACTTTCCCTTTTTCCTGGATTCCCGAGTTCCTCCTTCCATGTGCCACAGACTGCTGCCATTGAGATTTTTTCACTACTGCTGCGCTATTATGCCAATGCTCTCCCATCCCTTGAAAAGCAAAGGTTCTGTCTGAGCCCTTGCCCTGTCCTTGGCACAAATCTGATCTTTATATTGTGAAATATGTATGCTAGCTTTCTTTCCTATACTGCTTGTTTTCAAGGTAGCTCTGTAACTCTGGATTCCAGTCAAGAAGAAACACCCAATTACTGCAGGCATGAGCCATTTCACCAAGATTTCAAACTTATCTTTTCAGACTTCAAAGTAGTTTGGATCAGTAAACAACTCTCCCCTCTGAAAATGTTAAAATAATTTCTTGCTTAGCAAATTTTAATATTCTTCTTCCTTATATCTTTGAAAGGCTAACACTCTTTTCAAAAGAGAAAAAAGGTTTAGCAAAAAGAGAAGTGTTTTAACCCAGACTCCAAAGCTCTAAAGAATCTCTAATCCTCCGAATTTTCAGGCGCTTCTCTGAACTGCCCTCAGATGCTCTCCGGGTCACAGGCTGCCCTCTCAGCTCTGAGACCCCCAGTTCTTTTCTCTAGTGTAAGAGCTTGCAGAATATTTCCACATTACTCATGCACTGTTGTGACATGCTTTTGTCATTCAAAGCAAGGCTTTCACAGCTTGGTAAGAATGGTAAGAACTCATTTCCTCTGAACTGCAAATTTAAAAAGAGGCTAAGATGGCTTGTGGCACCCTGTCAAATACTGTGAATTGTTCTCACAGCACCATATTTCAAAACTGATGGCAGTGTAAACTTATGGGTGGGTATGGTTGGAAGGTAACACTCCAAGTGAGATTGTGGGGTACCAAGTCTGCTCTCTGTCAAAGAGGTCAGAACAAATTGGCTCACTTCAGGAGACAGAATATTTTTTCTGTCAGATCTTCATAGCCAGGCTAGATTCCAAATCCCATATATATTACTTCCATCTCCTATGTTACTGACTGATGATACGTGAGAATGGAAGAAACATGAAAGAAGAAACATTTGCTCTCCTACTTTGTATTGTCTTTACAAGGAAAGTAAAAGGAGACTTTTGTCTCTGTTAAACCTGATAAATGGCTCTGTGACATCAAACCTGTGTCATTCTTTGTATGAATTATTCCCAGAGCTCTGTGGATTTTACTGCCAAAAAAAAGCAGCACTTCAAGACAGACCGAATAAGCGGTAATTATTAAAAAACTCTTAGATTTAAAAAAGATATCAAAATAATTTCTATTTAATCATGAAGTTATGAAAACTTATATAAAGACTTAATTTATTGCTGTACTAAAAGCATACATATTAAATAATTATACAAAATGTAGTATATTTGCTATCATAGTGTTAATGCATATCAAACCACTAAGCTGGCAGAAGTAAATTGTCAAATTCTGAAAATCCACTTTATTGACTTGTTAACTCAGTCAAAATGGCTGTAGGCTCTTCCTGTGGTACAGAAAAGAAATCATTATTCAAAAAGTTTATTTCAATTACTGATTCAATTTAAGGGGAGAAATTTGGAAAGACTTGATAAAAAGGTAGAAATTACGTTTCCTCTTCCAGCCCATGAATAAAGTTTGGGTATAAAAAGGAGAAGATCTGCTAGTTTTAGAAAAATAAAGTATCTGGTGATTAGAAACAATCTCTTAAATTCATTAATAATAGATGCCGTTTTCTTCCTCTACTAAGAGACCTTTCTTGGTGGTTTGGAAAGACTTGCATGAAGTCAGGCCTAAAGTAACTTCACTTAGATTTAGAACAAAATGAAAAATAAAAACATGATTTTGATGGCATTTCAATTTCCTTTCAAATGCAGCTTTGCATAATTTGTAAGATAATCATTACATAATAAATAAAAATGTAGAATTAATAATTTTCTAACAAATTAAATGTGATAATTAAGGAATTGAATGGTTATAGATTAAGCTTTCTAAATGGTTTACATCAATGCCTTTACATTTAGCATGTCCTCCTGAGTCAGTAAAAACAAATGTCATATACAAGAAATGTCCTTCCTTTAGAAAATCAGCTGGAATGCACCAGTAATAACAGAATTTAAAAAGTTTAAAGCAAATTTTCTACTCACTGATTCAAATCATGATCAAAAACCTGTAGTTTCAATCTCTTTTAATTAAATCAGTTTGCTTAAAGAGCACAATAAACCAAAGAAAACCATTGTTGTACAGATCACCTCAAGAACTAGTAACAGCTTATATTGTGTTTGTTTTGTAAGAAGCTTAGCAAGTGAATTTTGGGGAAGTCCCGAGTACCCAAGAGATTATTGGCCTGAGGCGATGCACCAATTATAAGAACACAAGGGATAGCAGCATTTCTTTTTTCTTCGCTGGCTGTATGAATCCCAAAAGCTAGTTTATGATAATTCTCCACTGTGCCTTTTCTTCTTTCTCTTCCCATAAAATGCAGGCCCAGTAGCAAACGTGAAAAGGTTCTTTGACAGCAAACATGGCAAAATAAAACACGCCCAGCAGAGACAGAAGGTTGGGCACATGAGGAAATTAAATCTGTCAGTGCGTCCCATTGCCCATCAATCTCAAGCTATGATTATTCATTTTCTAAGGTAAGTGCAGAGAATGCTTCAATGAATTAAAGAGAAAGACCTGCACCTGAACCATGTTTCAAGAGTGCAGCTTAATCAATAACATCAGGAAACACTGTGTTTAAATTATGAATATATTTATATTTACTGAAGCTAAGGCTTGTGAAAGATACCCTGGATGACAGGCCTAAAAATTAATTTCTATTATTCCATTTGATCTCAAGCCTGGCAGTGCTAGAGAGGGTATAGGCAATTTCATTTACCTAGATAATGTCCTATAACACTCTGAATACAGTCAGCATTATTTACAAAACCAGCCTATGCCCTTATTTAATGACTTGGCAGTCATGCTAAACAATTGAACCTTTTAGGGAATAGAGTTAGCTGAATGTCAATACATACATATGATTGCCTTTCATCTGCGCAGAGAAATGGTAATTAGGATTTCCATTGAGTTTTCTGACAGAGGAGAAGCTGAATTAAAGCCTATTTATAAATATTTTAATATCATAAAACAGCCTTGGAGCAATCAATTTGAGCAGCACTGTAAATATGCCCTTCATTATATAAAGGTTGGCTGTTTAATAACAATATGCAAATATCTTTGCAAGAGTACTTGCTTTTGTCTCTTCTCTTTGTTTTTCAGGCACAATGTTTCTCCCACTGGGGAAAATGTGCAGACAAGCCTACTATCACTTTCATTGTTTATTTGTATGTATAGGACTTATTTATGTTCTTCAGCTGAATCAAAAACTTATACCCCTGGCAGCTTTCTTCATTAAAACTTCTATTAAAACATGGCTTAGTGTCATGAGAATGTTCATTATTTACAAGTCAATGTTTAGTGGCAGAACCAGAAATTCAGACACTTTTCAGCCTGTATGAATTGCCACAACTCCACTGACTGCAGCTGAGGATCTGTCCCATAAATCCCATTTCTAGCTCACTCATCCATTTGGTCTGTTTGTAGATAGAGCTAATGATCTAGCTCCAAGGCTGACTTGCTGCAACCATAAGTAAATGACTTTATTTTGACTCAGATTTTCTGCCTAAAAAGTAAGTCTGAAAATACCTAGCTTATCCATGTATTGCTTTTTTAATTCAGAAATTCCACTAAAGTTAGAATGGCACAGAGCCAGTAAAAATGAAATCAGAATTAGGATAAGTTTTAACATGCAGATGTAGCTGAAGTCACTAGTAAACCAGTAAGACGCAAGATGTAAAGCTGCAATGACAGGCAAGGGAGACAGACCCCAACAAGCTAGTATTCCTGTTCACCTGCACACCACCAACATGGTTAAAGCCTATGCTCTGCAACAGAAATCAAGAACATTCTGACAATTCTACTGCTAGTAATTTATTCAGCATCATGGTTTTGCATGGAATTGTCTTCCTACTCCACTTAAGAGAGCAATATTATGCATTCTGCATCTTTTCTCTCTTCCTTTAACAAGGTAATTTCAGCCTTCATCATCAACTTGTGGTGGTGTCTTAGGCTTTCAAAAAATTAAATTCCTGTTTTACCCATTATCAGTGCAATCCCTTTAACTCATCTTTCTGAATTTATACACCACTGACACCAATTTATTATTTTTCTTCTTATTCTGAAGCTTGTTGGATTGTCTGAAATCATACACAATGCATAGATCAACAAGTAATTAGTTTAGAATGCCAAGGATCATTTGTGATCTAATTTTTGTGTGGGGTCAAAGTAAAATAAGCACAAAACAATAAGCACAGACAATTCAGTTTGCAAAAGTTCATGAGCAAGAATCACCTCAAGGAATCAGAAAGGAGAAATGGAAGTAACAGTCCAAAGTGAAGGCAATACAGAAACGTTCCTGTTATCTCAATGGGATTTCCCAAAGTGTCCATCACTGAGGACAATTACAACTACAAAATGATAGCTTGAAAATATTTGGAAATGTTGAACTACGAGAACACCACAGGGTATCACTTCAACATGAACTAGCACAGCAGCAAAGCAGTTCTGCACCTGAATTTTTAGTTACAGACCACATAGTACCATGCCATTCTTGGTTACAGGGGAAAATCCTAAGTAGTCCAATCCCTCTGTGGCAGGTGCACAGCTGTTTACCATGGCAAAGTGAGACTTTCACTTCTTGTCTTGAGAGACATTGCAAACCTAATACTTGTTAGAGTCAAGGTTTACATTTTCTTTTCATTTAATCTTTCTACATATCAGTGCTGTTAGGATGCAGAGCATGTTGTCTTCTCCGTTACTTCTATTTCAACTGGGCAGCTCTGTAGAAAACAAGGAAAGCTCACCTGCTTTATTAAAAACTTGAAGGTCACTAAAGTTTTGATAATGGGCTTTAGCTGACATGACTTCAGCAAAGCAAACCAAATGTTAAGCTCTACTTAACTTATATCAGCAGTTCTGTGTGTGTGAACAAGACCTGGGATTGTATAAACATCTGCAAAAGAGCTGGAGTCAAGTCTGGTGCATATTGAGACAAACCCTCAAAATGCAAATACAGAAATCATGCTTTGAGGTAGCTATCCATATTCTCACCAAATGGTCATCTTTATTATGAAGCTAACTTTAATAGGCTGTCTACAATTGGTCAGCCATTCAAGGAAAAATGAAAAATGCTCTTGGGTGAAATAGTATAAGATTCTACTTATGGCTTCTAGGCATTTGCTTTCT
Source organism: Pygoscelis adeliae (assembly GCF_000699105.1). Lineage (NCBI taxonomy): Eukaryota > Metazoa > Chordata > Aves > Sphenisciformes > Spheniscidae > Pygoscelis > Pygoscelis adeliae. The sequence goes on along the minus strand of NW_008825270.1, from coordinate 2,568,567 downwards.
GTCACATTTGAATGGTGTTTTTCTTGGAAGAAACATCCGTTTTGTATTAAATCTGAAGGAAGGGCACTGCTTACTGAATGGACAAGTTGTCTTTTAAGACTGCTTTGACCTACCTGTGCTTACTTTATGAGAACTGACAAAACTGTGAATTTTCAATAAGCCCACTTACCTGGAAGAAATTGCTATTCATCCAGAATGCATTTTTTCCAGAAGCCAAGAAGGGGGAGAACATTTAGAGTTAAGCAGTTGCCATGATATTAGAAGGACATAATTTTAATTGTTCCTAGGAAATGAATATTGTTGTTAAAAGCACAAACTGTGACAGTATTAATTGAAGAACCAGGGTTGTGTCAAAGCTATTTCTTTAGTTCTGGTCAAGATAAGGCTTTGATGTAGATTTCCTAGGTGTCCCCACTTACTGCATTTTTGTTTCTATCTTAGAGCTCATTAAATGGCTTCCTTTCAGACTGAGGTAAACCAGACAATGTGCTCTAGAAGAGAACTACTGTGCTCCAGCTACTAATGGGTACTCACGCTATTGGACAAGACTGGAGCTAGTCTGAAATGGAACCACTGATTAAGTGAATAGTGTGGATTCCAGGTCTTTAGCACCAACTGTTTCAATATCCACTCCTATTGTACCATAATATTTGCCAACATAGCTGTATCTAATTCTCCCAACTGGCAGTTTTGCCAAATGCTTGCTTCATGTTGATCAAGTATACGTAAGACACACTGAAAAACAGTCTATGTTTTTGTCCGTAGGAATAGCCCTTTCAGGGGCTGTATTGAGGAATATGAAGATTTGGAAAAATCTTCAAAACTGTTGGCACACGGTAAACTATTACAGTGAGTTACTTTTTACTTTAGTTCTCACAAGCAGAGACAATATAGAGGAGAAAAATGCCAGTCATCTACCACCTTCTTTCCATGGCCATCCTTTACCAGGTAGAAAGAAGAGTTCTGAGCACTATTGTCAATGGTATATATTAATTTGATGCTTCTGTGTACTCTTATTATATCATTTGTCATGAAAACAGAAGCATATATAAAAGGCCAGGTTTTGACCATCAGTAGATTTGTCAAAGAACAGTGGCTGTGCTCTGGGAAGACAGAAAGTACCTATCTTTCACTAAAATTCTGTAATAAAAATTTTCATGTCGAAGACTCTAATGAGGGTCAGAAGGCAAGATGTTAGTCCGTTCTTATAGTGATCACAAGATTGCAATGAGACATGAGAATATTAGATCATTCCTATGTGGATTTTTTATTTTCTCTTACTGAAGTTGACAAGTAGACACATGAGATTATTAGATGTGGGTCATTAAAGAGAGCTAATGTTCTATCGCACACCTGTAGCAAAGGTTACTTAGTGATGGGATACCACATCTCAACACCAAACTAAGTGTAACATAAAAGTGAACAACTCAAGCTTGTCTCTGCCTACTCTGCTATCAGAATGTACGTAATTACTAATGTACCATCACAACTGTTTAAGCCAGTTCCAAATAATGCTTAATTGTCTTTCTGAGACTACATAACACAATTTCTGCAACTTAGCTGAGTACTGAACAGGTATGGTTCAGGTAACCTATGATCTCAGAATTTATGAACAAGTTATAGTGCATATATACAGATTAACTTTTCCTTTTGAACACCGAGGTTTTATTGCAAACTTTTAAATTAATTCAGGAGTTAGCTTTCTTTTATTGTATTTTTATAACTTGTTTCCCTTCACAATATAAATTTGCAATTTGAAGGTGGAATCTTCATATCATTTAATAAGACCAGGAGGAGAGAATACAATATTAAGAATACTATTCTCTACTGATTGCATTAAAATACTGTTGAAAATAGTATGTAAAGAACACCCTAGATATTGTACAGATCAGGATCCCAGCATGGTAATTGCCTGCATGTAGTAATAAAGACATGAGAAACAAAATATACCAAACAAGCAGGATAAACGAGTGTATTGGACAGAGGATTTGAAGAGGTATGGTTAAAAACAAATAGGATGCATCCAGTACTTAGATATCCAGCAGTAGCTGTAGCAACACTTTGTCCATGAGTTCCTGAAGCCAGGAGCCTGCAATTCTCTGAACTGCAGCATAAGATGCCAACCCAAATTTTCCCATGAGAAGTATTTTACACATTGCAGTAGCATAGTGTAGGAAAGCTAATGGACTAAATTACCGGAGAACTGTTTACCATTTCTGATCCTTAGAAAATATCTGGTCTCCTTTTTCATTTGGGGGGATTTAAATTCCAAAAATAAAAGTTAAAAGTACGTGGGAGTGTTCATTGGTGGCCGACTCAGAAAGTAGAAAAGGTGCAGATGAAACAGAGTGATTCAGACAAGGGAAGAAGTCCTCAATCTGACTTGTCTAGAGACACACAAGTTTCCTGAAGTAATAAATAAACAATAATAAACAAATTACTCATGACCAGTCTATCTTGCATGCCTTTCTGGGGATAAACAGGGAGAAAGCACTGCAACCACAGCAAAACCAGACAAGTTTGGTCTTCTCTGGAAAAGATCCCACCTGACAACTTCATGCCTTCTTTTCCTAGGTGCTAGATTTACATCAGAGCGCTTAATTATTGTCTGTATGAGATTGTGAGACCCAGAAGAAACGCCCTCCAAGATGTGTACGACCTGTAAATATTGGTTTGTGTTTGTGCCAAAGGAGAAGGGAGAGGAGGAGGGATTTTTTTCTTTTTTATCAGAAGATGTAATAGCTTATGACAAGGTCTATTATCCCCTGGAAGGAAAAGGAAAAAAGGGAATGTCTTCATGGTGTAACAAAAGCTAAATCACTTCAACTGTCAGCCTCCATCAAGACACACCAAGCAGGGACAGTGATTGCTAAGCCAATTTTTCCATCAGTTTTTGAAAGGTGCTAGCAAATATAAATAAGGAAATGGGGATGAATGAGACTCTACAGGCATTATTATGGTTGATTTCTGTAGACATAATCTATTCCTTCTGATAATTTTAATGTCATTTAGGAGAGCTATGCTAGGAGCAGAATGCAGCTCTGCTCCAGAGTGCCGAGAAACATAAAGTAGTATTTCTGTTTATGCTAATACAATTTGAAAAGAGTGTCCCTTCATCCCTGGAGGTTTATCTATCAAAGGACAGCATAGGTCACTTTCCTGAATCAATGTTTAGGGTAGATTTATGCATTGTCTATCATCTGTAAATTAGGTAACCTATATTAATACAATTTCAAATGTTGGTCACCTTTCTGTATCGCAAAAGTTCTCAAAGCAATTCAAAGCCTGTTTCCATATAGTACTGAAGCAGTTTGCCTGCTTCTGGAAGAAGGTGGAAGCCAGCCAGTAGGCAGTATCACTTGGGCTGCCTGGCAGCAGGTTCTCAGCAAGCCTCTCCAGTTGTGAAATGCAGCCACTAGAATATCTTCCGTGTCCATGCTTTGCAGCTTCGGTGTTAGTCAGCCTGAGAATTCATAAGGATATATGGCATAGAAAACTAATCTGTCCCAAAAGGAGGGACGACTGCATTATTTTTTTGGCTAAGACGAAAGTGTATGCTTCTTTGAAAAAGAAGAGGGGGGAATCTGTGGATTTGCAGCTTGCATTTACACATCTAGTCATTTGAGCTCTTATTAGAACAGGTAGCATAGTTTGTTACCTCTTTGCCTGAGGTAGCTACTGATCACAGTATCTTCCTATTCAACTTTTTTTACCTACTTCATCAAAGTGGGTCAAAATAGTTGCTCGAAACTGTCAAGATAATTTGACTCTTTGAATTCTTGTCTTGGCAGTGTAGAGATGTACGGAGATGAAGGAACAGAGAAGAAAATATGACAAGTATGTTTTCCCAAATCTTGAAAAGAGGGGTGGATAAGTGTAAGGGCTTGGCCAAGACAAAGAACAGAAAGCTTTGACAAGGTTAACGATACATTAGCTTGCTTAGTTCTAGGGGTAACAACTGGGCCTGGTTTTTGCACAGGATAGCAAATACCCATGATACGAAAACCAGAAAGTCCAAGCTCTCTTCAAAGAGCTGCCTGATGGATGTCAGTCAGCTCCCCAATCTGTCTTTTAGTGTCATCTGTACGATGGGGATAGTAAAAAGTACGATAATAAACCCATGTTTGAGGCTCCTATGTGGGAGTTGGTAACTCCTTATGTTAGGAATTACATATGTTGAACATAGCCCTTTAATCAGAAATCTTATAATTGCTTTTTTTTTTAGTTCTGTGTTTGTTTTCAGCTTCATTAGAAGGGATTTTTTTCTTTAAATTATTTGAAAGTGAATGTTAACAAGCAATAATAGCAGGAAAAAGAACCCATGTTCTAGATACAGGACACACCTTTCAGTAATATCAATTAGCAGCACTAGTTTCACTGAAATCAATGGGAATTTAGTCATTGACTTCAAGAGTGCTGAAAGGCCACTGAGGATGTTTTAGGTGGAGAAATGTTAGCTCTTGAAAGGAAACCTGGAGAGATTTTCAGGCAAGGGTTTTCTTTTGTCTGTAGCAATCTCACTGCTTTCCATAGGGATCTCTAATGAGGAGAAAGAAGAAGAAACTGCTCAAGCTGGGACCTATGGGATAAGAGTGTATAATCCATTTTGAACAAATTAAAAATCAGGTATCAGCTATAACTGTGCTCCTTCATTTTGATATGTAAAAGAGAATTTGGAGTCCTAAGAAAACTCAAAATACTGTTAAAATTTACAGACACCAGTTTTTAACTTCACAATAGCATTCATCACTTTTCTGATGTGTTTCAAGACCTAAAATTACTATTCACTTTGTATTTCTAGTTTCAGAGACTCATCTCCTGAGTTTTGAACAAATATGTTTTCAGCTATTTTTACATGTCTGTAGCTCCACAGGGCCACCATGATTGACAGCTATGTGACTCTCAATAGTAAGAATCCAGGCTGGTATTTGTACAATCAGTTGAGAGGGCAAAAAAATGTTGATTATGGCATTTTCTACCAATTCAGACCAGCATGTATCTAAGTTTTGCTGCATAGGGGATTTAATGAAAAAAAGATCTTAACATAAGCTTCCCTTCCTGGAAATTGGAGTTTTGAACAGTCACCTGCTTTATCAAGAGCCCAAATTGTCACTGATTAGCATTGCTAAGGTGAGCTCTTAAATGATATGGCAATTGGCTCCTGCAAGAGCCTTCAGATGCAGACCTCTGCATCTTCCTTCTTCAGCCAAACTTAACAAAACAGTGAATATAAGCATGACATGGAATGTCAGGCATCTAGTTAAACCTTCTAAACTCCAATATATAATTAGGCTCAGAAATGCCTAGGAAGCGTTCTCCAAAACAGCAAGTGTTATGGTGTCATATGGTTGCAAGACCCTTAATTGTGGTTGTGCCATGTCCTGGGGCTTGGTGTTCTCAATCATTACTGACTGTGATCCACTTCAGCTTTTCACTGCTAGGGATTTTGGACCTAGTGCTTCTAGTTTTGCCATTTATATATAGCCATCCAAGGTGGCAATCTCATTTGATCACAGTGTGGATTCTTGCGACACCTTTGTGTCTATTTGTGACTACTATTTCCCACCAGTGAGGTGCATAACAGTATGACCCTGAGGTGATTGCAGCTTTCAAGACCCTGAATAATACTGAGGGTTTTTTTGTCTGCCTTCACTGTCCCTCTATACTTCTGTAAGTCTCCAAAGACTCTGGCATGTATTTCTACCAGTGAGGAAGGTCTTGTTTTCAGTTTTCTGTTCAACAAAATGTCAGCAAGTCATAGATAATGCTTTCAGCTATAGAATCAGCATTGCTTCAACCACCTTCACATTTTGCAAACTGTAATTCTAGAAATGTTTTTGTTGTTCTTGTCTTCCACCCGGTATATTTTCTTACTTCACTTGTATTTACTTCTATTCTTAGATCATTTTCCTCCTATGAATGTGATATTTTGAACTTACTGCCCATAATTTAAAATTAGCCCACATATGCCTTCAATTATGATGAAATGTCTGGAGAATGCCTAAATTAATCTTTTAAAATACATCATTACTCCAAGTTAACTGGCAAGATTTAACATGAAATAAAAAATTCTGGTGAAGATCAGTCCCAGAGTTTATAAAAGTCTCGGGAAAAAATGTGGGAATCTCAGGGGTTTAGGATTTGCGAAAGCCATTCTCAGCCCATGCTTTGGCTGCAGATTTTTCTTCCACACATCCACAAGGTGCTGAGAACTTGTCTCTTGATTGCTGTGACAGCACAGCATCTTGCAAACAGCATTTGACACTTCAGAGGCTCAGGATCAAGTGCTCCTCCCTGTATCTTTAGAACCGGTTGGATTCACTGTGGAGAGGCGTCTTCACCTTCCCTCAGAGTATGACCCAGGCGGCTGACAGAGGAGCACACAGCAGTCTGCATAGGTCTGTCAAATTCTGAGTTATCAGATACTGTAAGGAAAGTGAGAGGAAGGAGGATATTTTTGAGATACTGAAGCACTTCCATGGAAAAGGTCTACTAAGAACCTCTGGGCACTGCTGTTATAATAATTACGTGTTGAGAATGGAGAAAAAGCCATATGTAAAGTAAAAATAATAATATCATAACACCAGATACAAAAACCTGACAAGCTCCATTACTATAAGATAGCAGAAAAACATTTGTATTGAGAGCTGATGGAATGCTTGACTTATATAATCACCTTGTTCACATTTTCCTCTGCATCCAAACTAATGAGACGATCTTGTGCATATAAAAAGTACATATACAGACATGAAATTCCTTACGCAACTTTTTAAGGTAAGTAAGTACATAGCTGTACTTAGAGAAAGACTGTAGACAAACAAACAACATAGATTCTATAGATGGCTGGACAGAATGAAAGGTAAATTATTACAGAAATGTTTGGACATCTTAAAACAACAAACAGTTCAATACGATTTATTTAGTCAGGGTAGACTAAAATTCACTAGTATAATAACAGAACCATTTGTCTTAGCAAGTATCTTGTTATTGGTGATCAATAATGTAGCTGAGATGACTGATGGCTTTGTTTTCCTGTGGTGCCTCAGCCAGTCTAAATTATTTATTTGACATGCTGCCTCTTGGCAAATGCAAGGAAACAGTGATAAGAAATTTGCATTGCTCTGATATATACCTCTGAATGAATATAAGCTATTCCTCAAGCTTTTGGTGAATGACACATGGCTGTAGTTTGAGGGACAGTTTTGCTGACCGGAATGTTTTTGTCTCCTGTCATGAATAGCAATGTAGACATCAGAACGAAAACCAAGGAGGAGTTGCACGTGGCAGAGGAGAACATGATGGCATTTGCAGAAATATCCAGAATTTGGATGCCTCTGAATACTCAAGAATCTGCCCCAGTTTGCCAAGAGCTTTAAGTTGTTATAGCCAATTTAATTAGTGTTGAGACAGGGAAAAAGGTAAAATAATAAAAGACTGTAAGAATTTAATAGCAGGACAGGGTGTTGTGGTTTAACCTCAGCTGGCAACTGAGCACCACACAGCCGCTCGCTCACGCCCCGCTCCCCCGCCCTGGGATGGGGGAAAGAATTGGAAAAGTGAAAAAACTCATGGGTTGAGATAACAGTTTAGTAATTGAAATAAAATAATAATAATAATAATGATATTAATAATAAAAAGAATATAGAAAGCAAGTGATGCACAATGCAATTGCTCACCACCTGCCGACCAATGCCCAGCCAGTCCCTGAGCAGTGGCCCCCCCAGCCAGCTTTCCCCCAGTTTATGTATTGGGCATGACGTCACATGGTATGGAATGTTTCTTTGGCCCGTTTGGCTGTGCACCCTCCCAGCTTCTGGTGCACCTCCAGCCTTCTCAGTCAGCAGAGCGTGGGAAGCTGAAAAGTCCTTGACTAGTGTAAGCACTACTTAACACATTGATGTTTTAGTTGTTGCTATCAACATTATTCTCATCCTAAATCCAAAACACAGCACTATATCAGGTACTAGGAAGAAAATTAACTCTGTCCCAGTGGAAACCAGGACACAGGGCAAAAGTCTCCCAAGCTCGCTAAGCTCACTCTACTGCCCCTGACAATGGCCAACAGTGGAAGTTGAGGTGAAGAAGGAATATAAGAGTATAGCCAGTACAGAACAATATTTCCCCTTCTGTATTTTGCCATTTCTGTGTCATCTGTTCTCCAAGCTGAGTTCTACTATTAAATATATGCAAGCCTTTCAATATCTCCAGGCATCCTTGCTCTTCTCTGTACTGTTTTAGCTGTCTTACAGCCTATTCAAGATATGGTGACCAAAAGTGCACTCAAGGTGTGGGTGTAAATGGATTTGCACACTGGTGTAACAATATTCATTTTTTCTCTATATGCTTTCTTAATACGTAAGTCAAAATATTTTATTCATTTTTTTAATATTTAATTCTATTTCATAACATTATTTTAAACTGTTGCTGGGCGTGAAGCTGGTATTTTCAGAGGTCTATCCACAATAAGTCCAGTGTCTCTTCCTTAAGTGTTAAGAAAAATAATAATTTAGAGATGGTAGTTGTGCATTGGTTTCTCCTTACGTGTTACTTTGCATTTTTTTACATTTAATTTAATTTGCTGTTTTATAACCCAGTTGCTTAGACTCTTCTACAAAACTTCATTGTCTGGTCTCCTCTTGAATAATTTTGTATGGTCTGCAGACTTTGTCTTCTCACTATTTACCTTTTTTATTAGATCACTTAGGATTACTTTCAGTGGCACAGGTCTCAGTACAGATTCCTGTGTGGGACAACAAAGAAACTCCCACCTTGTGTAAAGGCAGGATGAAAATACATTGGTAGAGACAAAGATTAACCATGACAAGGCTGGGGAAACATGCCTTTTTTGGATGACTGTTCTATAGCTTTCCTTCTCTTTGCCTTAACATCGTAGACATTTAGAAGTTCTGCTGTCTAACTATCCTACTAAAATGAATGTAATCTTCACCTCCACTATATGCTCATGTGTGGTATTCTCACAGAGGCACTGCAAAGCACAAAATCTCTTCTGTACATGGAGCAGCTCCAGAAAGTATTTGAGCTCACACTGGCAGGTTGTCGGCAGCTCACTCACACAGATTATGTTTCTTCATACCCCTTTCAGTGCAGAGCTGCACATGTAACAAGCTCACATCCCCTCCAAAAAGTGGCAGTTCTGGAAGTGAGCTTCCATTAACACCAAAAATAACACTTGGCTAACCTGGTAACAGCATTTTGAGAAATTTTGTTTCTGGGACATATGATCATTAGAAATGATGCCAATTCTTTATATGAACATGAGTGTTAACGCTGATGTTTGTTAGCAGTGAGACCCAAGGCAGGCATTTTCCTAATCAAAGGCCAACTTGTACACAACTCCCATGTCAGAAGCTGGTCACTGTAACTGGACAGAGTTGATGGAATTACAGGACTGCCTCTGGAAAATGTAGACAGTAACCTCATCAATCACCCATTTCAGGCTCAGGTAAATTAAAAATTCCCACTCTTGTTGCCGCTATGGCACTCTGCCTGGTGGGTTTTTTTCTTCAGTGAGGGAGTGCCAGTGCTAGCCCAAAGCACTGCTACCAGCCTGGAGAATGTGCTCCTGGCACTATGGTGGTGCATGGCAGCCTTCAGGTCCTCCAGCACCCGCAGCTGTGGCAAGGCTCGGCATTTGCCTGGCTCTGCCAGGACACCTAGGGCTCAGTGCTGGAGGATGGCAGAGGGGTTTTGCTCTTTTGTAGTTCACAACTGGAGACTACCACGCTGACTTTCCACTGCAACTTTTCCAGTATTAATAAACGAAGTTGGTGGGCGTGCTCATGTCTGGCTCCTGACTAGTTTTGTGATACATGACTTCCAGTATCTTTGGTCTTGAGATCTGCAGTGTAGCAAAGTGAATCTCTGAGTGCTGGAAATACTGTATTGTGTCTTGCTGTGAATCCTACACAGCAGCTAACAGCACTTTGAAACTTTTTTTTATTGTTCCTATTCAGAGAAAACTAATGTGCTTTGAAGAGCTAAGGCAGAATGGACAATTACTAATGCTGTTGAAAACAATTAGTTCTCATTTGCTTAACACCATTTCCTAATGCACAGCTGTAAAACTTTTCACAGGACCTTTAAAACAGAATCTATTTTCCTTGGCTATTTCCTAAGAATTCAAACTGCATGCAGAACCTGACATGCAATCAAGCTAATTCAGGTCGATATCCATTTTCTTTCAGTTAAATAGCAATTTTAACACAGTGACACAAACTGTGGAATCACAAACAGCTACCATGTATCTATATGTCCATGTGCTGAACATGCACACATAGTGAGGACATGACTCAGCTACCTTTAGTCATACTGAATGAAACTCACCCGTATAGCTCATTAAGTAAAACAAAGAATATTACCAGTCATTAAGACACAACCAGTCTGAGAATCATTCAACCTCAGACAAAAACATCGTTTACATTTACATTTCATTTACAAAGATGTGAGTTAAACACTTTACGAATCTGGTGTCTGATCTCGTTTGGGAAAGTGGATATGAGAAGATATTCTTCTCTAGCCACAAGAGTTAAAGCTGGAACATGTGAGATAAAAAACAAACCCTACATAAAATGCCCCTAAAAAAGCCCCACAAAAAAATACCCACTTGTCTGCAAAAGGACCTTCTGCTCTGTTTTTAGCACCACACAGTAATGGAAGGTGATGGCTGGAATCTGCACAACAATTCTGCACCCAGCTGAAATATTGCCAAAAAGGCTTAGGAAACCATGAGGGAAGGAACTGTCAGAAGTTTGCCTAAAGACCACATCTAACTATTTGTGAGTAGAACTGTGAGATGTCCAGGACTTAATTTTACATGTCATCCAAAAAATGCCACACTCCCCCAGATGACATAACAAATTATTCATGCATAAACTTAACTACCCATATGACATTTATCACAAACTTCTATCTGCATTGGCTGGTTATGATAGTCTGAAGTCTGAGCTTTTAATGTGGCTCTGATGCAGTCATTAAAACAAATCAGGGACAGATAAAATTAATAATTACTTCATCTTTTTGCAACTAAAATAGCTTTTGCTTTGGTAACTGTTTTCAAGGCTGCTTGAGATTTTGCTAATGCATCACTCCACAGAGGTATTTTTTACCTGAAAGTGACTGACTTAATTTTGCTGGATCATGGTTTACAGGACACAGCTAAAATGATTAAGTTCTATTTGTTGCTAGGTCTCAATGTATCATTTGCTTGTGTTTGGAAAGAAGATGAGTGCTAGCGAGTGAAAAGGAGGAAAAGATGCATAGCAGAACAAAATTATTGGGATGAATGATGGACTACATATGAAGCACATACAAACGGTTGCAGACAACAAGGAAGCCTGAAAAATGGAACTGGGCAAGCATTTCCATTAGGTCAGGGTGCGCTTTATTTTCATACACTCACCTGACTCCTTTTCTTCCTATTTCTCTGAAAATCAATACAGGATTATCACCACAATAAGATGGCTTTCACCAAATGCTTCTTTCAAGTGGTCCATGAGGATGTTTTCCTCTACATCCTTGTTTGATATTTTATGTTTGTGTCTTGTTGCCAGACTTATTTTCCTGAGGTTTCAGATAT
>NW_008825270.1:2533086-2556949 GCF_000699105.1 Pygoscelis adeliae | reverse complement strand
GAAAGAGATGTAGTAATAAAATAACATTTTCCCAATGTTAATGAGCTCAGAACCAAAAAAAAAAAAAAAGAAAACCCTCTTTATTTTACATAGAGGAAAATTTAAGGTGCAAAGAGAGGTGCAAAGACCTATTCTTTATTAATAGAAGATCTTCAGTGAAACTGCAGATTTCTCTGGCTTAGTGACCTGTGCTGGCTGCAAGATCTTACTGTAGAACTGGTATCAGTGAACATCAACATTACAAAACCACTCTATGCATCTGCCTTGTTGGCAGTCTCAGTAGAAGAGTTAAGGACTTCAAAATTGATAGCAGGTGAGTATTTCAGTGAAGGATCAGTAGCAAATTTGCATATAAAGAAATAATTGCCTGTGAACACACAGACAACTTTAGGCTCTGGGGATATTAAGCCAACACCTATGCAAATCCCATGAGACTGCTCAACCCATAGTCATCTAGAAGACAGTGAAGTCTAACCCATGAGCTATGAACTCTAGTATAATTTAACACTTGTGAAAGATAAAGTCTGTACTTGCTCATCACTCATGCTCATTCTATAATTCCAAAAAGTCATGACCCATTTCTTCATCTAGTAGGAATGAAGGCAAGGTTTTGACTTACATATCTACTGCTAGCTTAATGATTGTAAGGTAACCTACCCGGCAAACAGCTACCTAAGCATGCATAGAACAATCCCAGACTCAGACCAGGGCTGATTTGTGAGAACAGAGTGAGCCTGTAGTAGTTCCAGTATATGTTAGATTCTTCCCATTTTCTTCATTAGAAATATTGATGTGTATGTGAATTTACAATACTTCGGAGAAAGATTCCTCCCAAGTGGTCTTCCGTGCATTTATTTAAATATACATTTACCTACCACTGGTTGCCTCATGGCAGAGGAACTATGCTGGGGATGTAAAACATTAGTGTTTAAACAATTAGTGTTTAAACAATAGCAAATGGTGCTCACTCCCGAGATGTGCGGGTTGGGGAGAGAAATGGGCATGGATGAATGAAAGCTCCTGACCCTCCCAGTATATGAGAAACTGCCTGCATCTCTCTCATTTCCAGCAGACTCGTGACAATATCCCTAATGCATTCAAACAAACTGTTTTGAAGCATGATGGATTCATACCTTGTGCACAAGAGCTACTTCTTCTGCAGCAAAACAGAATGAAGGAAAAAGGAACAGAATCATAGAACCATGGAACCATAGAAGATAGAACAGCTCAGGATGGAATGGACCTTGAAAGATCATCTGGTCCAACCTTTTGTGGGAAAGGGGGCACAGAACCATAGAACAGCAAGACTTAACATTCTTTCCCTCTAATGCACTCACAGCACATGAACACAATTAAGGGCCGGGATTGGCCACCCTTACTTGCCATGATTTCCAGGGCATACCTGTGAGAGAAACATTATTTACCATGGGTAAGAATACTAGGATTTGACCCTTAACCATATACAGTATATAGTCACAGTATATTATTCTACTAAGCAAGATTCTACATTTTTTGTTCTCCTCTTTAATAATGTTTATTTATGGTTTGAAAACAAACTTCAAAAGGTCTTGCTTAGAGAAATTTTTCTTCCTTCTTTACTGTTTTTCTCTCTCTTGCTTTCATTGCTGTTATAATCCAACCCCCTCTTCTGCCAGTCTCCGTATCAAATCTGAGCTTTTGTACTAGGCTTAATACAATTTGCACAAGAGAATGAGACTGACTGTCACCCATGGTTTGGGTCATCTGAAGGATAACATCTATTGAAAGAACTGTGTGAATTTTACCCATGGAAATAGTGAGGGGGGAAAGTTTAAAAGAGTTTAATTAATTTGCATCCCTAAAGGTGACTTGTTAGCACTGTTGAGAATTAGGGTGCTAATGTGACTGTGAAGGCTACATGGGTTGATTTGGTGTCATACTGAATTATGGCCGCCTGTATCCATGTCAAACAATGTATCTCTGAGGGGAGGGTGTGGAAAGTCGAGGATAATTTCTAGAGGCACTATCAATATCCCTAAAGTTGCTACCTTAGTGTTTGCTAAATACACCAAGCAGCTTTGCAGCTGAGAAGGAACAATTTAGAGCCGAAACATTCAGGGTCCCTGAAACCACAGAAAGCTATTGCAAATTGTTGGGAGAGAGATAGAGGAGAAACCCCCACCAGATTTTTTTAATGGTTTAAAAACCATTAAAATGGCATTATTGCTTCATTTTACATTGCATATCAGATGGAAGATCAATGCATCAGCTTCAGTGACTGAGATAAATCTCTACAGCCAGGCACAGCTTCTTGCAAAGAATTTGTATTGCCACTGAATATCCTGAAAATTATATATGGAGGGTGAGTGCTTGACCTCCCAGAGATTATTGTGGAGTCAACAGGCTCCTTTAAAAGGACAATTTTCTGAGGACAGGCACAACTAATGGTCTCATCCCAGCCGAACAATAAACTTAAAAAAATAACTACCCCAAACTTAGGAAAGAACAGCAGATTATTCTTGCCATAATGAGGTGCATCTGATGGATCGCTAAGTATCTAATAACTGTTCTGTCGATCTTGTTAAATGTCTAATCAGAACTCCTCCTTCCTGCCACCTGAGAACAGCCTGGTTTTTGTGTTACTACCATGTTCAGAAAGACCAATTACCCACCTGCTTGAATACCATATCTGCTGGCAAGGTAGAACAGTTCATTAATACTTGTAGTCTTGCATCTGGATTGTGCATGGATAGCCTGAGAACCCAGTGTTTTGCAAGAGATCAGTAGGCAATCTGAACTGTGCTGCAGTATGCTAAAGCACATGTGTTCTAGCTGCATCAGGAGAAAAAGTAATCATCCTGTCCACCAACAGCGCAGATAATTGTGCACTCTCACTCTCAAATCTCAAATACAAAGTGGGGGGAAGGAACTCTCCTTGATTTTAGCAAGTCATAGGACACACTGGCAGATGTGTGAGCTTTATCAGAGTTTACTTTGGCATGAAAGATTAACTCAAGGGATAAAATGATTCAGTGATAAGGGTGCTAAAAAAGGTGCTCACATATTATCTTAACTTTCTTCCTCAGTTCAAGTAGTTGTTTTATAGGTAGCTGTCTTGCAACATCTACTATGTTTTATTCTGCTCCAAAAGGAAAGAGAGGGCATAGATTACCATCCTTGCGCTCTGCTCTAAGCTCAGCAGCTTAAGTTTACTGGATCTGCGGTAATCTTCAGTAGTGAAAGCATTAGTATTCCTCATAGTATCATATCTAATCTAATCTAAGAGGTGATGACTTTATTATTTGCCTAAATACCTGATTCTTTTTGAATACTACATAACTGGAATAATATTCAGTGCCTGTGACTTCCCCTTGTGTTCTGGGTTACAAACAAATTTCTTATTACCTCTTTTAAAAGTGCCATCTGAATTTTCACTAGGTTTATTTCTTTTTGTGGAGCTGTGACAAAAAAATAACTAGAAGCACTGGATTGGCCTCCTTTGCACAACTCATTGCATCAGAACTTTCTCTTAATCTTTGCCTCTCCACTACAGTTTTGTTTGACATCTCATGCATGAGATGTGCACTTTGCATGAAATGTATACTTGCAGTTTCTATTATTTTACTTTAGTCCTTCATGTTATTTTGGTGTTCACTGTGTCTTTGGCCTGGTTACACTGATGGCAAAATCCCCAGTTTCTATATTTTTAATCATTTTATAAAAGTTGTAGATAGGATTAACCTGTCTAGGTTTGGACTAGGGATCAAGATATTCTGAATTCAGTGATATATGTCTGGAAATTGGTTATGCAGAAATGTAGTTCAGATACTGATTTGTTTGCACCTGTACAGCTCCACTTGCTTTGGTGGGGTAGCACTGGGGAGACCCGAGCTCTTAAAGTGGTCCGAGGTCCCACTGCCATGCACACTATGCAGCCCTGGAAAAGGGGAGTAAAACAGCAGAACCTGGATGGGACCATGGTAAATTTATCAGAACTACGGTTCTTCTTTAGTTCCCATTTTTTATAGAACATCTGTGACAATTATACTGTTTACAAAAGTAAAGGGTTATTAAAATCTGGTTGAGGGAAGCCAACAGGATAGTCACCATCTCCCTGACACTTCTCCCATGAGCTGTATTCCTGCCCTGAACTACCCAGTTCTACTGCTCTGGTATTGTTGGGTCCATGAGATGCACCAGCGCATTTTGTTTTTGCGAGCGAACTCTGCCTCTGTCATTTCACTCTGAGTCATCGAGAAGCTACATTTGTGTGAGATCATGCTGAGGTTTTAAAAGAGGAGGTGCTAGATGAAGTGGCTAAAAGGGATTTCAGAAAGAGGATTCGTTTGGGTCATTACACTGTGATAGGCACTGTGGGCCAAACCAATGCCCTCAAAGGTGGAAAACAAATGCCTAGTTAGTCTAGTGCCCTTAGTCTGTATGTCCATAGCCACCATACCACATGTCGGCACCTCTACTTTTAAGGTGAAGCATCCAGGATACAGTTTCTTCCAGTTCCTGGAATGACATCCAGTGTCTCCTCGAGATGCTGATACTCCCATCCAGCAGTGTTTAACAAAAGCTCTTGGGACTCGGACCATCTTTTTTTCCTTTTCAGATGCTTTCCTTATAAAGCAGGGAACATTCATCCTGCATCTTTCAAATCAATACCAAGGCAGCAGGGTGATCTGCATACAAATCGACTTGCAAATTTACACCCTGTCTGACTCTGCCAACACGATTAAAAATCATTCATGAAACAACAACTCCCTGTAATCACATCCAGCCAGATTTCAATAATAACTCAGGCATATAAAAGCCTCTTGGTTTCATGTGTGTTGAAAATATTTTCTTCTCATTTTCTACCTCTTCCTTGGATAGTAACTTCCCATGTTCTTGAAAGCTTTCTGCTCTGTATGGGCTTTATCATCCATCCTCCAAAAACTCCATCTACTTACTGACTGGAAATATTTTTCCTACTAACCAAAAGAAAAGGTGATTGTTTATACCCCAATCTGATAGCAGGATTTTAAAAACCCCTGAGTCATCACCACTTCACCACAGATCCTAGTCACTGCCTTCAATAAAAGTCATTGCCCCCAAATTGTTGCTAAATTTTGATGCACAATGAGCCTGGTAGGTATAATTCTGCTCTCTACGGACAGTTGTCTATTTCAGAAAAGCCATCAGGATCCTATTTAACATCTTACAAACATTGTTTGATCTTTAGTAAGCAAAGCAGTTAGACTTCTTCACTAGGCAGCTTTGATTTTTGCTTCAGATTATGATGTGTCTATGTAATTAAATGTAGTGCTCGCTGTCTATTATTACACTACGTTTTTCCTGCTTGACAGATCTATCTTGATACAGTGCCATCTTCAGTTATTGTGGAAATGGCCAGAGCAGTGAAAAGGGGCTTTTTTTGTAAATTGAAACAATACATAAACGCAAAAAAGCATACTTCATTCTGCAGTTCCTTTCGTCCAGGAGAGCTGAGACAGGACTTGGGAGCTGTGAACAATTTTTGCTTCTCAGTGACAGTGCTGTGAAAGACCGATACTAGCCGGAGTTCTTGATCGCCTCATGGGGACTATCTGTCACCATCTGTCAGGGGCAATTCCTACATTTTCAGCTTTAGAAAGAGTAGTTACAGGCTGCAAGTATAATGGGGTGCATGAGTTTGGAGGGCAAAGCAAGGTTTTTGGCAAGCATACTAAATAAGCACTGCAGACTGAATTCAGTCTGAAGAACCTGAAACCGACTTGTATCTTTTTAGTCACTTAACTATTTCAGTGCTGAGGGCATAGATCTGAAACTCAGCCCAAACTACCCCCAAAGTGATATGATATAAAAAGCCACAGTGTCTCTGTTGTATTTTTTATCACAGCGCTTTTATACAAACACAGCTATTAATTAAACATTCTGGAAAAGTATCACTGTTAATAATTTTTCTTTTTACTCTCTTCATATTAGGAGGGAAAGATGTTGGCAATCGCAGCAGGAAGTATGCAAGAAGAGAGGAATAAACTGAGATGCTCAGAATGAGACTCAGTAGCTCCATCTAAGTCACTTTCAATACAGCAAGCTGGAACAGCACAATTGTTTGGTTTCCCTTGTGCAAATAGTAAAACTGGCCTCAGCACTCATCATATATAATGTACAAAAGGAGCAATCCCTGTTTCTTGAGTGTTTTATGAAGAATATGTCTTGTAAATGTCCAAATACAAGGCAGTTTGAAACAGTGAAACAGATATGAAAGCAACTACCAAGTGGTTGCTTCTCCATTACATGGCAAGAAGCACGCATGTATTGCTGCCTGCTGGCAGGGAGGAAGAGTTTCTCAGCAATGCCAATTCTTCCATTGTCATTACTTAATAATGCCATTATTTATTCGTGCTGCTTCAACTGTGAGCAGTTGGGCTGCTGCAGGCATGGGAAGGGGAGATTGCGGGCTGTGTTAGGCCTGAGAGCTGTAGTGAGTGAGTTGCTCTTACAGCTGCTGGAGGGATGGGCTCTTAGAGAGGGGGTACAGTAATTACTGGTGCTGCTGGGAAGGAGTACTCCATGGACCATCACTACCTCTAACATCATCCGATCCTACTCCTGGCATCAGGAACCAACCTGTTGAAGATGATCTTAAGTTTTACTGAATCTTTAGGTTATGAAATAATCAACTATAAGAACATTTTGATTCTAATAAGTTAGCTCTTATGGTAGCGTTATGTATAGGTTGCTGTGTTACTTATTATTTGAGGCCGTGTTGCTTGAAGTCCCTATTCTCTATTCTCTGGACTCTCTAAACCATAACCAGAGCCTCTAGGTTCTATTGTTTATGGGATGAATTATTTGACAACCTGGCAAGGTAGATATCTAGTTCGCCAACTTGGCAACAGAACCTACTTTTAAGGTGTCCTGAAGTGAACTGCTTTCATTATAATACTAAAAAACACACCCACAGGTCAAGAAGACCCTTGCCCAGGTGAAGACCCTTCCCCCGCGCAAGCGTAGTAACAGAAGAGAATGACATAACCGATATTATAATTATATGCAAATCACTAACCAATCATTGTAACTGGGAGTGTACTACCTTATAATTTTTGTGTATAAATGTAACGGTGATCTAGCCATAGGTGTGCTTGATTTGTGGAAATTCCACCTTGCACCCGGCGCCGTAATAAAGAATGCCTGCTTTCTAAAACTCCAAAATTGAGTCTTAGAGAGTTCTTTATCTGCCGATTTACGGTAACAAACCTGACTTTCTGGGGCTGGCAAAAGGCATTGCAAAGTAAACGGCTGGAATGTGACTATTTGCTGCTCTCAATGGTCTGCTGCCCTCACCCACAGCCTACTTTGCTATGTCTATGGCCTTGGGCTCATCAGTCCCTGTATGATAGATATACAGTTAACCAGTGAATTAGCAGTGGTTAGGAACAGCGTGTGGTTGGCTTGGCAGACAGTACCTTGCTTTAGCCACTTAAAACTGCTGAAGAATGCTTTTATGCTAAAATGAATCTGACCCAAGAGCCTATGTTAGGAAATAAGACCTTAGACTTGCAGGGCTTAGACCCACTGGGATCTGGGGTGCAGAAGTGATAAAAGAATTTCAATGCAGTTTGGCAGGAACACAAAAGAGAGAAATCAGACAATACTAACTGAAGTGCTCGCTTCCTGTATTTGAAGGAATAATAAAATGGTTTCTAGGTTAAAATGCCCTGCAACCCCTTTAATTCTCTTGCTTTATACAATGGCCTCTTAAACCGTACCTATGCTGACGGAATCAAAATAGAAAGCAAGGAGGTCTGCTGAATACATGGGCCTAGAACTCACCTGTTCAGAAAATACCCCCAGCACAGGTAATCAAAAACATCCTGTTAATGAAGCCATAATATGTCATTTTGATTTTCAGACTCTAGCTATTCATTCAAAGGGACTCCTTATGCATGGAGCTCACTTAAAATGAAGACTGAAAAGCCCCTTCAAGGGAATTGAATCCATTCACTTGCACCAAAGCAACTACTTTTTATGTTTGCAACACACGCTCTTAACATACTTGTATGTTCAAAATACGCAAACCAGACTGACTCTCGTGACCAAGCTATATTTGCTTAATAGAAGTTTTTCTCACGGAAAAGGGCTGTGACTATGAGTATGTTAAGGCAAACTGAAACTCGATGCTGCTAATGCTATCACTCATGCACTAAGAACACGGATCCATTGTGTAACGTAGGACAAACCACAAGCAGGGACTTCCTGTTTCGACATTGATATTGTTTGGAGATACTGAAGAAGAGAGATAATACAGAAATGCAAAGTGCTTTATGTAGTGCAGGTCTGTGGATTTACATGGTCACAGCACTGGCCTTTAATTGAGATCAGCTTCTACTGGTAGAGCTGGAGGCAGCACTGTTGGGATGGTGAAGATGACGAGCTGTGAAATGTTGCAAGCTCTTCCCTGAAAATTTTGTCTCTACTAATAAATCCCAACATACTTGGTAAATTCCAAGGGCACTGAAACATGATTGCTAGAATGGCACCTGGCACTTGGCCCATGCCAAGTAGCACTTTCCCGAATTATTCCTGGGCTTTGCTTATTCTCAATAAGCAGTTTGCATGCAGCACCCTGTTTCGGAAGCTAACAGAATAAACCTGCATAGGCATGAGACATTGTTTGCCAGCTGGCATCAGTACCTGGGAACGTTCGTGCACACATTACATTTACTACCATAGATGTAGCTAAAGTGTCTGATGCATTGGGTGTGTTAATGAGGGATTGCAGCCCTCTTGGTCCCTTGGCAGTTCTGCACCTGTTTAAAGCAAGTACTGTTTGTCATAAAGGAGAAACCGTAGAGAAAATAAGGCATGAAAATGAAATTATTTCTAAAGTATTTGGCTTGGACTTCTTAATAAACTCAGGTTTGGAATATCTGCTTTGGTGCTCATTTTCTGGCCAGAGAGATGTAAACATAAAATCCAGTCTCTTCGGCAACACATGTCATAAGACATTAAGGAGGCAACTGGACAAATGCCTAGAAATATCTATAGGACTTTGACAGATATGCTAAATAGCAAACATTGCACTCACTAGTCACATTCCCTTGAGTCATCATGTAATTGGGCTGTGAAATTGTGTGCCAGTGCTAAAGACTGTGCCCACTTCCCCAGCTACAGCCAGGCAGGGAAAGGAGGGAAATGCGGCCTTTATGTTCTCCCGATACTGGCCTACTGCTGAGCTCTAAAATATCACCTATTGACAAGGTGGGCCAAGCCTGACAGTCACAGGGGCTGGACCTTGACATTGGAAGTTCTCTCTCAATTCAGAGTGATACAGAAATGGTGGTTACCACAGGAGGAAATATTCATCTGTTAGACACATGGCTCTTCCCTTCCTCCTCTGAGGAAAAGGCAGGAGGCTGGTTGGAGTATGCCAGAGGTAAGATTTGGTCTGCAGGCCACCAGTTTGACTATGCTGGTTTAGAACATCCTGAGGGCTACTCCAAATTGCACTCCCAAAAAGCCAAGTTCAGTCATGTGTTGTTTAGGGCTAACTCCCACCAGCATGGTGGCACAAAGAACCTGAATCCCCACCACTTTGGCTTTTCAGACTACAGTCAAGACCATCTTCTTGAACATGGCAATGAGGCACCAATTCGGTCATACCATAACTTCATCCCCCCTGCTATTACAATAGAAACTCTGAGATAGGAATCGGAGAATAAATAGGAAATGTTGTCATCTATTCATTACTAAGAAAGCAAGCAAATGGAAGTGAATGAAATATAACGTCTCTATTTCATTTCAGAGTTGCAGTTACTTATGATGATACCTGTAGTGTACATAAATGAACTGTAGAACAATGCTTTACAAATATGATTAAGACTTGGTAATATGAGGTCACATGACAATAACCACTGGGAGAGATGTGCTTAGATCTGGGGTGAGTCTATGATGTATTTCCAGGGGATTAGAAAGCACAGATGTCTTTGAATTGAGCATTAGAATCTACATGGTTCTATTAATTCCGAAGAGAAAAAAATGGATAAAATGATGTGATTGGGATGCTTTTCCCTAAGTGGCATGCAAGACCACCATTTAGATGAGATAGCAAAATTAAGACACATTGATTTGTATGGAGGTTTTATCACTTTGAGCTAGTTTTGCAGAAACCACCATGGCTCTCATATAAAATGTCACAGGCTAATACTATCTCTGGTATAAAAGCTATCCTAATGTCATGTAAGAAACCAGGATAAATTTAGATTTCTTTTTAAAACAGCAACTGGTATTGAGCATACAGGGCACTTTGTAAAGCATCTTTCTGATGAAGTGTTGGACATACTAATTTATATGAAGACTATGCATATGTCTCTGTGTTCCTTCTTTCTTTCTTTCTTGTGAGGCTGAAGCAAAACTGATTTTTGAAAAGATGTTTTCAGGAAAGGAAGGCAATGTCCTAGATAAGGAAACCCCTCAAACATCACCTGGTCAGGTGTACTCTAGCCTTGAAAAACAGGCTCTTCAGCTTCTGTTTACTTTTTTCATAGCACTGAGAATCTGAGATCTGATACTGTACCATGCCTGTGTTACAGAGGGGTAGAAGAATCTGTGTGCTTGTTCCCTGACAGATCAGGCTGACAGAGCAGAAGGGGCAGCAGAGAGAACTGGGTAAGGAAGGTACAGGCATGCCACAGCTGACGTATTGGGTTTAGACCCCCTGGATGTGGGTAAGACAGTACACCTACCTGTCTCCCGATTGTTTGAAATCTATGCCTTTAAGTGCTGTGTGCATTTAGGCAACAAAAATTTGCCTGCGACTGTGTCAGTGAATCCTACTGCTGTCTACAGAATCCTGAGAGAGAACTCCAGTGGGTAAGGAGCTCATTGGCACTTCTATAAAAACACACTGGTAATCTGTAGGTTTTAAACTGGTGCAGCCTGGCCAGATCACACAGGCAGGACAGACTACTTCAGTACCATGACAGTATCCTGGATACATACTGTGCTATCATAAGTGCAAAGTGACTCCCATGCAAGACAGCAACCAAAGTGAGTGGAATAAGGGTACCTGAATTATGTTTGTCTCTGATGCTACGTTACAGAGTGGCAAATGGCAAGTCATTTAATCTTATAACATCTCAGCTTCCCCATATGTGATTGTGCTAAATTTTCCTTTGCAAAGCACTACAAGTCTTTGAATAAAAAGGATTACATAATGGTCCTTTCCCCCACATAACGGCATACTCATGTTCAAGATAGATAACCTGAGATTAGTGTGTAAGTTTGTTGGGCTTTTCTCTGTACAATGAATTAATCGCAGGTAAGTTTATATTAATGTTTGGTTATACACAGAAAAGCATGATAATATATGTATTTAGTCATCATACTATCACAGTCAGAATGGCATGTAAGTTGAAATATTGGGCACTTTTGGTTATGAGAAACATAGGCATTGCCACAGGCATCCCTGAGCACAGTTATGTTTGTTACAGTAGTATTGGGTCTGGGAAGAAGCAGAAACTGGGAAATGTCGTAACATCTGCACTTACAAAAGCTGGACTGGAAAACTAAATTATTCCAAAGTTTACTTCTTTGGCTTAGTCCATAACACAACTGCAGTGGCTAGGTTAAGAGGGTTGTATCTCCAAGAACTCTCTACAACCAGTAAAGAAAAATCAAGTCCTATATAGGGTGATACATAAAGTGATTTAGTCTACTGTTCCCTTTTCACTGACCGTAGAAGAAATCTCCAGCTACCAAGGCTTTTACCAGGGGCTTCAATTCCATGACAATTTAAATCATGGTAAGCTGAAATCCCTGGTAAATCATTTCCTCCTCCTCCCTTGTTCCAGCTATGATGCTCATCTGACCCTGTGGTAAACCCGTTCAAGGAATGAAACTGGCAGAAAACTATCCTTACAGGAAAAAAAAAAAGAGTACCTTTCCAACAGTTTAATTTCCAGAATTGGCTCATTTTGCAATATGAGCTGAGCACTTGGGCTGGCCCAAAAGATGGAGTAAGAGTGCTTACCTGGAGACAGGAACACAGAGCTGGGGCTAAGAGCAGGATCATGGCAATGCTAACTTACATCTGCTTTTTGTTAGAAGCATCTGGATTTAGCTAGAAAACAGAGTTATACACTGGAATTGAAAAAAAAAAGATGCAAGGGAGACTCAGGAGCTGTACAGCTCTACAGAATTTCAGGCCTGGCTTTGGGCTTGGCTGAGGTCTCTTTACCTGTTTATAGACAAAGACAGGCTTTATTCTATGATGTTTGGTAACCTGTGTACCCAGTGACATCTGTGCAAAGCAAGTGCAGAATGAATTCAAAACATTGCCATATCAGGACGGGAGCTGTATCTAATTAATTCCCTTGGTACTGTAGGATAATTTTCTATTGCATACTCAGCAGTATTATGTTCAATTGTGAATTTTAAATAATCTATCTTTTCGGGTGTCTGGTTTTTGTAAGGAAAGTATTCCACAGCTCCAAACCACTGCTGATGGAAATTATCCTTTGAATGATCCTTGATTTCCCTTAATTTATTCTTAATTTCACTATTTACTACTTCATCAAAAGTGACAGGCATATTGATGGGATAGAATGAACTTTTAGCAAGCTTTTGTCTTATCTAGAGGGAATGATAGCATGCAAATCTAGCTAATTAATAAATCAAAGCAAACTAGAGATCTAGGTTTGCCAACAGTGTTTCTTGGTAACCAGTTCTCAAGAGCAAACAAGCTCTGCAGTTGGAAAGGTGTGTAAACCTCTCATAGCATAGCTGCACTGTCTTAGCAACGTGAGCTGTGCCTCAAGACCAGATTCCCTAGGGCTTCCATGCCAGCCCAAGTCTGGAGGAAGCCAGATGGGCTGGCAGGCTGGAGATGAGGCAAAGCTTCAACTCCAACCTGGAGGCTTGAACTCCAACTCACACAAGCAAGTTGAGTCACCTGGCACAGTGAACTGAAGCCACAATCAGGCAGACATAAAAAAGAAATTCTACACATGACTTCTGGATGAGGGGAAGAGGCTGAAAACGTGTTACCTGCAAACTATCCTCAAGGCTAAGGAGTACTGATAGACACTTGTAAGCTGCAACTATGTCAATAAAATATTTCCCTGGATAGTTCATCAGGTTCAACTAACTCAGCAGATATTAATTTAAAACTTCCTCTACTTGCAAGAATAAGAAGTAGCACAGCCATTATCTCACTAAATTATGTTTTTACTGGATCATTTTCAATTAAGCCCATTTTCAACAAGTCCATTCCATTTTGCAAGATAATGCTCCTTAGTGCATATGTTATGGAATGCGTGAGAAGAAAGACAACCAGCAGTTTCAAACCTCACCTCATCAAAGCTTTGAGTAATTTATAGTAATGGCTTACGCTGCTACAGTGCCTTTCATTGTGAAGGGCATCAAAGCCATTTAAGAGAGCAGGGAGAAAGAGAAACAGGGAGATAAAATGACATCACCTTTCACCACTTCTGAGGAAGAACGCTGAAGTCAAGTGGCAAACAGAAGAATGATGGCAAAACCAATGAAGAATGCCTTCTGCCATGAAGAGCAGGAATTAATGGAAACCAAATACAGCATCCCATCATTAAACATTTAAAACACCATTAATAACGCCTGTATATCTATGGGAAAAGTTCCATTAGTATTTAATAACCACAGAATATTAGGGGTTTTTCCTGATTTTACTTTCAAATTGAAAAATGACATACCTGGCAGCATAATGCCTCATATCAAATGCTGAAGACTTTTTTATTATTAACTTGGAGTGAAAATTATTGTTATTTAATACTGCAGAACTATGTCATGCAAATCCCTTAAATTTCACTGAAGTCTGCATCCAGCTACTGACCCATGTTATTTGCGACATCTGACAAAATCATAGACTGAGGCAGCATAATCGTAATACTACTTGGCACTTTACATCTTTAAAGAACTATGGAAATGTTAATTAATTTCCACAACAGCCTAGGGAGTAAATATTTTCATACTGATTTTACAGATTAAGGGGATGAAACATAATGTGTGGACATGACTTCTCCAAGGCAACCTATCAAATAAGTGTCAGATGTGGGGCTAAAACTCAAAGATTCATCAGGCCTTTAAATAACAATGCCTGGGGCAGCCGCTTATTAATTTATAAAAAGTAGCTTAAAACATTTTCAGATTCTCTTCAACATGTTATTTTACTGTGTATTGATTGTTTACAGTAGTAGCTGATGATAAGGACTTGCATTGTTCCACCTTTACAATTAAATTCTTTATATTTCAGCCTCAACTTCAAGATTTGTTTCCATAAAATTAAGTGCATTCTGATCCAGAGATCAAGTAGGTTAAAAGGTGCCCAGAACAGATCAGAATAGCATCTTGGAGCAGAATGCATGTATCAGAATGAGTGTGTCAAATTTGTCTTTCTTTCCACTCTTTGGCTGGGTCTTTTCTTAATGATATTTCGTTTTGTTAAAGCAGATCACATTCTTTCAGCCTGCTGTTTTGCTTTTATTTTATTTTTGCTTTGTACCAATACAGAGAATAGTTCCAGATGCATTATTTTTTTTTTTCATATTCTCTTAAATCTCCTGTTCCCAAAAGCTTCAGAGCTCCAGGATCTTTTGCAAAGCTTTTTAGTACACAAAAACAAAGGCTCAGAAATTCAGATGGCGATAGCTTGCTCAACAGATCAACTCAATGGCCAAAATGCAAAGTATCTGATCAGATAACAACCCTTCTTATTCATCAAACCAGTACTCCTCAAGATTCATGTTAAATACATGGACTAGAAAACAGATGAGACAGGCATGATACCTTACCACACAGCATATTTAGGTTCTGTTGGACTAAAAGGTATTTGCCTAGGAGAGTCAAAGAGCAAATCCCAAAGCTGAGGAGACCTCTTCTTCCTCTGCTTGACCTTCTCCCTTCCTAAGCATCTGAGGTCTGGTCTAACAGAACTAAAAGGTGATGTTTTCCTCATGCTACCCTGCAGCACCACACTGCACATTTGTGATTATCTAGGAAAGTACACTTTAAAATACAAAAGGCAAATGAAAATAGAGCCACTTCCAAAATAAACAATATCCTTCCTCAGTCACTGTCCCAGTTTTGTCAGTCTTAAGTCCCTGAATACACTTGACAGCCAAGGCAGCAGAATACTTCAGACAGCACTAGTCCCATAAAAGATCAACCTGTTCCATTTTCTCTTAATTAGAAAAGCAGCTCTTCGGCAACATCCTGCAGAGCATTCACCCAAGTCTGTGCCTGAACAGTGCATCTCACTTCCAGCTCACAAGAATTCATTCTAATCACTATTTGAACATACAGCCTACTGAATTGAAAGCTACAAAACACTGTATTTTCCTGTGTAAGAGAAATAAAGAATTTCTATAAAATCCTTTGGAACAAATTCTGACAGGAATCTGATTAGGAGTCCCACTCCACATTTTCCAGGACTCTGGGTATGTTTTTATTCTGTTATAGCTACAAACATACAGTAGTGTGTTCTTTGCACTAACTTGTGGCAAAGATCAGTGCCAGATCATTTGGCTTGTTGTCATGGTGTTTGTGAAGCTGACCAAGATGCTCACATGCAACTAGGCTTCAAAGGGTGCTCCAGTGCAAAAAGGAGAAATAAGTGAGGACAAACTAAAAGGAGGGCAGCAAGAAGAGCTTTTGTCACTGTTCGGGTTTACCCTTTTAAAAGTTGGAGAGTTCTTGAGCCCAAATGTAGTTGAGCAAGAGGGCAGAAATCATCTTCCAAATCTGTCAAAACCCAAAAGAGGAACATTTATAAGTGATATAATTGATTTCAGCAACTGGTCTCTTTGGGTGCTATGTGACTCACTCTTCCTTTTCCCCCGGGAATGGGGAGTGACTGTTGTCTTATAGGACCGGACCTTTTCCATCTGAGACCAATCTCCAAATCTCATGCTCTTCAAGCTAGTGTTACTACATAGTCCACCTAACAAACCGAGAGAGAACATCTGAGCACTCCTCTTGGACATCTTGCTGGACCACCAAAACACCAAGCTCCTGCTAAGCCTGTGACAGAGTTAGCTAAGCCTACCTTCATATTATTAAGATAAGGAGCTCTACTGAGTCTTTAATTAACATCCAGATAAAAGCTGTTTATAAGAACAAACCCAAAGTCTGAATGCTTCTCTACTATCCTCAAACACTGCTAATGTTTATTATAACAACCACCCACTGTGTGCTGAGCATGTGAAATCCTGTCTGCACAACCTGGATGATTTGGTAGCCACAGCAATTCCAGAAGAATAGATATAGCAACAACATATGTCTGCTAAAGAAGCTTTCTGTTCCTTTAGCAGTCACTAAGTTTCAGTGGAGGGAGCTTTGCACTGACCTGTTTCTCCTTCCTTCGAGTAGGGTTCCCGCTTTTTAGCAGTCTTTATACAAGCACTTGGCTTCTCCCCACTGCTACTCACCCATATAGGAATATTGCCTCTTTGGTGCACCTGTCCCTGGTGCACAGGTATATAACTAGAAAGCTTATATAAGGCTCATAGCCTTACCCCTTGACTCCCCGTAGTTAAGAAAACACAATTCCATCCATCCACTTGAAGTAATACAAGGAATTAAGCAGGGTCATTTTTATGCTTAGAGGAACCTTTACAATGCAACGATGGCTAAATCCTAGGCATTGTAAAGCCTTCTTCAGTACTTTTGTACATGAAGGTACAACAATACTAATTTAACATGAGCTGTTGATGGTCTGTTCAGTTTTGTGAAAACTGAGCGTCATGGAACTGGTAGACCTAGGGCTGGGGGAGGTGGCACAGCCCGCACTTGCCTGGACTATGGCTCTTGTTAAAAATGGCCAGCTAGAAATTATTCCAGCTGGTCACCAACTCTGTAGCACATTATCCAAAGCAATCCTGGTTGTTGAGATTTCTGCAGGGAACTCCACCTCTTAAATAGGCCAATTCTGGTCTCCGTCTCAAAGCACAGCTGTCCATTTTTCCTCTACCCTCATTGGAAGTGAGGACTACAAAGGTAGCATTAAAATTTGGTTTTCCTTTTCTCATCTGATAAGTAGAGTGTCTCAAAGTCCATTATATAAGCCTGCTGGAAGAAGGAATCCAAGGTCTTGATCAGTTATGGCTCCTCTGTTAACAAACACAAAACTGATAATGTTCTGATGTCCTCTACAAGTGCTCTCTTCAAAAGATCTCCCCCTTTCAGTGTCTGTTCAATACAACACTCCGTTTCCCACCCTCCGCTATGGTTTGGTTATGTACTTTCTGCTGTAATAAAAAGCTGTCATTTTTCACCTTTGAGGTGGCTACTCTTCATATCAAGATCCTGTAATGAACTCTGGGAATCTGCAGGATGAAAGATTGTACAAATGTACATCAGTCTCACTACAGAGAACTGTCTCATAAAACAATAGGTTTTGGATCTCTGAGGTTTTTATATTTAATTAAATGAATCATTCAGGACTTGAAACAGGTTTTTTTCATTGTTGTTTTTTTGGTTTTTTTTTTGTTTTTTTTCCTAAAGAATTGTTTCAAAGAAAGTTAGCTCAGAGCATTAGTCACTGCTGTCAGCTTCTGTCAGCTTTGTTCCCCTGTGATAGGATCTGAAGGCCTGTGCGCAGTGTCATACCTATCTCTGTCCGAAATATGCATCAGTGGTTACCTGAAAGGCTGTGGATGAGAAACTGCCGTCACCCCTTGAGTAATTGGAACAAGGAGGAGGACACCATGTGCACTGATTTGACAAAGGATCAACCTGTTTCCTCTACTGTAAAGTTGTAATGGGCTCATTCATTACTCATGGAGCTCCATGACACTTCACATGTTAGGGAACAATGCCCCTGGTTCATTCCAGGAGGTGGCCTGCCAAATGGTTAGGAAAGAAGGGATGGGAGCCAGACAGGAGTGGTGAAGGAGGAGGGCTAAGTTAGATAATGATAATTAATACTGACATTTACTGGGAAAACAACTAACTGCCTTTACACAGTGTTTTAGAGCTTTCAGAGTGCTATAAAAACATTAATTAACCCTCACAATTACCATTCTGAGATAGGGAAATGTCCACCAGCACACTGTGATTTGCCCAAGGAATCCGCACGCTTTGAGACAGCAAGAAAGAAAAAGAAAAAAAGAAAATCTCCCTGGTTGTGGTGTGTATGTATATTGGAAAAATAGGGCCGTGTAAAAGTCATTCAACTCCATCCCATATGTCTTCACCACGCTGTAAATGGCTGATGATTTGGGGGCTGGCAGCCAGCACAGAACAGAGCCCAGGACCCACCTCTGCAGGGAAGCAGTGGTGAGCTGATGCTGGCTGGACAGTCAGCGCCTGGACGCATTGTCTCCCCTCTAGCACAGGCATGCAGCACACATAATTGCCCACGCTCCACTCCATCAGCCTCCCCATATCAGGAGGCTGGCCCATTTCCCTCTGCTTAAAATTTAATCAGAGATTTTACTGCTCATCAACAGCTTAACGGGAGCAGTTAGAACTCTGAAACTTTGCATATTTCGGCTTAATTACTGCTAACAGACAGATGCCACTTTCAAGCACTCTCCTTCCCAGCCCTTCTTCCTGCAGCTGCTCAAACCTGGAACATAAATTCATTGGCTAAATAACCGATAAGTGGCAAAATGATTAGGGATTAATGGAAAGACAGAAATCTTCTTATTTCTCCTTGATCTTTTAATTTTGGTTATCTCTGCTAAATTGCAGTCTGTACCTCCCATTTGGCAAGATAATAACTCGTCTTATCCCTGCTCTAAAGCAACAAGTAAATGGAGACAGTAGCCTAGAACTGTATAGGTCTTGAAGTGTCAGGGCATACTGCGCCCGTGTGTGATTCACATGCAGAAGCAGCGACCTACAACAAGCTAATTCAAATGTAGTAAGGGATCAGCTCCTGATGCCCTTTCTCTAGATAGACTGGTTTCCATTTGTTTGTTTTTCAGGTGCCAAGCTTCTCCTTTGACCGGGAGGTGGAGCAGCAAGTTACTGTTTTAAATACAGGAGAAAATGTCACAGTGATCCAGGACCAGGAATTAAAATGCACATAAATGATGATGGCCGTTCCTGGGACAATGGAGCCGTATTCATTTAGGCCAGACCTATTACCAATCTCCTACTCTACTCACTCCCCATTGCCTCCAGAAAACCACTTTTTAAGAGCACTTCAGTGGACTGAAAAGGTAATGAAATCAGTACATTGAAAGAGGAGCCAAATGCTCCACTTTTTAAGTTCTCCCTGAAGAACGGAATCCTGTCTGCACTTCTTTTCATTTGATGGAACTATCCCTTGAAATGGAGGGAGAAGAGATTATCTTCCTGCAGATCTCAATACTCTGACTAAGGATTAAACCTTTTGGAAGGCAGCACCCAGGATATTGTGTTGTCACTTATTTATAAGGTAACTTGTGAGGTTAAACTAGACCTTAGATTGGATGCCTGCACTGATACCTGCTTTTTCCAAAACAGTAGTCAATTTTGCATAGGGAATATTTTTACTGAGCTCATAAGAAAAATAGTAAGTAAAAAGCCATTTATATATTAGCACATGGCTGGATGCATGACCAAACTGCAGACTCAGGATTTCTCAGTGTCTACTGAGAATTCGTCTTTGTTTCCTAGAAACCAAGGGTCATACTTTCAGTGATATAAAAAAAAAAATAATACCAGTTAGGTGAACAGATTATTTTATGTCTGTAAGCTACCTTGAGGAGAAAAAAGAAACCCAACCCCAAAAAAACCAACCACAAAACCCAGCAGAACTTTCAACCAAATCACAGTCAAAACCTGAATTTCCACCAAATCCCAATCCATGAGAGTTTACAATCTTGCAAAAAAATCTTGTCCTGCAACAGTTCTTTTGCCTTGACAGAAAATCTTGAGAGGACAGAGAATGCAGTTTGTTCTGTCTGTTCTGCCTAACATTTTTTGTGCACTGAAGAGAACAGACAACAGGTTCAGAATTAAGAGCCCGTGAAGAGCTCATTACTACATTGCGGGACAGATCCTGGGTTCCACCACGCTACCTTTTTTTCACCTCACTGTCTCAAGAGAGAAGTTACTGCTTGCATCTTGCCAGTGCAGTAAAAGTAGCTCTTCAGCACTTACTTGTTCACCTGCCTGATTTAAGGGACACCTTGACGGCAGGGCAAAGTCTCAAACAGAAATAGTCCTGGTACTGTCCTCTGTTGGCAATATAAGCAACAATGAGTCAGCAAATAAAGGTCTGGTAGATGGTGCTCAAGACTGTGCAGCAAAATCCTACGTTTTATAAGGTTAATAAACTCGTGCACTTCAAATGGTTTTCACTGCATAGCTCTTTAACCCACCTCTTATCCAGCAACCTCCCATTTGCATAGGGCTTTGACCAGGGTTGTTAACAGCTCCCAGACTTTAGAGGCACCCCAAGACTGTTCCTAACTTTGACAGGATCAGCATAAATCTGACTAAAATTAAAAACCAGATGGCTTTCAGATGCTGTATTCCCCATAAAGACTGAATATCTAAGAGGAGCTTAGTATTTTTAACTTCTAATAGCTTGAGATTTCTGAGGAGGCCCTAAGGTTTACACCAATAATAGTTAACAGCCATTTTGTTTGTCTCTGCTTTTCTACTTTTCTGGATTTCTCCCTGCCCGTTGCAAATATATTTTTAGAAGCAGTAAGACAACCTTTTCTTTTTACTCACCATGGCAACTGGTGGCTGCAGAACATGTGCCTTTACAGCTTTCTTTTCAAAACATTGTAAGGCTGACTAGAAGTGTAGTAGAAGTCTGTGGATTTCAGAGCACAATGATCTTTGCATTGCACACTTATGGCTTCAGACTTGGCCAAGTTCACAAATTTGTCTTGTTTTACAGAGAAAAGATTATTTGTGTTCTTTGAGTAATCAAGAAATCTGGGTTCATCTGTTTTTGCCACAAACTTGCTGTGTCACCTTGACCAAGTTGTTTAATCTACCACCCCTTCATCCCTATTTGTAATGGGAGACACTTCCCCAACTTTCAGGTTGCTGGACAGCTAGACTTGTTAACATATGTGAAGCTTTCTACAACTACGATGATAAAAGCACTTAAAAATGTCACAATACATTTATATACTTATCTAACTGACATCAGGTAAAGACATCCATTGAAAGAAAGGACATATGTAAGTCTTAGCATTTCAACAGACCTGTAACATCACAGTTATTAATTTCCAAATACTTCATCTCCAGAATATTTTCCCTTCAATGAACAACAGAGCTTGTGAATCCTGCAGCAATTACTTGTTCTTTTGCAAAGCGTTCTTGGGGGTTTTATTTTTAGATATGGGAATAAAATGACTCAATTTTTCCCCTTGTTGTCTCCTATCTCAGAAAGCAATAAAATGTCAGCGCTGTGGTAGGTAATGGGAAGGAAAAACACCTCTATTGACTGAATAGAGTTATAGCTGAATATTTTCATGAACATTCTGCTTGTGCCTTAAGAACAACAAACACTGCAGGGAAAAGATATCAGAGATAACAAAGAATGAACTGAATACAAACAAAATTATTCATCAGATGGGAAAATACCACCATTCAGAAGGGAGAGTTCTGTAGACTTCAGCCAGTTACTGCACTTTATTTTTTCATACTACTTTTGACAGGCTCAGGTAAAAATGAATACCATGACCAACAAACAAGAAGGTATGCTACAGTAATCTACCCCTGTCACTGAATTTAAATCGTGAAGCAAAGTGTTTGAAAGAATGTTATACTATAGGTTTCCTAATTTAGGTAAGGAATATAATTAGAATTAACGAGATGAATCGTAGCTCATAATTCTGAGTGTTCAGCTTGGAATACGGGGAAGATCATCAGAATATTCATCCCTGGTTTAAATAAAGCCACAGTTCCCAAAACTCAGTCAGACCAACTGTGTCTCTAAGTAGTGCGGCTAGGCTGAAAAGGTAGGTTCACCTTGCATTTGCAAAGAGGGCTCATCTAGGAACTAACTCGTGTCTAGATAAAAATGCAAGTGCCTAATGGTAAGGGCAAGAAGTCAAGTGTTGGCAGCCACTGCTCTTATTGTCTTCATAAGCCTCTGACCCCAACCAGTTTCTCCTTAACCTATAGCTTCTGCTCTTTTTTATATCAAAAAGACCAGCTTTTTTGATGTGTAAAATTATCCCAATGCCCTGCTTTTGTTGAGTCTGGCCTCTCCTTACGACCTTCTCATCTAGTCTTTCTGATGCTCCTTTCCAGCTGGCTGTGGAGTCAGCAGCAGAGAAAGCAGCAGAGCTCCCTCAGGCCTTTCGCCAAAGAGTTATGTATGACATGTCCTTTCTGTGCCTAATTCTCAGCTCTCAAACTGTTTCAATGAATCCGCAGCATCTTGTAGAAACTCCCAGCTAGTCACCTATATCTTTCATCATATCTGCAAGCCCTCTGGTTTGACCATACAGGTCATAGGTCTAGTCTCCCTTTAAAAATTACCTAGGTGGAAAGCAGACACTGTCCTTTGAGTCTGAGGGTTGACAAGGTATGTCAACAGCTTTGAAATGTCTTGTCTAAATGCCTGACCTAACCTTTTCAATTTCTTTCATGTAGCAGCTGAGAGCTACGCTTTAGAGATTAGAATAGAGCTTGCCATACACCATAGCTACCATCAGGTCCTCTGATGAAGATGAGAAACAATTTATACAGAAAATATAAAATGCAGGAATTTCCTATGGGGCATATATAATGGCACTAGTAACTTTTTTCCCCAAAGGCTACATGCATTCAGGCTGCTGGATGGCTCCACTGAACTCAGCCAGGCTCTATGTTCATGATCAAAAGAGTAAGAAAAAATAGCTAGCAGGAATCACCAAAGATTGCCTGGCATGTTAATAAGGATCCTGATCACACAGCAGGGATGGTGTGTGGGGGGGTTGTGCAAGTCTGCACAGCTTCTGCCTTCCTACTGAGTTGTACTCATGGAGTGTGTAATTAATTGTTATTGTTCGTTTATTTGTACAAATCAATGAATTTGCAAGTGAGTGCCACCCAGTGACAATCTAACAACTGACATGAGACAGTGAAGGCAAAGTTTCCTTCTGAATAGCAAAAGGAACTCCATCTCATTTTTTCTTCTTTCAGCTCTGCCCAGGGTCACTTGCTCCAGTCTTCCTAGACTGCACCATCCTTCGCTATATGCCTGGCTACTCAGGGAGATGCTTATTCAATGAAGTATAATTAAGCCTTCTTTGTTTTTGTTTTTTGGGTTTTTTAAAAGAAACAAAGGGCTTCCTTAGTTTATTGGTGAGAAGAGAGGAAGAGCTGCTGGACACAAAAAAAGCTGTTCTTCATTTTCACCGAAGGCCATTGAATCTTGTTGCCATTGGCTTCTTGCTGAGGCCCTGTTTCTCCACTCAGGAGAGGAAAGTAAGCACATGCTTAACTTGTGTTTAGATCCTTGAAGTTAGAAGTCTATCACATGCTTAAATGCTCCTCTGAATCAAAGTACTCTCCCACATACAAATTCTCTGACATATTGAAGAGTGTACTGCCATTTCTATGAACAAGCATATTTGGTGCAAAATCCATTATTAATATTTTGTTTATATTTTTAAAAATCTGATAAATGGGGAAATATGGAATGAAGATACACTTACAACAGGCTGATTTGGGGACTCTCTGTAGGTAGCTCGGACTCCCTGCGTTGATCCAATTTCAATATTAACAATACCGCAGAAAAGTTTTCTAGGGAGTTAGGAAACATAAGGAAATATTAAGAAAAATGGAAACTTGTAAATTGCAAAAAAATCAATATAGCTAAAGCAGTAGTTGAGTATAGTTGAAAGCCTTGCTACTGAATCACTACAATCCATTCTTATTGAAAATGCTATATATCTCCATTTAGAAGCCA